>NC_056522.1:69174442-69209194 GCF_019175285.1 Sceloporus undulatus | reverse complement strand
TATTTTAATAAAATCATATACGAAAATAGAAGAAACAAAATCAATACAAAAATACTTACATAATATTGTGGGTGATAGTACAATATAAGAGTAATACAATACAAAAGAGATGGATTTCTGTGCTGGCAGAAGGTTGGACTAGAGATAGGGGAAATCTCTTCCAGCTCTATGATTGTATGATGATTTTAAAATTCTTATTGGGATTTTCTCTCCATATCAGCATCAGTTAGGCATTTGATCGTAAGGATTAAGTTTTCCTTAAATTGAGATTTCCTGCATGGCAGGGGATTGGACTGGATGGCCCTTGTGGTCTCTTCCAACTCTATGATTCTAGGATTCTATAAGTTTAACTCCAGTCTGCAAGAGCTCTTAGCCACACAATTAGTGAAGCTGTATTTCAGGGGGCAAAGGACCAAACATAGCTGTGCAAGAATTTTTGAAACCAAGGGCAATCTTTCACATAGGAAACATTTTCAAAGTGATTTATTTTGGTGAGATTTATAACTAAGTTAGCTGCTTAGATTGCATGACATCGGGCAGCTTTTCTGTCCACAATTCTTATTAAAAATGAATTAGATTTCTTGAATGGGGAATGGGGGGGATCCTCACACAATTTTTTATAAAGGCTCAAAACACCCATAATTGTACAGATTTATGGTTAAAAATAAATTGTGCTGACTGTAAAATGGTTATATTTATTCCTTGCATTAAAGCCCAAAGAAGGTAAATACACATGGGGTACAGGGCACTACATTTCTGCATGGTGACCCTTCCTACTCTGCGCTCCAGCTTCCCTGTTTTGAGAATAGAGGTCCAAAGAAGTTTTCCCACCCATATCTGAAAGATCAAACTATCTGCAGAACCCATATGAGCCAGTTCAAGGCTCTGAGATATTCAGGGAATGCCTTGCCTTACACACTTAGTTCTGCCACTCTCACAGGCACATCTGGTGGGAATGCCAGAGAGGGTTATCTTGGTGACTTCTCCCAGGCTCTGGAACTCACTTCTTATTGAGGCTAGACTGGTTCCTTCTTTGTTGTACTTCCATTAGTGAATTAACATCCCATCTTTCTCTTTGCACAGGCTTGAACCAGTTTACAACCATTTAAAACATCTGAAAACTATTAATACAAAAGTTAAAAGACTTACAAACCAGAATTCTGTTTAAAAACACAAATTAAAAGCAGTTTTAAAACCCAACAGATTCAATAACCCCTGTTAAAAGCTATTAAAACAATTAAAACATAATAACAGACTCAATATATTAAAAGCTGTATCTGCTGCAACAAGTTAAAAATTAGTGGTCCTGCACTGTCTTTGCCCGCCAGCTTTGGAGCAGCCACCAAGGAAACTCTTTTTCCACCAAATGTGCCTGTGATGATAGTGGAACAGAGAAAACCCTCTCCAAAGGATCCTAAAAATAAAGCAAGCACATAGAAGGAAATAGAATCTTAATCTGTACCCAAGCCATATAGGGCATAGAAGATCATAACTAGTAATTTGAATTCTGCTGGGATAGAGATTGGCAATGATTGGAGTTGTTTCAGCAAGGGACTTATATGCTGCCTAGAACCAGCCTTACTCAGAAGCCTGGCCTCAGCATTTTGGATCTGCTGAAGTTTCTCAACAATTTCCACAGGCAACTCCACATAGAGTGCATTGCAGTAGTCCAAACAGAATGTAGTTCGGGCATATGTCACTGTAGCTAGATCTGATGTCCCAAGGACAAGGTGCACCAGTTTTATCTGTGCAAATGCAGTTCTGGCCACTTCTGAAACCTGAGCATCCAAACTCAAATCTGAGTCCAGGAGTATGTCCAAGCAGCAAACCTGAGATTTCAGGAAGAATATAATTCAATACTTTTAAAATATATTTAAATATTTTGGAAACTGACCATTTTATAAGTAAAGGACTTTTAATAGTGTGTTTTACTGTTGTTTTTAATGAGTATGTTTTAGATTGGTTTTAGTTAATTAGATAGTTTAATTAGATTTCTTAACCATCTTTTAATAATAACCTATATGTTTTTACTTATAACTGTTTTTATTTACTAGTTGTTATATAATTTTGTGTCAACTCTAATTTATGGCAACTCTGTCGCAAGGCTTTCTTGGCAAGATTTATTCAGAAGAAGTGTGACAAAAAGGTATAATTTTTCCAGGGTCACACACTGAGCAGGGATTTGAATTCTGGTCTGCCACTGTCCAAAGACTTAAACCATTACAATATACTGGCTAATTGTTTTTATCTATCTGTTTCAATTCTGTATACCACCTTGAGTCCCTGTTCTGGAAAAAAAGCATTACCAAACAAAATTAACTGTGTAATGAGGGTTTCTGCTTTATTAGTGTTCCTGATCCCTTTGAGAGTTCTACTTGAGTTTAGGCAAATACAAATGAAACCTTTCTTCAAAAGCTCTTGCTCAGCATAATAAGGTCAAAGACTTGGGGGGGGGGGATTAGGCTGGTGCACATGAGGATATAGGAAGCAGGGCCAGGAAGTGTGCCTCTGTGACACTATCATTTATGTACTCTGTTTAGGCCCAGTATCTGAGCAGTGCCATCATCATTATCCTGATGTGGTCCATTTGTGTCCCACCCTGTTGCATAAGAATGAAGGTCTCCATGCAACTCTCTCAGAGAAAGCATTCACCAGACATGTTTAGTTTCAACAGGGTGTTGTATCATGTGCCTTCAAGACCATGTCATGGAAGTATAAATACTGTGAAGCTATGTAAATTATGGTGACCTAAGTGTACCAGATCCCTTCTTCTTCTTTTTTTACCATGCCTGACATAAATTACTTCGACATATGCTTTTTCACACATAACATTCAACTTGTGAATACTGTAGCCAAATTGATGATCTGTACCCTGAAAGAATTATTTACATTTAATAGAATGTACATGTATTTATACATTTTTTTTGGTTTACATTAGATTATACTGTACATTCAATTATACTGTAATTATGTTACATTATATAGTACATGTGTTCACACTGTATGTCCACATGTTGAAAAATCTGAATATTGTTACCTGTGTTCCTTCTTGGTTTGCTCTCAGGTACAAGAATCCTCTTAAATCCCAAGTACCAATCAGTGTACATGTGTTGAATGCTACAGATTTAAAAGCCTACCTGTGTGCAGATCAACAATCTGTATATACATATATACACAGAATGTATTTGTGTTGAATGTAATGTGTAAACAGGAAGCTCCCATGTGGACTGAGAGCCAGCCCATTAAGAGGCCAATGACAGAAAAGGTTTAGGTTTAGGTTTAGAATACCAGAACTAGATATTTTAATACCTAAGGGAGAAAATCTCAAAAACTACTGCCACTTAACCATGCCACTAAAAATACAAGAATAACAAATTAAAGGCTAAATTCAACTGTTAGTCTCAATCAGAGCAAACCCAGAGAATCAGGGTGTAAGCATTGACTTAGCAAGTTCTCATTGATTAAATGGGCCCACTGTGATTGGAACCGAGAATCACATTTTGTCCTAAATGAAAAATAATTTGCTGCCCTTTCCTGACACTACAAATATGCTGCCTAAGGCAGCTATCTTATCCTGCTGTATAAGATAGGGCTGCTTTTTGGAAATAAATGTGCTTAGAAGGGAAATAACTAGTGTGCACTTACAGAAGATTTAATACTATAAATAGAAAATAGACTTGAATTGGGAATATAGTAATACTGATCTGGCAGAGGCCTCTTTCAATGCTGTTGACAGGCAAAACTGGGTCACTGACAGATACGAAGTGGCATTTAGTAGGTGGCATCAGTCAATGGTAGTGGTTTGTTGCCAAATCAAAACTCCACAATAAAGAGGAAAGGGATTTGCCATTGACAGGTTTAATTGCTCAAATGGGCACTGGAACGTTTCCGAAAAGTTCCAAAAGAACAAAAACTGAGAACTGAAGAATGCATCTTGACAAATAGGCTCTTCAATCAAAAGCAAAAATACAAAGTTTTTGTTAAGTAGAAAGAAAAGGATTGCACAATATGTATGCCCACTCCTGCAAGACACTTGAGCCACAGAAGGAGTTTTCCAATTGCCTTGTCAGCTTGGAAGTGTGACATCTAATTAGGCTACAATACACTATGCTTCTGTTAATCTGCATTAAGCTTGTGTGCCTTCATGTTGCCTGTATCCTTATGAAGAGCCCATGAATTTCATGCGGTTTTCTAAGTCAAAGAGTATTCTGAGTTGGTTTGCCAGTTCCTACCTCTGAAGCGTAGCCTTTTCTAATTGTTGGTATTGTTGTGCTGGTTCATTTATTTGGCAGAGTGAGGCACCTGTCTCAGGCAGTAGATGCTGAAAAACAGATGTTGGAATCTCAGGACTACAACACAAATTTGTGGATGTTGTTATGCAGCCTATCCTGTGCTTATCAAAGTCTGCTATTTTCAGACTCAATGATGGAAGCTGAATGCCATCACCAGTGTTGATGTCCTTCCAGGTTGGTTGGTTTTGTACATGGAATGTGGTAACAGAGACTAGAACACAAACCAATGGATTCTAATTACAAGAAAAGAGATCCCACCTAAACATTAGGAAGAACCTTTTGACTGTAAGAACAGGCAAATGGAATGGACTGCCTTGCAGAGTGGTGGATCGCCTTCTTTGGGCATTTTTAAACGAAGGTCGGAAGGCCATTTCTCAAGACAGCTTTAGTTGTGTATTCCTGCATGACAAGGGCTTGGACTAAATGGCCCTTTTAGTCACTTTAACTGTATGAGTCTAATATCCTAGGACCTGCCATATGAGACACTTTCTTTACTCTCCCTGATGGTAGGGGCAGGCACAAGAGATGACTGGACTGTTTTGAGTGCTGTGGGAATCCATAAAACTAAAGGGACAGAAAACAGAGGCTGATAGGGGCCTATTTTGTGAACTTTTCCTTCATCTAAATTTTTTAAAAGAGAATTTTAAAAGCTCTTCAGAGGGGAAAAAAGAGCTCACAGGCTTCACTTAGGTTTTTAACACCTATGCTGTATCTGCAGGAGTTTACAACATTAACCTCTCTGGATTGCTTCTCTTTGATTTTCAACCCTGCATAGGTCTTGAAAGCCCTTAGCAGATGAGTGTGGAACTGGGGGTCTTCTGCACTGGGCGATTCGAATTTGCGTTATTTCGCACAATACCATCATACCAGCATTCGAATGGCCCAATCCACACTCACGTGAATGTGCGAGCTGCCGAACTGAATGCGTACTGGCTCTTCTTTTTGGAGCGTGTTGGCCAGTGCGCTGATAAGGGGATTGGCGATATCCTGGATTGGGGCTCTGTTCGATCTCAGTGCGAATGGGTCTGGTGTGACTACCCAGTCCTGAATTCCATCGCAAGACCCCCAGATTCCAATTTTTACTTCTGGTGGGTCTTTCCTCTTGCCGGTTCCAGGGGAATCGGGGTGGGGCCGCGTTGGGTGGTTTTTCCAGCGGACCTCTCCTCCTCCGGTTGCTGAGAGCATCCCTGGCTGCATCCCGGCACGGGAAGAGGGTGGGGTGTGGACTCGTGGTTACAAGCGGCCTCCTCCTCCTCCCTCCCGGCTTTGAGAGGCCTCCCTGGCTGCTCACAGGCAGGGAAGGGGGGGGGGGGGGGGGGGGCGGTTCCAGCGGCCTCCTCCTCCTCCCGGCTTGAGAGGCATCCCTGGCTGCATCCCAGGCAGGGAAGAGGCGTGGGGGCTGCTGGAATCGTGGTTCCAGCGGCCTCCTCCTCCTCCTCCCGGCTTGAGAGGCATCCCTGGCTGCATCCCAAGCCGGGAGGAGGAGGAGGAACTCTTAATCAAAGCATCCCCATTTACTTAGATGGCCATCCAGCCTCTTTGACAGCCGCTGGAACTGCTCCTCCCCCCCCCCCACCACAGACCCCCCCCCCCCCCCCCCCACCCCACACACACACACACACACACACACACACACACACACACGTAGAACCGGGCATTGCTAATTTGTTGCAAGGGAAGGTCATGGTAACATTAAAACCAAGCAGGAATGTAGAGAGGAAACAGTAATGGGCACGTTGTATCGCGATTGTTAATGTGCATGAACTGGCTCTCCAGCTGTTTACCGGGCTGTCATGACGGGACCTCCCCTTTCACCCCGGAAGCGTTTAAGGTCGCAACCCATGCAGGGCACCACTGAGCATGTGCGAGGCGGCCGATACGAATCGGCCAATCCTCATGTTGAGCACCGGTGTGACAAAACATTCTGCACTGAATGCACTTCGCGTGAATGCAGATTGGCCAATTTGAATCCTGCCAATGCGGAAGGACTCCCAGGTATGACAGTACTTTGCGAAATAACGCGAATTCGAATCGCCCAGTGCAGAAGACCCCCAGTTCCACACTCATCTGATAAGGACTGAAGTTGGCATTTTCCTCTTTGTTCAGGTTCAGTTATTCTCCTCAAAAATTCTATCAAAGGGGAGCTAAGACAAGTCCCTCTCTGACCAGTCCCATAGATCTGACTTGGCTTTCACTACCCTTACTGTTCCCTGTCCCCCAAAAAACACACCCTCCCTTTAGGAAAGGCTCTCTTTGATGGTGAGCTCTGCCTTGGCCTAGGTTCAAAGAAGGGAGGAAGAGCATGCACTCAGACATGCACTCAGATTCATTTCATTCAGGCCAAGGGAACAGCTGGGGGGCAACTCGCCTTGAAGTTAGCAGATTTTCTTTTATTCTTCTGAGGAAGGGAAGGAAAAACAAAGGAGGGGAGAAGAGAGAGGGTGGGGAACAGACTAGAGAAAGAGGGGAAGAGAACCAGAGCCAGCGTAGATCTGAAGGGTGCCCAATGTAGAGATGAGGAAATGGTGGAATTTGCAGTGAAAGCAGGAGGGAGTTGATCAACTCCTACAGAAAGTTGATGGGCTTGATTCAGCTCTGCCATAGTAAAGGGTAAGTGCCCATCAGACTGAGGTGGTTGTTGTGTGCCTTCAAGCTTTTTCTGACTTATAGAGACCCTAAGACCTCCTATTATGGGATATGATATCTCCTCCCAGATTCTTGGCATGTATTCAGTTTCCCTTCACTCAGCCCAAAGAGACACCTGAGGATGACTTGCAGTTATGAAGTTTTCTTGGCAAGATTTGTTCAGAGAAGGTTTGCCTTTGCCTTCCTGTGAGGGTGAGAGAGTGTGATTTGCCCAATGGGTTACCATGTCTGAGTAGGGATTCAAACCCTGGTCCCCAGAGTCCTAGTCCAGTGGTCAAACCACTACATCACACTGGCTCCCAAGCACCATCTTAGAAAGAAGAATGTCCTACAATTAAAGATGATGGATCTGTATGAAATGGATAAATTGACATATCTGGTGAAAAACAGGTCATTAGAAAAAATTTATAACGAATTTGGAAGGAATATATACAATGAGAAAATAAGGAAGAACCCCTTTGGGTTTGGGATTCTTAAATATACAAAAATAATTACAGATTAAATTAAATGGTGTAAAAGGAAAAATAAAACAGAGCAGTATATTCAAATAAGGGAGAAAGTCTGAATTAAATAATATAGAAATTACTTAGAATTATTTAGGATGTATTAAGAATGTATACTAGAATGAAGAAGATAAGTATAAAAGCTAAATGGTTGGTACAAACATATTGGGAATATGATAATGAATTTAATGGTATTAAAAATAGATTAGTTAAGAGTTCAATATATTAAAGTAAGCTTACATAGGAAGAACTCACTATTCATGGAAGTATAAAATAGTTTAGAAAAAGAAGAGCTGGAATGTAACGGTGATGGAAATTCACTATATAATGTGTGTAATTTGTACAGATCCTTTTCAAAATATGTGAAACACTCTATTTTAATATTTAATAAAAGTTTATATATATATAAAAAGAAAACCTGTGATTGAAGGAGAGAGAAGAAAGGAATTAATGGAAGAATGAGAAGCTGGCAAGGACTCCCAGGACTTTATCACAAGTGAGGAATTTCTCTTAATTTCGAAGGAAAAGAAAGTGGGGCCAGAACGCATTTACGTGAATTCACTAGTTCAGCGAATTTATGTGAATGCAAATTGCATTCAAACTGGCTTCCCATTGCCCGAAAATAGCATGCCATTGCCCGAATTCTAGTGGAGACAGAACAATATTTTATATTATTACCTATTGTTTTATACATATTTTGTAGATTGTATGCCATTGGCAGGTTTTATTTTTATTGATTTGATCATTTGTACAGCACTGTGTACATTTACAGCACTTTTGAAATAAACTATAATAATGATGATGATGATGATGATAATAATACAATAATAATAATAACCAGCTTGAAAAGTGGATGTAGAGCAGGATAGTAGTGTTTGTGGTTGTACCTTGTCACACACCACTGTGTCTGTCCAGTAGCTGGTCTGTAATCCTTTCATTGCTGGACTGCTCCTTCTCATTGACACACAAAACCTCCCAGTCATGCTGCTTTTCCACTTTGGTGTACCAATATGTAGACAGTCACATGGCGCGAGTGGGCATGATTATGCTCCTCTTCCCCCTTCCCCTCCCTTTTCCCAAGCAGGCTGTCCCCCCTCCCCCATTTCTTTTCTTTATTTTTACTTAATGGATTGACATGATCACACAGTTGTGCTAAAAATAAAAATAAATACAGATTGAAAGGCATGCAGGGAAGGGCATAGGGCAAGGATTATGCAGGCTGGCATGCAGAAGACAGAGTCTGGCATGCAGAAGACAGAGAAGCAGCACTATTGTGATTTTGAACAAATGTGGTTGCATTTCTTAGACTAACATGACTGTGGTGCCTTACAAACTTGGTGTGATAAAGTCTGTAGTCTTTAATTAACTTCAATTACTTGGCACCAGTATTTTCAGGCCTTGTCAGCCTCCTAGGGGCATGTGCTTAGGCAGGACTGTTGGCACTGGGTATTATCTGGCTGCCAAAGAGAGGCTGATTGGACAAGAGCCTGAATAAACTCTTCCCTTCAAACATGCTGAGGCAACACCACACCCCCTTGAGAGAATGTTGCAGAGCTCAGCATGCTACTCATGGCTGATAAATATGAGCTGGTATTCTTCTGGTGACATACTATAAGTTATGTGGGAAGTAGACTGTTTTTTTGAGGGAAGGAGTTCATCAAGTGCTGGAGATAATAGCCTGAATGTTATAGAGAGAACTGGGTGAATAGTACAAGTACCCAACAATGGGCAGAAAAAAACCTTAAATAAGCAGCTAGGCCCATGGTCTTAGATGTTTGCACTAACGCACCGAGCATAGGAGATAAACAAGATGAATTTTAACTTTTAACCTTACAAAGCAAATATAATAGGCATCAGTGAAACCTAGTGTGATGAGTTTCATGATTGGAATGTAGTAATAGTAATAACTCATTTAGAGGAATATATCAAGCAAGAAAGGAGAAGAGTAACATTATACATCAAGGATGTTTACATCTGTGAAGAGATCCATTACTTAAATCCTGGAAGCCAGGTTGAGAGCTCCTGAATAAAAATTAAGGGTACAGGGAGAAATAACAGTGATGTCATTGTGGGAATCTTTTACAGACCGCCAAGCCAGAGTGCTGACCTAAATGATCCCTTTCTGGAACAGATGAGCAAACATTCGGAAAGGAAAGATTTAGTAGTAATGGGAGATTCAGTTATCCTGGAGGTTTTTAAACGGAAGCTAGATGGCCATCTGTCAGAGTGCTGTGATTCTGTATTCCTGCATGGCAGGAGGTTGGACTGGATGGCCCTTTTTGGTCTTATGAATCTATTATTCTATTGTACCACATTTGTAAATGTGGCTTACACATGCATACATAGAGAGAGACACACAGAGAGACAGACAGAGAGCTGAGGCTCAGCAAGGATCTGTGGGGAGGAGGAGGACTGGGTACGCGCCCGTCCCCCTCCCCCTGGACCTTTCCTGCCCCCCAGATGTTCCTCCAGAGACAATTGGTGGCTGGGAAAGGTCTCTGGGGAGGAGCAACTGATGTGCGCCAGTCACTCCTCCCCCCCCTTTTCATGGCCTCCAGCTGCCTCCAGCATGTGCCTCTGGCTCCTCCCCAGCACCATTTTCCAGCTGTCTCTCTGAGACAGCTGAAGGCCAGGAAAGGCAGGCAGGAGGAGGGACAGGCATGTGTGTGCTTGATCCTCCTTCTCACTGGCCTGTGCCCGGCAAAATGGAGTTGTGTGCCATCCATGGCACGCATGCCATAGGTTTGCCATGGCAGCTATAGGAGGATTGATTCAATCGAGGAATCCACATCCATGACACTCCATCCCTGAGGTGTATTGGGGGGGTCTCTCACTCATAGGGCTGCCATAAGTTAAATAGCAATAGCATCTGCATTTATATACCATTTCATACTGCACTGAGCAGTCTCTAAGCGGTTTACAACTGTAAGCTAATTAATAATAATAATAATAATAATAATAATAATAGTAATAAATTTTATTTGTATACCATTTTTCCCTAGATCAAAATGGTTTACAGACTATAAAACTATTAAAAACATCTCACAAAAATAGATAAAAACAAGTACAGTAATACAATTATACAAATACAGTCATTCATAGGGTAAGGCATCAAGAGCGCTCAACTTCATTCCTCGGGGGGGGGGGGCTTGGCAAAAAAGAAAGGTTTTAATTGCCCCCATCAAGCTGGGTACTCATTTTAGCGACCACAGAAGGATGCCAGGCTGAGTCGACCCTGATCCCTTGGCTGGAACTGAACTCAGACCCTTGTGTTTGTAAGTGAGTGGCTGCAGTATTGGCATTTAACCATTGCACCACCAGGGCAATAAACAGCAACAACAAATCCCCAAAATAGTTTTCACACCTTGGATAGCTCCATTAAAGTTTGGACTAAACCCAGAGTGGTTGGAAGCCATCAGTGCTTGATTCAAATGCTAATTACAGCTCTGCTGTTCTCTGGAGATCCCAGGCATTCACTTGTTCTCATTCATTCTCATTCATGTGTGTGAAACAGACAAGAATTTATTCATCTACTCCTATTCTGTTGTGTAGTTTGTATTCCTAAATTGCACAGTAATTATCTGTCAGACTAACATAATCTCACTAAAAATTACCCCTTATCTCATATTATTCATATTCATTCTTTTTTGTTATTATCTGAGTATCACTAATCCTAAAATGGAAGGCATGTGCTGCAAGCACTTTATCAGAAGTGATGGTATTGAGTAGAAATTATGGCTATTGTCTTGTTTGGTAGATGTTCAACTTCATACTAACTGACACCATACATTAGATTTGGAAAGCTAAACATATTATTATTATTACCGTGTACTGTTAAGGAAAAAGCAACATGGGATATACAGTAAATGAAATAAAACATGTATGTGAGAGTCAGGATGACTCAGCAGAAGCCAATTGAGAACCACACAGGTGTAAATGGTAATACAATTAACAAGTCCTGAGTGCCAAGGACAAGAAATGCAAGTGGATAATTGGACACACCTGACAATTGTTAAGTGGTCAAGGCTGAGATGATGAAATCATTAATTGTAGGATGAACCAAGAGAACCAATGAGAATGGTGTACACGCCTACTGGGTGGAAACAGACAACAGTGGGTGGTACCATGCATTGACTATAATAATGACTATGCATCCCAATGTATTTTGTGGGTTGTAGAGTGGGTAGTAGTAGTGAGGAGTATTGTTGTGTTGGATAGTTTTGGAGCTGTATATATTAGAATACAGTAGATCTTTTATTTAAGACTACTGAGTTGTCTGGTGTCTTGGATGAAGCTACAAGAACCAGCTGGATCCTGAAGAAGGGTGAAGACTTCTGTGGAAGCAAGAGTGAGAAGGCTTGGAGAGTTTGTCAGGGTCTTCAGCCTATTCTCTGAAACTCTGCTAAGCTATAACCACTGGCCAAAACTGGTCAGCGTGGTGCACAACCAGGTGGTGAGTTCAAGCCAGAGGTGAAGAGCTACAACTCCCATCATCCCTGACATGTACTTTCCACTTTGCAATATCCGGAGTCCTTGGATTTGCTTAGAGATTCTAGTGGAGACAGAACAATGACAGGAAAAGTATAGGAACTTGGATGAGGGCATGTTGGAGACATGCCTGTACTCCATAGCCTCCAAATAAATTCTGCTGTCTCTGGAAAACATATCCAGGGGTAGTCATGTTGACCATACAGCACAGTATAATAACATCCAAAATCCACAAGGCGATTAGGCCAACTAAAATGCACAAAATACATGATGCATGCTTCCGAAACTCCACTGGTTTCTTCATCAGCCAAAGGTATTAAAAATCATACAAGAGAAAAAAATATGTTAGAGTCACAGGCCTACATTTGGTCAAGATGTTGTTGTTGTATGGTTGTTCTTGTTGTTCTCAATTAAGATGGTATTTCCCAAGAAATTCAATGTTCTTTGCCTAACAAGGGGGCTGGCAGTCTTGCAAGGTACAGCAACAACTTAGATCTCAAAGTATCTTTTTGTGTAGCTAATGGAGTTTAAATTTTATTTCCTGGACTTTATGACTCTTTGCCACCCAGGACCCATATGGCCAGAAGGAAGAGTGGCCTGCCTCCATGAACATCCCCCATACCATCTTCAATGAGAACAACAACAACATCTTAACAAAATGTAAACCTGTGATTCTAACACTGTCATATTTTTCTTTCTCCTGCATGATTTTTAACACCTTTGCCTGAAGAAGAAGCCAGCAGAGCTTCAAAAGCATGCAACATGTATTTTGTGCATTTTGGTTGGTCTCATAAAAGTATCACTGTTTTGTGGATTTTTAATGTTATTATACTCTGCTATCTCTGTTATCTTTGTTGTGTCACTGCACTTGTAGTAACAAACCATGAGCATTGGGTGGCAGCCTAAGAAAATTCTTGGCAGCTGGAGGTCGCTGTTTGGTTGAGGAACCCTGTATTTTCCATGTGGATGTGGGCTACACTAGTGGGTAGGAAGATGTTTGTATGGACTGAGCTAATAATCCTGTCTTGGAGACGGCTTGATTCACTGGAGAGCTTGATTCCTAGAAGTCCACTACAGCTCGGAAAGCACTTCATACTGACACAGGTGGCAGAATTGCCCAGTTCATAATTCTTTGTCACATTTAGATTACACTGCTCCTCCCCACAGTTACCATATATTCATGCTTCATTTATTAATTTTATATTATTTATTTCTTTATTTCTATTTCTCTCCCCCTCCCCCTCTTTCTGCAAGCTAGATAAATCCTTACATCCCTTGTCTAAATCTGAAGCGCTAGGGAAATGAGGAGGAGGAAGAGGAGGAGGAGGAAGAGGTCAGTTTGAAGTTAACCACAGTGGTATTAAAGAAAAATCGGTTTAAGCATGGCTGTGATATAATTAAGGCTATGATGTAATTAATCAAATTAATACTTACTACTAATACATTTAAGCCAATTCTCCAGCTCAGACTTAACAGGGAACTCTCACTAATGCAAGCTAATATCTTCCTGCTCAAATCAGTGTAGAATATGAGGAAGAGGGTTTTCTCTTTCTCTCCCTCCCTCCCTCCCTGTACACACCATTATAAATCATGGATTATGAAGTCTGGAATGTTTGTTTGACCCAGGCCAGTCATATCACTTACAGTTTTTGTGACACCTGAGCAGCCATCTGAAACAGTTTTATACACTGTGGAGGAAATGTTTAAACACTGTTGTCTATACACTCTGGAGGAAATGTTTGGATTTATACATTTGCATTTCTTTGTCCAGATATTAAGGAAATTAATCTGCTCATTTCCATGAATGATGGCTATTCATTTTGGTAGGAAAATTGCACTTTATATAATAAAAAGTCTTTGAAAAATAAAGAACTCAGCTGCTGCTCTTACAATTTACTGAAAATACTGAGTTTAAAATAACAGGTTTTCTTCAAGCTCTTTTCTCCTTTCTTTGTGGTGCTACTGCAGTAATTTCCTTAGCAACATATGAACACAAAATATGCAGTGATCCTGGGAAGCTGAAAAGAAAGAAGGTCCATATCCATTTGCTATCTGTCAAATGTGTGTACAGACATTTGCATACACTGGGTTGTATACACTGGACATAGAGAAGTGAAGCAGACAGACAAAATAAAATGGCTTCCTGACAGTTTGAAATTGGGGCATTTATATTATGCACACCTCCAAAAAGGGTGCAAACTGAAAGAAAACTGCACTCTGGGGCTAAAAACAGAGCAAAAAGAAGCCAGGATACTCTAGCTTAGCTTGGAAAATTCACATATTTGCAGCAATGTGGGGCACAAAGCAAAAATAAAATAAAATAAAAGTGCAACAACTCCAATGTAATGTAATTACAACATACACAAACTAGACAGTCCAACAAGGAGGCATGGGATGAAGGGGGGGG
Source organism: Sceloporus undulatus (assembly GCF_019175285.1). Lineage (NCBI taxonomy): Eukaryota > Metazoa > Chordata > Lepidosauria > Squamata > Phrynosomatidae > Sceloporus > Sceloporus undulatus. The sequence continues at coordinate 69,194,858 of NC_056522.1, read as the reverse complement.
TGAAGGGGTCATGTATAGGGGGACTCCATGGTTGTGATTTCCCAGTGTATCACTCACACACTGATGGACCCATGCACTGTACTGGTGGAGCATCACAGATGCAACTGTGTGGCCGATCAAAAGGGGTAGCTGTGCAATGGGACGGCATCTGGGCAGACATAGGAGGTATTTGGAGGTCACAAATGGAGCGTTTGGGCAATGGTGCACGTGCATGTGCATGGTGAGGAGGCAACAAAAAAATATCCAGTGGAACAGTTTGCCACCACGCCAAGTGGTCTGCGCATGGATATTTGGCCCACCTTGGGAGCAGGCTATCTGGACAGCAGGGGTTTGACCCGCTTTTGGAAAAAGTTGGATTGAACCATTTTTTCCTGCCCATCTGCTCTGATCCAGTCACACCTTTTTTGAGAGTTATGCATGCTTCTGTGACCTGAGTTTGTTTACTTGTTAAACTGATATCCTTCCAAATGCAACATGTTTACCACTCAGCTTATGGGCCAAAGTCCAGTCTAAAAGGGGGGGGGGGAGGTTTCATCTGTCAGCAGCAGTCCTGTAATCACCAATAGTGCTAGGCAGGCATCTGGTGGAAAGGAGTTCCAGTGTGAAGGAGCAGCTACCAAGAAGCCCCTTGTTGAATTTACTGATAGATGTATTTCATGTGTTGATGAAAGGATGTCTGTCCTAAACATTTCCAAAGCTGGGCAGCTTTGTATTGGAGAATGTAGTCTTTCAGATAACCTGGTCCCAAGTCCTGTAAATTCTGTAAGTCACGATGTGCAATTTTGATTCTACTTCAAAACAAACTGATTACTGTTGAATAATGTTTGCTATATAGAAAGCAGGGGTGGAAAATGTGGATTATTTTTTTTTTTTTGGCCTGTCATTCCTATCCAGCATAGTCAATGGTGGAGGACTGTGAGACAGCTGTAGTTCAAACACCTGAAGGGCTAAAGACCCCAGCTATAGAGCAGTACGTGAATGCGTGTGGATGCTGCTACTATTCCTATTAATTCTGTGGATATACATAGAGGACAGGGCAGATTCCTCATCCAGTTGACTTGCAAAATAATATGGCTATCTCTAAGTGTAGATGTCCCTTTCCTGGGGCCTTCCTCATTGTTATTATTCTAGTTGTGTCTTGTGATTATGAACCAACTGTATCAGTAGCTGTCATGTATCTACCACTTATCACTCTGCCAATTAACTAGGCTAGATGAAAGGCCTTCCTAGAAGCTGGGCATCATCATAAATCTCTTTCTGTAGCCTGTTTGTTTCAACCTTCTTGATATTAATAAAGCTTCTGACAAAAGTCTGCTGCTGACAAAAAGTCTGCATAAATCAGCCTCTCCCAATCAGGAGTTCTCCAGATGTTTAGAACAATACCTATATTCCTTGATCATTGGCTAAGCTGGTTGGTGGGAATGGTAATGCCAAAAAGCTGGAGGATGCTAGTCTGGGGAAGGCACATTATACAATACATACAACCATTATGTAGGCTGCCATAATCACTCCAAAAACCTACAATTTTACCTAGCTCACACATTCATTAATAATGTCTGCAGCTAAGAGGTGAAAATATCTAAGCATTAAAATGAGAATTCTAAAACCCTTTAAAAATAGAGTCTTTTCTCCTAAATGTAGGAGATGTTAGATTAGTACTTTGTCATCTAATGAGCTGTGGCAAGAAACATCCTTTGGATATTTGCGATGGTTGATTAGCAATTGCTGGGGAGCTGGATTCATAACAGCAGGAATTTGAAGGAATATACTGCAGCATCTACATGCTCTGTCCACTGAACTAGGAAAAGGGGGTGTTGTTAACTTTAATGATAGGCATATCTTAAATTGACTTCTGCAGCACAGCTAAAGTTGTAATCATGACAACACTCTTCTGGGTATTTTGTTTCGTTGGGAAAAGCTTTACCATGCACCTAGCAACATAACACAATTCTGTTTGAAGGATTCTTATATTTACATGAATGAAGCTGTAGAGGGATATTTGACAAGTGAAAAAATGCCCTGGCTAGCAAGCTATCCTATGATTTTTAAAAGGCAGCTTTCAAGGATTTGAGATATAACCCTCTGGGAGTTATTACATGACCAAGACTGTTATGGGAGATGACATGCTGCAGCTGTAGCCAGTTCTAAAGACCATCAGTGAAACTTTGCTCTGAGGAACTGTTATAGTGCAATTGATTTTTCTTCTGGAACCTCACTGGGTCTCAGTAAAATCTCATTCAGTATTTGGATGTGAGAATCTCAGAATGTGAGAAATTATGAGATTTTCATTCAGTCCCAGTTACATAATGGGTTGTTGTAAGATTTTTCCATCTTGGAATTCATGTGTAATTTTGTATGCAGCATTCCTAATGTATGAATTTTTAATACATTTTCCAGTTAATAAAGTGTGTTGGTGTGTGAAGTCAAAGGCTTTCACAGCCAGTGTCGCTAGTTTTCTGTGGGTTTTCCACTCTCTAAGCAGTTTACAATATGTTAGCCAATTTCCTCCAACAGGCTGGGTACTCATTTTACCGACCTACAAAAGGATGGAAGACTGAGTCAGCCTGGAGCCCTGAAGGATCGAACTCACAACGTTTTGGCTACAGTGCCAGCATTAAACCACTGTGCCACCAATATATATGGGGAATATTTTCAAGTCATAGATGCAGAATCTGTGGGCATGGAGGACTGACTTTAAAATAATTAAATCACCATCAAAAATTAATATAATTTGAATGGCACTCATGACATAAAAATCGATGATAAAAGCACACCCCATTAAAAGACCCCTCTGCTCTAACCAGTGAACTAGTGAAGGCCTGTTTAAACCAGGGTCAGGTGTAGCCTTCCAGACATTGAACTATACTCCCAGAAGCCCTTGTTGACATAGCCCATAATGCACCAAGCTATGAGTTGCAGTCTTGACAACATCTGGAGGGCCACACAATTCCCACCCTGGTCTGAACAAAAATATTTTTTTTCCTGAAGCAAGAGAGAAGATAGGAGGAGGTGGAGAGCAGAAGTAACAGCACTCCAATCAAATCTCTTTACCAGCACTAATTAGGCTCTTTTTCATTTTGAAGACTAACTTCCATGATCTTCAACAAATATATATTTTAAAAGTTCACAAAAAGCCAAACATTGTGGTCCAAATGGGAAGCGAGAAGACTGGTCAGGCCTCACCTGGAATACTGTGTCCAGTTCTGGGCACCACAATTCAAAAAGGATGTTGACAAGCTGGAGAGTGTCCAAAGATGAGTGAACAAAATGATGAAGGGTGTGTAAACCATGCCCTTTGAGGAGCACCTTAGGGAGCTAGGTATGTTTAGCCTGGAGAAGAGATGATTAAGAGGTGATACGATAGCCCTGTTTAAGTATTTGAAGGGATGTCATATTGAGGATGGAGCAAATTTGTTTTCTGCTGAGAACAGGACCCAGTACAATGGATGCAAGCTACAGGAAAAGAGATTCCACCTCGACATTAGGAGGAACTTCCTGACAGTAAGGGCTATTCGACAGTGGAACAAACTCCCTCGGAGTGTAGTGGAGTCTCCTTCCTTGGAGCTCTTTAAGCAGAGGCTGGATGGCCATCTGCCAATGGGGATGCTTTGATTGAGATTTCCTGCATGGCAGGGGGTTGAACTGGATGGCCTTGTGGTCTCTTCCAACTCTATGATTCTGTGATTCACTGTGGGTCACTGATGTTCACAGAAATATTGGCATTTTGGGATCCAGTTTAGATCATTCTAATAATGTACAAATTGCATGACAAAATTATATTAATATCTGGCATAAAGATGATAGAATAAGGTATTTTCAGGCAAGGATTTTCCTAGTGCCAGGTCACAAGTTTGACAGCTAATTACAATGGTTCAGTAAAGGCTGGATGAACAAAGTTTGGCTGACTTTTGCCACATTTATTCTGCTTCATCTGTAACCTTCCAAGGAAAAAAAACAGCAGCTAAATACTACTATAATTTTCACCACTTCAAGAAAATTTATTTATTAATTTAAATATTTATATCATGCTAAAGTTCTCAGGGTGGCTCTTAAACCAATGTAAATAATAAAAATTATTTTTAATGGCTAAGAGACATTAAACAATTAAAAAGACAGATTAAAATTGTTTAAAATTGTTTAAAGTGATTGAAAATCAAGTACATGCAAGGGTTTGTGTAAAATTAATTATGTCCCAAAAGCTTTAGTGAACAAACATGTTTTCACTTGATACCAGAATGACAGCAAGATTGTCCTCCAAGAGAGGGTATTCCATAACTCTGGTGCCATAGCAGAAACACCCCTGTGCTGCATCTTCCCCTACATATTGTCCTGACTGTCCTACAATAATGTCCCATGTCACAAAAAGGTAAAAACATCAAAAGGTGCAAGTTAGATTTTCAACCCCTGCAAAATATGAGGAAAATGTACTGTGTGTTGCTTTTCCCTCTCTGCTAAACCATGACAAGTTCCAGCAGAGTAGCCCCTTTCTGGCCTTAGTCTCCTTTGGAAGAAAGTTACTGGAGGCTTATAGCATTTTTGTAATAATAATAATAGTAATAATAAAATTTTATTTATATACCGCCCTTCTAAAAATCAGGGCGGTGAACAACAAGAGGTAACAATAAAATATATTAAAAACAGTACAATAAAACAATAAGATGACAAAAACATGTCGGCAGAACAATGGGGCAAGACAATGGGGGGGGGAGAATTACTGGTCAGGGTAAGCTTGTTCAAATAAGTGGGTTTTTAACCCCTTCCTGAACTGTGGTAATATTCCATTTCATCCGCAGATATACAGATTGAGCGTAGATGAAGGCAGACATCTTAAATATGCCAAATTAACAGCCAATTCCACTGCGCCTGCAAACAATCTCTAAAATGAAATAGTCAATTTTAGGACAGGAAGAGCTTTGCAGTTTCCAACATTCATCCCAATCTTCTCTCCTTGTCTCTTTGAATCTAACCAAAGTTTCTTTCACTTTGGATTGGCCATTAGAAAGGAAGCAGGTGAACATCAGATAGATTTTTCTGAGGTCAACAACTTATTCATTGGAAACACCTTTTTCATACAACTAAAGAGAAGACTATACAAATGGACATCACCATATGGACAACACAAAAACCTTATGGATTATACAATAGGAAGCAAAAGATGGAGAGGTTCCATTATGGTGGCAAAGACTAGACCAGGCACTGACTGTGGTTCAGACCACAAACTACTTATATCAAGAATAAGAGTAGAGCTAAAGAAAAAACAAAAAACAGTCATTATACCAAATATAATCTGAACAACATCTCCACATAATTTACTGAGAAAATGAAAAATACATGGAATGAAGAACCATACCAAGATGAATCCCAAATTCTAAAAAGTGAGGTGAAAACTGCAATAACAGAACTTGGGGGGGAGGGGCAGGAACAGATGATATTCAAATCAAACTGTTACAGTCCACATTGACAGAATCAACTCTAGTGCTAACCAACGTATGTCAACAAATGTGGAAAACAAAACAGTGGCCAGCAGATTGGAAACAGTCAATATACATCCCAATTCACAAAAAACGAGACACAAAAGACTGCAGCAACTATAGAAGCATAGCATTAGTTTCCCATGCAAGCAAAATTATGCACAAAATTGTGCAACACAGACTCCAGCCATACATAGGATTTTATCACAGGGGGCAAACTGGGCAAAATCAGAGTTTTAAACAGTGATTATCCCAGACAAAATGTGAATTCGCAATTAAGATATTCAGATGACATAGCTCTTAAAAAAGTAATAAAGAGGCAATAGGCAGCAACAAATCATTCACAGGGAAATCCCGAAAGTGATTTGTTGGTGTTTATTGCCTCTTTATTGTCTCTTTGTGGCCTCTTTAAGAGTGATGTGTGTGAAAATGTTAATTGTGAATTCACGTTTTGCCTGGGATAAATGCTGTTTAAATCTCCGATTCCTTCTCAATTTTCCCCATGTGATAAAGTCCATAGAGAGAGAAATCCTAAAGGTACAAGTGGGGTTCAGAAAGGGAAGAAGGTGTTTTTAACTTGCAGCAGACCTGCAGCCAATAGCTCACAGATCATGACTGGTTCATAGACCACCACTTTTGAGTTGCCCATGTCTAGGACATAGTGTTCTGTTCTCTAAGAGATCATCATCCAGCATCTGACGGCTAAGGAAACCACCTCTTTCTGTCAAATGGTAGAACTGACCCTATAAATGGTGTGTGTATTTCAGCCAATGAAACTTTAATCATCCCACTTTAAATTCTCTAAATCTCAAAACATTTTCCATCACTTTAATTATGGGAGTGGGGTGAATCAAAGATGTGTAAAAAGCATATCTATTCTTCATGTACTATTGCCCAGGTGCTTTTGAACATGTTCAAAACACAAATTTACCTGGCAGGTTGCAGCCATTAATAGCCCCACCAGCATGGTGTAATGGTTTGAATGATGGACTCTGGAGACCAGGGTTCAATTCCATAGAACCCACTGGGTGAGCTTGGACAAGTCACATGCTCTCAGCCTCAGAGGAAGGCAATGGAAAACCTCTTCTGAATAAATCTTGCCAAGAAAACCCCATGATAGGTTTACCGTAGTGTCTCCAAAAGTCAGAAATGATTTGAAGGTACACAACAACAACAACAACAAATGATGCCCTGGTTAGCACTCTCAAATATGTGCCAAAAACATCAATTCTTGTCTTCTCGACACTTCCCAGTACTTTTGTGCATCCTGATACCATTTTGCCAGGGAAAGATGGAGGATTCAGTTCAGTCACCTGTCAACAGCCAATCTAGTCCTTTTATAGGTTTGTTGAGACAGGAAGACCTGAAGATGTTGTCCTTTAATGTAAAGAAAAATTAAATCCTCTCATGAAGAAGGCAATGTCTAGAAATGCCACCGGGAGGACTTGAAAGATTCATTCTCAAACATGAAAGAATTAATTTTAGATTTCCTAAAAGAGCAAACAACTGATGGAGTATAAACACCACTTCTTTCTTAGAGGTTAGAGACAAATACTTCAGGGTACTCTCTTATACTAAAGGAGATTGTTTTATCTGAGCTTGAAACTGCCTCAGGCAGTCAGATGGTTTTCATTACTCTGGTAAATCCCATGTTCAACTTTGCTCTTTTAAAAAATGAATCATATTTACTGAGAAGACAGTTCAAAACTGTAGGAGTACAGTCCCATACTCATTTGCCAGGGAATCAGCCTCATTCTTCTTAGTGAGACTTACTTCAGAGTAGAGAAGGATAAGATTGTTCTCTGCAACATGCAGGAATAATATATTATCTCACATGACACACATGAAAAATACACAATACAGGTGCTTTGAAAAGGAGCATATTTGCTTTTGACACAAGATTAGTGGAGCTCTTGGTCTGTCTGCTTTGTCAGGTAATAGAAGGTGAAGGAAACATTTTAAACTATGAAAGGAAGCATGGTGGCAATTTATGACAGGAAATAAAATGGTGTAATGGATTTGCACCCTCTCTCACTCCTGTGTTTCAAGAGAAAATATTCTGGCAATAGTGGTGAGCCAAGAGATGAAATGCTGCCCAGTCAATTAGGAGGATCAAATATAGTTTGCACTATTTCAGTTAATGACCAGTAAAGAGGTGGTTCTCCAGATAGTTCTTGGATATCAAATGCCATAAACCAGAATAAATATAACCAATATGTCCTTTCAGATTACACAGGTATTGCATTTTGATTCCGCTTTAACTGGCATGGCTCCAGCCTATGGATTCCTGAGATTTTCAGGGAGAGGCATTTAGAATTTGAAGTCAAAGGCTTTGATGGCCAGCATCCATAGTTTTTTGTGGGTTTTTTCGGGCTATGTGGCCATGTTCTAGAAGAGTTTCTTCCTGACATTTCACCAGCATCTGTGGCTGGCATCTTCAGAGAATGCTTGCCTGGAAAGGAGTTGGGTATTTATATTATGTGACCTGGAAAGGCAGGAGTGGTTTGCTAATGGCAGGCCTCAGGGTGGGAGGGTCTGCAAAAGAGGATTAGTGTCTGCTTGATTAGTGCTCATTGTCTGCTGGGAGATTTATCATTTGCATTTGTTGAGTCTTTATCTTGCTATTTTTCAGGACTGGTAGCCAAACCTTGTTTACTTTAAGGGTTTCCTCTTTCCTGTTGAAATTGTCCAGGTGTTTGTGGCTTTCAGTATCTTCCCAGTGCATCCTGACATGGTAGTGGTTGGCATGGTCCAGAACTTCAGTGTTTTCAAACAATATTTTATGCCAAGGATGGTTTGTAACATGTTCTGCTACTGCTGATTTTTCTGACTGGACCAGTCTGCAGTGTCTCTCCTGTTCCTTGATTCTTGTTTGCACACTGCCTTTGGTGGTCCCTATGTAGACTTGTCCACAGCCGCAGGAGTTTACTGCATACCATGCAGTGGTCCTCTAAACTACTAGTCCCAGAATTCCATAAGATGACATCATGGCATTTAAAGTGGAATCACAGTGTTTTAACTGTGCAGTGTGAAAGGGCCCTAGGATAATAGCAGGTAACAATCTTTCTGAAGAATGCATGGTTGTAGAGGGAATGGGGTTTGTTTGTTTTTTGTTTTGTTTTTTGCAGTATGTCTGTCAATTTGTATCTAGTTGAAGTTCCTTAGAGTTCACCATTTTAGCCACCCAGGCTTCCAAGACTGTCACAGAATCAAAGAATCACAGAGTTGGAAGAGACCACAAGGGCTGTCCAGTCCAACTCCCTGCATTGCAGGAACTCACAATCAAAGCACCCCTGACAGATGGCCATCCAGCCTCCAAAAACAGCAGACCACCATAATCCAAAGAAGAGTGTTTCACTGTTGAACAGTTCTTACAGTCAGGATGTTCTTCCTAATGTTGAGGTGGAATCTCTTTTCCTGTAGTTTGAATCCATTGCTCTGGGTTCTGTTCTCTGGAACTGTATACGACAGTATTGTATCATAGGCAGATCAACATCACCATTCACCTTAAGAATATTTTAAGGTGTGTTTTTTTTATTTCAGGAAATTAAGAATAGGTATGCAGCTTTATAGTTCTATTATATATTTATAATAAATAATAAATAGATATTATTTGTTATTTATCATATTATTTATTTATTATATATTTTTTGAATAGATCATTGGGTTATGTAGTTACACACTGTGTGTAGCACTTCATCACATTAAACAAACCTTTTCAGTCTCAGCACCTTATCATTCAGAGACCTTATAGAATTTTATCGCACACCTTTTTTTGCCCATTACGGAACTGGAAGGGGACGCTCTTGTGCGCGTGCGACCAGTCAAAACCAGATTTTAACACACGCCAAAGCATCCTCCAAAAGGCCCCGTTCTGTCCCCCAGTGCCAAGCCATCCCTGTTCAGTGTTGAGGAGTGCTAAATGTTCTGGTCGGAAGTTTTCCAACCGAGGAAAATGGTGCCCGTCAGCACTGAAAGGGGACGGCTTGGCACCGGGGGCGGAACGGGGCCTTTTGAAAGATGCTTTGGCGTGCGATAAAATCCGTTTTTGGCTGGTCGCACGTGCACACGAGCGTCCCCTTCCAGTTCCCGTAATGGGGAAAAAAAGGTGTGTGATAAAGTTCATAGTCTAGCCATGTACTGTATCTTATAATTATAGGAACATTTCCCATACTTACAAGACACATGGTATTTCTTTCAGTGGCAGGGAATATCAGCTTTCACAATATTTGTAGCACATGAGTATCATGCATTTTATATTTCATCTGCTGAGGAAATTTGTACATTTCATGCAAAGCATCAAAATACATTTCAGTATTTAGTAGCTTTTCAGTATTTCTGATACATTGTGTTAGTTCAGCATAGCTATAAGCTTTGTTTCAAAGAGTATTTCTACTTCTATCTGTGCAGAAGATATTTCTGACTTTTTATGCAGGTGGCCTTTCAATCAGTGTATTGTATATTCAAAGTTCTCTCACTCATTTTATACATAGGTTATATGTGACCAGCAGTGTTTGTATCTTCAGTGCAGTTCTCTGTACCTATCTGTTGCAATTTGACAGCTTTTATAAGAGTTACAGCATTTGCCTGTTTCTCAGTCAATGAAAACTATAGAAGCATAGTTCCCAAACAATGCTGTTTTAGGAGGTCCAAAATATTCAGTCTGGCTTCCTGATCAGTTCCTACCAACCCATATGATATTTCTTCCATTACTGTTATCTGAATAACTATTTGACTTCAGCTAGTTTTGCTAGATATCACTCTGTCACTTTCTCCCTGTGTATTTCAGAGAACTGAAGATTAAAAAACCTGTGTTAATGGTACTGGCTTTTTCCTCAATTTGCTATTACTACTACTACTATTTCTTCTTCTTGGCAAATTATAATAGGCTTCCCATAACATTTTCCTAGACATGCTTTCTGTCCCGGAATCTCAGAATTATTGGGGTGCTTCTTCCCAGAAGCTTCTTCCAAATCCAGTTATGCACTTAAAAGTCAAAACATAATTACATTGATCTCACAACCTCGATGCTCATATCCCTACATGGCTTGGGCCCAGGATACCTGGAGGACCGCCTCTCCCCATACATTCTGCCCCGCACCCTCAGAACATCTGGGCAGCAACTTTTGAGGGTCCCAGGGGCTAGACTGGCCTCCACAACAAGGAGGTCATATACCATCATCGCCCCGACCCTCTGGAATACGCTGCCCTTAGAGCTCCACTCAGCCACCTCCCTGGCCCAGTTCAGGAGGGAGCTAAAAACCTTCCTGTTCAGGTTAGCGTTCCCTGAACTAGATCCCAGCTAGTCTCCCCCTACCCTTTGACAGCGATGGCAGCTGGTTGTTGGGGTTTTAATGCTGATGATGTGTTTTTATTGTTGATTTTAATATTGTTATTGATATATGTATTTGTATTTTATTGTATCATAGTTTGCTGTTCACTGCCCTGATCGTTGGAAGGGCGGTATATAAATAAAACTTTATTATTATTATTATTATTATTATTATTATTATTATTATTGTGCAGATATGCACCAGGCCCTAAGCTTGTCCCTTGGGTTTGCTGAAAAATGATGACATTTTGAGTATAAAATGTCTTGACCTTTGGGATACGCTTTGGCAGATAATATAAAGTGATATTAAGTGATGAGCGGGACCATCATTTTAAGTCTATGTCTAGCTGATTATAGGAAGCAGTTATACCACAAGGACAAAACATATTATTAGTCCTAGAATGTCACAATATTCAAGTACAAAATTTTTCATTACAAAAAGACTTCAGTAGGATGATATAAAGATGCGTGTTGGGGAAAATAATACAATAATTTTCTTTAAGAAAATATTACTGCCTTGGGTCCTGTATTAGGAGAAAGGCAAAATATAAATAAAATAAATAAGATGATAAACAAGATTACTTGACATTTGCCTGTACTGTAGCTCCCTTTGGTTTTTGCTCTCAATGGTGATGCCGTGACTGAAGTGCTGGATTTGGGTACAAGGCCATCCCTGAAACTAACTATACATCTTACTCTCTCTCACCAATGAGGTTTATGAGACTAGAGTTCTGAGTTTGCTGGGAGAACATCAAGATACAGTCGGGCCTTTAAAAAAATGCAATATAAAAACAGATTTTAAATCAAAACAAGAGCAAAAAAGGAAAATGTTAACAATTTTTTTTTCAATAATATTAATTAATAACATTAAGTGCTTGTGGGGCTCCTCTTCTGCAACACAGTCCTATTTGTAGCTCTCATGCTCAGTAATGATGGTTATCATTGGAACCTTAATTTCATTTCTAGCTGAGCATAGAAAGCACTATCTCAGCTGCACTATGAGAGCCCCAGTGTGGAAGTATAACCCCTGTGAATTATTGGTTTGGTCCAGTAGGTGAGGAATCCCCAAGAGAGGAGTTATTCTTATTGAGTTCTGAAAGGGTGGGAGAGTTGGAGAGAAGGAGAGGCAGGATTAGGCCCTTTTCACATGGAATAAGGTAGTAAGATTTTCAGTTATGTATTTAGGAGGGGCAAAAGGGTTAATTGTTTATAGTGGGATTTGCATGTGTCTATATTATATCTTTTATTTAGGGTGTTAAGGGTTTGTCTCCAGAGTTGCTTGCTGAACTATTGAGAAGCAGATACATGGCACTTCAATCAGCTGGCACTTCATTAGATGCATGGAACTGGGACTTCATTAGATGCATGGAACTTGGGGATATGGAGTATGTGTTCAATTTAATATATAATTTGTTGTATTTTCTATGTATATAAGTGTGTGTTTGTGTATATCTGTGTGTGTATATAACTGCAAACACAATCAAAATTTAAGTGGTTTGAGCATTGGACTAGGACTCTGGAAGTCAGGGCTTGAATCCCTGCTTAGCCATGGAAACCCACTGGATGACCATGGGCAAGTCACATGCTCTCAGCCCCAGAAATCCCTGTGAAGGTTCACTTTAGGGTCACCATAAGTTGGAAATGACTTGAAAGCACACAACTATAGATGTATTTCCAGTTATAGACACACACACACACACACACACACTTAAATAACTATTGTATTTGTAGCCAGCATGGTGTAGTGGTTTAAGCACTAAACTATGGTTTGAATTCCAACTCCCATTGGTAACCTTAGGCAAGACATACACTCTCAGCCCCAAAGGGAGGCACTGACAAAATCCACTCTGAACAAATCTTGCTTTGAAAAACCTTGGTTTAGGGTTGTCATAAACAACTTGAAGGCACACAACAACAACAAATATTCATTTATGATTGGTCCTATAAAACCTAGAAAGTGGTAGAGTTAGGTTGAGGTAGGATTATTATTGCTGGAGGTGGTGGTAGTGGAGCTGTTGTTATTGCTGCTGATAGTAATGGTAACAATAAATAAGCATTTTCATTTTTTTATTTGTTCCATATTCAACACCTTTCAGATGTATGTCTAAAGAAAATGGCAGTGACAAGTGAATAATATTATCTGAGTTACTGTTCATATTCAGAAAAGAGGCAAAGATGAACAGGAAGTCAGATTTTAATTCACTTTCAAGGATCTTAATTTGTCAGAGTGAAAATCCCTCAAACTCAAATATGAAAAAGGCCAGGGGCAGTATCTATTCAGAACTGTTATTAAGCTATGTGTCTCTAGGTTCTGTATCTTCAGCTGAAAGATGATTTAATGTTCCACTGCTCCTTACTTCCCAAAATGTACTGCTGAGCCTGGTAATTTATCCCCATTCATTGTTTATTTAAGAATCTATTATCTGCACAGCCTTGCTATAAAAAGGCAGAATATCTTGTTACAATACCTATGTGATTTCCTTGTTTTGCAATCTGTATATTAGACGTGCTGTGACTAGATTATTCATTGGTGCATGAATATTTTAAGACACTTTTATTTCAGCTGATTTTGGGCTTTACAAAAGCTGCTCTAAAGATATGAACAACTGTCAGTCCTAATTATAAACAACATCTTTACTCTTATAAGGCCTAACAGTTCTCTGTGGTCTTCATTTATAAAATACTGGTTTCACATTATGGTTTCATCAACAAGTAACAAGGACAAAATGCAGTCCTCTAAAGTGTTTAAAGTCTCATGCTAAATAATCTTGTATAGAAATCAGTGAGATTTAAATGTCATGTGGTCAGAACTAAAATTAAAATTTTATATCCTGGAGTACTCACAAGGTCAGAAGTAGGAGGGTTCTACCTGCGTGAATCTGCATGAATATTCCTTCATAGTACCTGAACTGAGAACAATTACAATAGCTTAACAAAATGCAAGCCCTGTAGTTAACATGGACATTTCCCCCCTCCTGTATGATGTTTAACACCTTTGCCTAATGAAGAAGCTGGTGGAGCTTCAAAAGTTTGCAGCATGTATTTTGGTTGGTCCAATAAAGGTATCACTGTTTTGTGGATCTTGGATATTATTGTTCTTCACTCAAGTGTGTAACTAATTCCATGCAGCAAGCATACAAGACTTCAGTTTTCTCCCATAATTGGCTGCAAATATGCAGCAGCAAAGCAACAGCAGCAGTGCAAGAGATGAAGTGGATGCATCATTTCTGTAGTCATTAGGGATATTTTAAAAGTCCATAGATATGGGACACTTTTATAGTGCAATCCTATTGTTTTATTTAAAAATGGAATGGGGGTGGCAAGATGACAGTGTTTTCCATTTGTGGTTAATCTGTGTTTCCCAACAGCTTCTTCCATGTTTTGTCAAACCAAAAACATTTATTAAGGGGGAAAAAGAGGAGGAAAAGCTGCACAGTACCTCTGGAATGTTATTACCTGGAGTCCTCTATCTTGAAGTACCAAGATCAGGTTGCTTTTGGCAATACCAACAATATTAAGGTGGAACCTAATCCTCCTCAGATACACAGCCATACTGGGTATAATATTAGAAGATACGAACAATAGAAGAGCCTTGCTGGATCAAACCAAAAACCCATCTAGTCCAGCATTGTGACTATGCAGTGACTGACCATTTTCCCATGGGAAATTTGCAAGTGGGACAAGAGAGCAACACAAGGGTATAACTATAATAGGGGATTAGGGTTGCAACGTGTCACTTATTATAAGGAAAATATAACAAAATCCAAAATACACAGAAATGCCTTTGTTGGCCAGTCCAAATGCAGAAAATGCATCATACATGCTTTTGGAGCTTTGCAAGCTTATTCAACAGGCAAATATGTTAAAAATCATACATGAGAAAAAAGAAGATGATGTTAGAGTCACAGGCCTACATTCTGTCTCACATGTTACTTAGCTGTCAGTTTATGGCTGCCAATGGTGGCACTGAGGGATTTCAATGCTGGCAGAGACCACTCCTTGGTCATGTGAGGACCAGGAACTGGAAAGAAAAGAAAAGAAAAGAAATAAAGGAATATCCTTTATTTGAGGGTTGGAAAGCATATCCTTTTATATAGACTGTATGTAATGCTAAAAATCCAGTATTTGAGATTGTAGGCATTGTGAGAAAAGATGAGGCCAAGTCACAGGAGCTGGTGTCTGAAGCTTGCTGCGAATATATAGAATTGCAGTATGATTAAAATAGATTCAGGGCTCTTGATGGGTGCCAAAAAACAAAATCAAGTATTGATTTTCATAAAGAAACCAAATTGTCAACCTTACATGTAATTAATTTTGACTGTCACTTATTGGTATTTTGAAAACCTGGTAACTTGGGGAGGGGGGGGCAGGCAAAACAAGGGCACTGTCCTCTGAAATATGGGTTTCAGAGAAACAAGTCATACCAGACAAATCTAATCTCTTTTTTTGATAAAATTACCAGCTTGTTAGATAAAGGGAATGCTGTCAATATAGTATACCTTGATTTCAGTAAGGCCTTTGACAGGGTTCCCCATGACATTCTTGCAAACAAGCTGGTGAAATGTGGGCTAGACAAGGTAACTGTTACATGGATTTGTAATTGGTTGACTGGCCGAACCCAAAGGGTGCTCAACAATGGCTCCTTTTCATCCTGGAGAGAAGTAACCAATGGGGTCCCACAGGGCTCTGTCCTGGGCCCAGGGCTATTCAACATCTTTAGCAATGATTTGGATGACAGTATTGGGGGCATACTTATCAAATGTGCAGATGACATCAAGCTAGGAGGAGTAGCTAATACCCCAGAGGTCAGGATCAAAATTTAAAATGACCTTAATAGATTAGAAAGCTGGGCCAAAGCTAACAAAATGAATTTCAACACAAGAAATGTAAGGTACTGCACTTAGGATGGAAAAATGAAATGCACAGATATAAGATGGGTGTCATCTGGCTGAATGAGACTACAGGTAAAAGGAATCTAGGAGTCCAAGTAGACCACAAATTGAACATGAGTCAGCCGTGCAATGCAGCAGCTAACAAGGCCAATGTGATTTTAGGCTGCATCAATAGGAAATAATAGTGCCACTCTATTCTGCTCTGGTCAGGCCTCACCTGGAATATTGTGTCTAGTTCTGGGCACCACAATTTTAAAAGGATGTTGAGAAACTGGAGCGTGTCCAAAGGTGGGTGACTAAAATGGTGAAGGGTCTGGAAACCATGCCCTATGAGGAGCTGGGTATATTTAGCCTGGATAAGAGAAGGTTAAGAAAATAAGAGGTGATATGATAGCCCTGTTTAAATACTTGAAGGGATGTCATATTGAGGAGGGAGCTAACTTGTTTTCTGCTGCTCCAGAGACTAGGACCTGGAACAATGGATGCAAGCTACAGGAAAAGAGATTCCACCTCAACATTAGGAGGAACTTTCTGATAGTAGGGGCTGTTAGACAGTTGAACAAACTCCCTCAGAGTGCAGTGGAATCTCCTTCCTTAGAGGTCTTTAAACAGAGGCTGGATGGCCATCTGTTGGGGATGCTTTGATTGAGATTTCTTGCATAACAGGGGGTTGGACTGGATGGATGGCCCTTGCGGTCTCTTCCAACTCTATGATTCTACTACTTCCCCAAAAGAAGTCTTCCTTCAATCTCCAAACTTCTAGTATTGCAGAAAGTAAGATACTGAAAACTGTTCCAGTAACTTTGCCAGAACTTTTTCCCTTTGGATGTCTGAACTGTATTGCCATATACGCAGCTGAAATTCTAAGTTACAGTGCAGTAAGTAAAGAGAATGTGAATAATTATATTCATGTAAAGAGAATGTAAAGTATTATATTTGCAATTTAATGGTCACTACTCTTTTGGACCCTGAAACTGTAATTTGGGAATGATCAAAATCTGTTGATCTAATTCAAAGATGCCTTCATTAGACATTTGCTCCCCACCCCACCCCAAAAACCTGATCAATATATTTTATGTAGCTGCTTAACAAACAAAAAACGTAACCCAGATTGCAAAGGCTATCTTGGGAAAGGCTTTTTGCATCCTTTCATACAATGGAAGAAATTCTTCCTGTAAGACAGTAACTATTTTAAAGCATACATGCATTATTTAAAAAACAATGAAACATGCTTTTGCTGTTGAGGATTATTATTAACTTATTTATAGCCCAGCTTTCTAGAAAGTATTGATGGTGGTTTACAATAATAAGAAAATGATGACATGGTATAATGGACCATGTAAAAGTACAAACATATCTTGAAAACAAATATTGTTTGATTTATATGCTGGTTTATGGCTTTTAATCAATTGATTAATTAAAGTTTCCTTAATTGGTGACAGAGCTATTTCAATCTCTATTTAAAAGCCACATCTGCACCTTTTCTCAGCAATCTTGCAGATTTAAAGAAGCTTGGCATTCATGAACAAACACCCTGATGATGAAACAGTCCATCAGACAGTGACTTTAGTGACTAGTGAGTCCAAAAATGGACACGAATTTAGATGATTCTTTGCTTGTAATGCAATCTTCTAAATGTAAATAACAGCTGTTGGGAGTGGATGATGATTATTGGAATTATTCCAGTTGGGGAGGGAAGATTACTGTATATCCCTTTCCTCTTGGTGAAAATTGCTCCTCCAAAGGTGCTGTTTCATTGCAAGGATTTTTCAGGTGTTTTGACACAAGAGGCTCCCAGTATTACCAGGATGAAACCAATGGACAACTCATCTGTCCTTTCCTCTTCAAAATACTTTTGTAGTATGAAAAATTACAGAAGTTGTGGTGAGAAAATATGGGAGAGTTGTCGTGGTGGTGTGGCTTCAAGTCATTTTTGACTTATGACAACCCTAAGGCAAACTTTTCATGAGGTTTTCTTGATAGGTTTCTTTCAGAGTGGATTTGCCTTTGGCGTTTATCAGATGTGGTCTTTGCAGCTCAGATCCAGGGTGTCTGCGGATCGGGCGATTCACATTCACGTGATAACGAGAATGTATTTTCATACCTGGTTGCTGTTCTGTTGCCCTTCCGAACTGACGGGGAATTGAATTGAAGGAAGTCACGTGATGCGGATTCAGGCAAAGCGGAGTGAGTGCAAATTGTATTTCCACACCGGTGCATACCATGGGGGATTCAATGATTCAAATTGGGACCCTTGCGCATGCCCAGTGGGGCCCTGAAGGCATCCTGAACCTTTGCACTTCCAGGGTGAAGAAGGGAGCCTGGCTCCACTTTCACGGGAATGACAGGTATTTCCCCTCCACTTTCACGGGAATGACAGCTTCCCCTTTATTCCTCCCTTCTATTTTCCCATTCCTGGCAGCCAAATTCAAAGGGTCCTCCGTGTCAGAGCCCCCTTCCATTTCATCCACATCTACGTCTATCCTCTTGTTATTCTCCTCATCTATTTCAGCTACATATATATACATCCATCCTCTTGTCATTCTCCTCATCTATTTAAGCTATATATATCTACATCTATCCTCTTGTCATTCTCCTCATCTATTCCATCTACATCTCTCCTTCCCTTTGTAGTCGTTGCCTTCTCTTAGGTTGCATCCACACTGGGGAGATAATCCAGTTTAACAGTCCAGGCTCAGTGCTATGGAATTCTGGGAGTTCCATCTCTACCTCCAGCCTCATGTTTCATTTCCTTCACATCTATAATCTCTGCATTTGCATCTGCATCAGGAAATAATCTATTTCAAAAACATTAATATACATCCTTATAGAGATCTTGTTGAACCTCTGAGACCAAATGCTTCTGAGGAAGCAGACTTTAGGAAAGCTCATGCTGCCAACTTCTTTCTTTCAAATAATAATAATAATAATAGAATTCAAAGACATATTTTGGAGCACTTAGATCAGTGATGGCGAACCTATGGCACGCGTGCCAAAGGTGGCACTCAGAGTCCTCTCTGTGGGCACATGTGCCATCACCCCAGCACAGAGTTTGGCAGAGTCTGTTACTAGAAAGCCAGAGGGACATGGCACTTTGCAATAAATAAGTGGGTTTTGGGTTGTAGTTTGGTCACTTGGCTTCTAAAAGGTTCAGCATCACTGACCTAGATGCATCTGAGGAAGTGCTGCAAGAGGCAGCAGTGGAGGGCGAGCAGGGTTTGATCCCTTACATGGGTGTAAAAAAACCCCCACTGGGCAAGTCACACTGTCTCAGCCTCAGAGGATGGCAAGGGTGAACCCCCCTCTGAACAATCCTCCCAAGGAAACCCCTCGGGCAAGTCACACTCTCTCAGCCTCAGAGGATGGCAAGGGTGAACTCCTCTGAACAATCCTCCCAAGGAAACCCCTTGGGCAAGTCACACTTTCTCAGCCTCAGAGGATGGCAAAATCAAACCCTCTCTGACTAGAGTTGCCATAACTTTGGAAATGACTTGAGGGCAGACTAGAGTATGTGAGTGTGTGTGTGTGTGTATATGTGTGGGTGTATGTGTATATCTATGTGTGAGAGAGGGAGGGAGGGAGGAAGAGAGAGAGAGAGAGAGCGCTGGTTGGCCAGACCCCTCTGCAGAAGGTGCAGCAGGGAAGGAGAGGGAAGGAGAGAGAGAGCTCCAATGGAGCGATGATCGCTCCCAAGCCCCGGTTGCCCTGAAAGTGAAAAGGGCCACCGGAAGCAAATGGGGCAAATTGCAGCAGGGCATCATGGGAGATTTGCAACCCGGGGGTCTTGCGATGGTGTTCAGAAGCACAATCAAATTGGAATTCCACACCAGACCAATTCGCAGTGAGTTCGAACTGAGCCCCAATGCGAATCGCGTCAATCCACTTATTTAGCGCACTCGTCAAAACTCATCAAAATGAGGAGCCAGTGTGGATTCAGTTTGGTAGTCCCGCGGAAGGGGCTCACATTTAAAGCAACCAGGTATGAAAATACGTTCTCCTTATCACATGAATGCGAATCGCCCGATCCGCAGACGCCCCGGATCTGAGCTGCAAAGACCCCATCTGATAAACGCCTTTGTCTTCCTCTGATGCTGAGAGTGTGTGACTGTCATGCCCAGCCTGGAAGATGGCTTGGAGGACTCAGAGGATGAGCTAGAGCCTCTGGGATCCGAATCTATAATGGAGGAGCCAGAGCCCCAGGGGCTTGAACCTGTAATGGAGGAGCCAGAGGCTGGCCCTAGTTCTGCTGGAGCAGAGTCTATGGTCCCTCCAGAGGTTCAGCAGTCAAGTTTGCCTGGTGCCGAGGCTGTGGACATGGAGGAGGATCTGGTCAGTGTGCCTACCTTCAATGAGCGTCGAGCAGAAAGAGAGGGCCTTCGAAGATCTCGGAGGCTTCGTAATCAGGCACAGCTGAAGGCCAGCTCCTTGCCTTCTTAAGCACCTGGAGCATGTGTGGTTCTTTGCCAGTGGATATCTGACTCTTTTAGGGGAAAGACTCTGTCTCTGGCTCCTTGGCTTCTTGTCTTGACTACCCGGAAACCTTGACCTTGGACTGCTTCATCGATCTGCCTATCTGTTACCCTGAACCTCAGACCATCTGACAATTCTTTTGGTAATCCCTTTTGGTAAAGCTACTGCAACTCTCTAGGACTGTGTAGCTTACACTGACTTTGATGTGCTGGGAGGGGGTTGTTTGAGAACTAGCTGCCTTATCAGCCCTT
>NC_056522.1:69152902-69174342 GCF_019175285.1 Sceloporus undulatus | reverse complement strand
GGGGAAAGACTCTGTCTCTGGCTCCTTGGCTTCTTGTCTTGACTACCCGGAAACCTTGACCTTGGACTGCTTCATCGATCTGCCTATCTGTTACCCTGAACCTCAGACCATCTGACAATTCTTTTGGTAATCCCTTTTGGTAAAGCTACTGCAACTCTCTAGGACTGTGTAGCTTACACTGACTTTGCTGTGCTGGGAGGGGGTTGTTTGTTTGAGAACTAGCTGCCTTATCAGCCGTTTGGCTGCTTTCCCGGACAGTGACTCGCTGAAGGTTACACAGTGAGTTTCCATGGCCTCCAGAGTTTTGGTCCAACTCAAACCACTATACCACACTGGATCATGGGAGGTTTATAAATTTAAAATGTTGACTTGGGATCTTCTGTAAAATTCCATAACTATGGTAAAAGCTTCTTCTGGAAGAACCTCCCTTCGTATTAATGTGAAGTTTCCTTCCAGGGCAGATTCAAATGAGTTAAACTATCCCTTAATTCCAGGAATTATCACTCACCCTCAAAAACTATTTATATTTTTAACAATTTCCACACTGAAAGTAAAGCTGCATTTACTGCCACATCACGTTTAGTCCTGAACTGGCTTTACAAGGTCAAGCTGAGAGACAGTGTTTTTTCCAGCTAGTAGTCTTCACAGAATAGCAGCTGGTGGCTTCCATGTGTGGGGTAGTGGATCTGCAGAAAGAAGGCTTCACAAACACGTAGAGCCTTGTTTTCCTACATTTATGAATGACATTGTTGAATCATACTTTACTCAGCAAGCATATTTCCTGCATGAACATTATTTTTTGCAGCTGAAAATGGCATAAATTATGAAAGGCAGATGCATCTTTGTGAACATATGGGAACACACAGCGGACTTGCATAGTTGCCAGTGGCTTCTTAGCACATTTCACTGTGTAAATTACAGATCTGCATCTCTAATAGCCTACTTTAAGGTTATTTGCCACTACTTTTTTGCTGTAAAGGAAGCATGTTAATTTGACTCCTAAAATGTAATTGTGTCTTCCCTGATAAAGAGGAAATAACTGGAATGTAAAACCAGCTGAGTTTACAAAGCAATAACGGACTCAGACATGTTATTCTTATTCTAGCTACAGGTCATTCATTTCTTTCTGGCCTGCTGGGATCCAGGCATTTATTCTTCATCTGTTCTTCCTGCATAATTGAAGAATTCAGTGTTGATAGCAGAAAGAGTCTGGGAAGCCTGCTATGTATGATTTATCATGAGAGCTACGTTGATTGTAGGCTCCAATCACATCAAGAGGTCCAGCTACAGAAACTCATTTTAGGATTCTGCAGAACTGCTGAGATCAGTAAATCCGTATGTGATGCAGAATACTTATTCCATGATGCATTTGTAAACCCAAATGCTTTCTACTGCATAAACATTTAGCTCTAAAGTTGAAAGGAATTCTGTATATCATATAAGCCATTTCCTTGTTCCTTAGAAGGTGGAAGTACATGTTTTTAAAAAATTAAATTCCACACTGAGGAGAATCCATAACAAAGGGTAAATTTTTCATTGACACAGGATTTGACCAGCCAGGTTCCAATTTGCATTACCATTTCATAAATTTGGACTGAATCATGTCTTGCTTGTATGGATGAGGCTACACCAGATTCCATTTCACCTCAGACATAGTGTTTGACAACCATCAGTTTACACTCTGCAAGTCTCTAAGATTTGGTTCTATGGATCTGCCAGTCTATCCCATTCTGGGGTGCCTGCCAGAAATTTTGGACAACTGTCATCATCCTCTGGAGAAGCTTTCACTGGTACTTCTGCCAGAAACTCGATGACATCAGAAGAATATATATGTCCCCTGGTATCATTGGGCCCATTGTAGGGTTGAGGGGGAAAGGCTCACTACACCTGCTTAAAGATGTAGTAATAATGATATTAATAAGGCCTGTGCTTCTTCTGCCTGTTCAGCAGCCTTACAATAAAGTAGGGGGATTCTTTCAAATGCTTTAGAATCAAGATCTTCTCAGAAGGTCATATGTTCCTGACTCAACTCTTACATATAAGATGCAAAGCTTCCTGAATTTCCACAGCCTATGCCCTTTGGCAGCACTGGAGCATGCTGTTGCCAACCCAGCACTGTGCCAAGCATGTTAATGAAGCATCTTGGCATTTTTATTCATTCAACAAGCAGAAGGATCCATTCAGTGATAACAGAAAAGGACATTTTAATCACCAAACGTAACTCAAGAACAAATTATGCAAAAATCAGTAGAGAAATTACATGCTTTCCTAAAACAAAGTATAGAACACATTATGAGAAAACTTTTTTTTTTCTAAAATGGAGAAAAAGTAAATATTTTTCAGAAAGAAAAGTTATTCTGGTCTAAATCTAATGACAGTGAGATTATGACCTAAATATCATTGATAGCTGGAAAGAAATCTTTCTCTCTCAAACCAGCTCCAAAGGGCTGCCCAGCTCTCCAGAAGGTGGTGGTAGGGCACTGCAATTGGGAGAGGGTATTGTTCCCTCCAAGTTCTACTACCAAAAGTCTACCATTGGATTCTGCCCTCCAATACATCACACCGCTTCTATGCTATTGACATTTATCAGATTCAGTATACTTGGGGCCTGAGGAAGAACATGTTCTGTGTGATTTCAGGAATTCTATGCACAATTTCCTTGTTTTTTTTTAAAAAAATAATTGAATAGAGATTGGTAAAATAATAATATATGCACAAAAATTCCCAATATGCATATCAGGATTGCTATCTTTTCTCCTTATACTCACTTTGTAATTTTAACATTTTCTTATGAAAGGCAGAAATAGCACATCTGTAGCCTTTGATGCATGGAGATCCAATTAGGAAGACTGCTTCTCCAATGGAATTTCAGCTTGACATGCATTTGAAGGACATGAGTCCTATAAAAAAAGAAAAAAAAGTAGCATTCCTATGAAGACTCCATCACAATAAGTAGATTTCTTCAGCAGCTCTGAAAAGTACACCTGTGCTTGTATAATTAGAACTCCCTCCAAATCATTCAGATGCCAGAGCACCTGCAAAAAATGGCTGTTCCTTTTCCTTTTAAAATCAGCTACAATTCCACTTTATTCTATCAGATAATGGAGCAATTGGAGTCCCTATTCAGAATTCACAATAGGAAAGATTTGGCAAGAGCAGCTTCAACTCAATATCACTTCTAAGAAAATATCACTTTTAAGAATTTCAGTACAGGCAGCTCCCGGAAGCTTAATATAAAGTCCTGTCAGTGAACCAAGAACTTGCTTCAACATGGTCCAAGTAGAATTAAATTTAGACAGGAAAAATTGCCTTATTTAAAAAAAGCCAACAAATATCTGCTTAATACGTTCCTTACTGTTCTTTTAACATGGACATTTTGGAATGTTTCCAAATAGTCTGTGGTAGAAGAGTGTTAGAAGATCTGTAGAGTGTTAGAAGAAGAGGCTTGCAAAATAAATATAAGGATATCTTGTCTTAGGCTGTATTTACACTGCAGAATTAATGCAATTTGACACTGCTTTAACTATCATGACTGAATGTATGGAATCCTGAGATCTGTAGCTTTTTAGATATTTAGTCTTCTGTCAGAGAGCTCTGGTGCCACAACAAACTACAAATCTCAGGATCCCAGGTTGGAGCCATGACAATTAATGTGGTATCAAACTGCATTAATTATGTGGTGTGGCAGCAACCTTAGACAATCAAACATGTTACTGAGAACATGGAAACGTCATAAACATCAAATTCATGCAGAATTCTGGGTGAGGCAAATCAGAAAAGTAGAGATGCATCTATCTGTTTTAGTACTGCAGACTACTTTCAGCTTCAACCATCCATATGCTTGAATTTTAAAAATAAAATCCAAAAGTTCATCAGACTAAATTCTATGACACATGGTTAAACTTGTCTTAACAACAGATTTAAACAAGGCAAAAGTGTCAGATCTAGGAAATTATGAAGAATACTATAAGCAGAGGGCCACTATGGACGATATCTGTTGCTGAAAGCAATTTAGGCCTCTAGGAAAGGTTAGTTACTGTCCTGATTATGGCAGGGAGTTGTCTCCCAAAGTATGCCATGTGTAGGTCATTAGGTTAGGAAAGTTAAAAAAGAAAACCTAAAATTAGGCCAGAAACAATTTGATAACCAATAGAGATCCTACAGTGTTGTTCCTATGTGAGTAAACCCATCACCAGACCGCTAACCAAATTCTGAATCAGCCAACATAGAAACTGCCTTTCTGGCAATTGCATAATTCATCATAATACTTCAGTCAAGAGCCTTCCAGAGTATTAAAAAGTGTAGCCAAATTTCACCTTTTCAGGAAGGGATGCACCTGGTATTTCAGCTGATACTAATGGTAGAATGCATTCTTGGCTACCTACTGTGCCTAGAAAGCAGGGCAGTCCTACTCTAGGAGTCCCTGGAAACATGATATATTCAGATTGTCCCGAAGAAAGAAATAATTTTCTGAAACATTTGGACTTTATTAAAATTTGGCATCCTTTGAGAATTTACTTTTTCCTCTGTTTGAATGCTGCAAAGATCCCTTTGTTACACACATGTTAGAACAGACTCAGAAGGGGAGCTCAATGACAGAGCATGTGCTTTGTTTCCAGACCAAACGCTCATAATTTTCAATTAAAAGGTACCAGATTGTGGAAGACTTTAACTGATGTCCTGGAGTTGACAATGCTTATCTACATGGATCAATGGTTTGACTCAGTACGAGTCGTATAAAGAAACTATGTAAAATGCATAGCACAGCAGTATGCTTTCATATGAAGAGCACATATCAAGCATGTATCTAAAGAATTAGAACAATTGAACCTAAAGGCTGCAATCTTAATCATCATCACAGGAGAAAAAATTGGGTGTAAATCTGTGAAGACAACAGGCAGATTAGAACCTTGGCACTAGCCAGTGGAAGCAAAGCCAAGGAAAGGTGGGGGCTGCTCCCAGGAGTGAGTCTGTAATAGGGAGGAGAAGGTTTTAAAGTTGTTGATGTTTATTGTGCCCTGAGGGATGAAGAGCCATTGAGGCTAGGCTAGGCTACTGTGAGGGCAATTAGAAAGGCTTTTTCATACCCAAGAAAGAGAGGAACAGTATCCTTAATTAAATTGTTGTGGTGTCCTGTGGGAGACATAGTGTTTGGTGGCTAGTGGAGACACAAAAGTGTAAGAAAGATTCTCTGAGAACTTAGGAGCTTGACAGATGGGCAACAAAATGCCACCCCTGTTTGCCCTGGATCATTGCCATAGCAACCACACAGCACATCGACAATCCGCTCCCTCTCAGGAGCTAAAAGGAGCTGCTCAAAGCAGCTTCCTGGAAGGGGCACCATAATGGCACTTGCATGCCATGATGACGCCCTTTTGGCCAGCGCCGTTTGGGCACTCTGATGCCCATGTGTCATCAAGGCACGCCCCATGTAGACGGGTGGCACACAGGTGGCACATAATGGCACACACATAATGGCACATAGGCGGCAAAAGTAAGGCTGGGGGCATATGGGAGCCTAGCCCTATCTAGCCCTACTTTCAGCCCCAGATTTAAAGCTTTAGTCTGTAAGGGAACATATATAAAGTTATAAAGAAACAATTAGAAATACAAAATAAAGAAACTATTTAACTGTGTAACTAATAAAGTATTTATACATTGTATCCATTGTGAATACCATCCACTAAAAGAGATTCAGCCTTACTTGTAAATAAATTTATTACGTTGTTTCAACAAACAGCTGTCTGAAGTGATTTCTGTTCATCCTGTTCAGAGAAGCCTTCGCAGGCATTGCATAATTGTCGCTTACTATCTGATGTTCTTTTGTTGCCTGTTTATCGAACCATTTCCTGTATTGCTATGTATTGTATATGTATTATCCTACTTGAGAGTATGTATTTTCCCTGGATGAAGATTAACCTTCCATTTTGAAGCCAAGCCCTCCCTCCAGTCCATCTGCCTTGGTCCAGGCCTCGGAGGTAGAGAGGAACTGCTGGACCTCTTACCTTTTCCTGCCACCACTCCCTTCTCCTTCTGTGTCATGTCTTTTTAGATTGTAAGCCCGAGGGCAGGGAACCGTCTAACTAAAAAGATTGCATGTACAGCGCTGTATAAATTTACAGTGCTTCATAAATAAAGGTTAATAATAATAATAATAATAATAATAATAATAATTATTATTATTATTATTATTATTATTATTATTATTATTTCAGAAACACATTAAAAATGCTACCAACATTGAGAAAAGTCTTTTAGGTTTGGGACACATTAGATAGTGGGTGTATGGCCGTCAAAGAAAAGTTGGTGCCAAGCTAGGGGTAAAATTGGAACCCAGAGGGCTGGCATCTAAAGAGAGTTATAGTGCAGGACACACTTAAGAGAGCCCTGAGTTCAAGTCTCTCAATGAACAATTGTGGGGTAGTGGCCAACACCTTCACATAATTGTGGCAGTGGTGCCACATAGAAGAAAAGAGTAAAAGGTTTTAAGAGATTTTGGCAGTGCCATATTGTCACCATGACAAAATCCAATAAATAAATAAATATCCCATTCCAAGAGACTTTTCAATAAGCATGCATAAGACCAATTAAAGGATGTTTCCTTGGAAAGAACTCCTATTAGACTGATGAGACTAACTTTCACATATATGTTTTGGATTGCATGCTTTTAAAATCAGGAGTACAAAAAAATCGAGGCTTGTTGGTGATCCTCAGTTTTGTGTTGCTAAGATCTCTGGGAACAGCTACCATTCTTTCTCCGTGAGTGATGCATTTGAGGAGCAGATATGTCTATGTTACCTGCTGGCTGAAATCTTCAAGGCAAGAGATGAGGTTTGACTGTTTTTACAAAAGAATGAGCAGATCTCGTTCCCAGTGATATGTATCGCTTCACACAACTGCCAAGTATGAGATCACTGTAGCAAGTCAAGCTCTGAGTGGCTAATTATATTCTGCCTTCAGCGGCTGAGGTTGTGTGTACAAACATTTGGGCAACATGTCTTTGTTTTCTATGGATCTGTATGCTTATGTTCCTTGAATGCATTATTTTAGATTGGGATCCTAGTCAGAGAGAGACTCATACTTGGTATGCATAGAATACCAGATTCATTTATGCTTTATTTTTGTCTGATGCATCTTTTCCACACTGCTCTTGCTTTCTATTACACTTTGATAAACCAGGAGGCTTTGAAATACTATGAGTGCTGGCCATTCAGTAAACCTTCTCCTTTGGACCTGAGCTGCAAGGAAACAAGCAGCGCTACAAAAAGGAAGCCAACCAAGTTGTCAAGAGAAGCTTTGGGGTGGCTGATCCTAAGCACCCTTTCTTTTCTTCTTAGTTACTTCCCCCTTATTGGCTTGTTTGCATTTTTGCTTGTTTCCTGGGTGTCTAAATCTCCCACTCTACCACCTGCTCAGTTTCTGTTCCTAAAACCACTTACCTGTGTCCTACCAAGATCCTCAAGACCACTTATCTGCATATCACAAAAGCACATCCTGAATCTACCTTCATCAGTTTCTTGTCCAAATGCCTGAGAATTCTTTAAACTTAAAATGAAAGCACATACATGGTACTGAACTTGACTAAACAGCCATGTCTATATGTCTCTGTGTTTGACATGTTCCTTCCAATGGAGGCTATACTTCTGCAACACAGACATCAGCTGTCTAAGTGTATTTAAATTGCCACTTGTGTCATACCAGCCATACGAGATTACCACCTCTAAAATGGAACTTTCTTTTGTGGAAACATGCTTACTGCCCAAGAAACATGACAAGTCAAAGAGAATGAAGGTGAAAGAACTGTAAAACAGGTAAGCAAAGCCACACTGGTGAATGCATTAACAATGTGAGAGGTGATTCTTGAAAGAAATGCCAAGCGTAGAATAACTCCCTGTTGTCTAAAAGATATTCGGGGGAGAGGGGGGGGGGGAATATTCATAGTTCTTGGTTAAGCTCTATTAACTATTTTTCTGCTTTTTTTTACACTTGTTTTGTATCTGTCAAAACAAAACTATGATCAGAGATCCAGCAAACCAGTTCAAGCATGCCTGTTTAGGTCTTGCCCCCGCCATACATTAACTGATTCATATCCACACACAGAGCTCACTTTTGTCCTTTCTGTTTCACAGAGAAGACAAATAAGATATTGCTTGCTCAGTGTCTTTTAAGATACTCGTAAATTACATAATCCAAGAAATCTCTTGACAGATTACACAGGTTACATGTGTGCTGCAGAAATGATGCAGTTTGATACCACTTTAGCTCTCACAGCAAAATGCTATGGAATGGTGGGATTTATAGTTTTGTGAGATATTTAACCATCTCTGTAAGAGATTTCTGGTGCCACAACAAACTACAAATCCCAGGATTCCATAGTATTGAGCCATGGTAAAGTAGTGTCATGCCACATTATTTCTGGAGTGCAGATGCAGCCACAGGTATATCCTTTTAATTTTCCCACTAATGTATACTAGTTTTATTTATTCCCAATATTTGCTGTAAGAGGAATGGTTTGGGATGATGACAATTAATGTCTTTCACAACTTTCTGTCTCTAAAATCAGCCAGCTGTATCATTTTGGAACTTGAAATGTCAAAATATAATCTAAATAAACATACCATATTTTGTTTTTTCCCCCTCAGTGTTTGAACAAAATATTACAAGCTTACAGAAAATGACAAATCTGGATGTTAAACTAGTTTCTTACTTTCCCAAGCCAATTAGTTGTGCATGCTTCAGGCAGTGTACAGCAAAAGACATTATACTGCCTGCTCTATAGTATCAATAGAAATAACTCAATTTTAGTACAGGACTTGCACAACCAGGAAAAAAGAAGGGATGGCGCAAAGCACCTCTTATTGGAAGTACAATGTATCACTTCCCCTGCTTTTTTACTCCATTGACTGCCCTGTCTATTAGCTGGATGGGAGAGGAGCCTCCATTATACCACATCTCCCACTTAAAGGCAAATTTGTAATCACTGTTTAAATTATGGCTATCTTTTTTTATA
The DNA here is from genome assembly GCF_019175285.1 of Sceloporus undulatus. Classification (NCBI taxonomy): domain Eukaryota; kingdom Metazoa; phylum Chordata; class Lepidosauria; order Squamata; family Phrynosomatidae; genus Sceloporus; species Sceloporus undulatus. The sequence goes on along the minus strand of NC_056522.1, from coordinate 69,165,332 downwards.
CTACATTATGGTGGGTGAGGGGCAAATCAGGGTGGCAATTCAGAGTCCAGATGAAAATCATTCCCCCCTTTTTATTTGCAATGCTAATGGTAACTTCCATCAAACGGCAAGTAAGAATTCAGGACTGGGGAGATTTGTTAAGGCTACATCATATAGGGGAACAATTAATCCCTTCCGAGGCACACACTAGAGCAGGGGCTGGCAAAGTGTAGTCTTGAAGCTGCATGCACATCTACCCACCCTGCTCTTTTGAGGGTCTTGTAGTCTTCCCAAACCACCCTTTTCTTAAATAGATAAGAGGATGAATTGCCTCTTTTGGAACCCCTGGGAGTGGCAATTTATCTTTTCAACAGCCTGCAGGGGCCCTCTATGGTGCTGAACTTAAAAAAAAAGAACACAGTTTTTCAGAATCATGTCTACTTTTGTGATGTTGTTATTTGGCATTTTTTAGAATCTCTAAAAAAAGGGGAGCTCTGGGGCAGAACATTTTCCCCTAAATCCACTTCAGTTGTCCACCTCTGTGCAAAATTCAAGACCCAGCTCCCATTTCTGCTCTTTAAAATCCCACAAATACATTAAACATGACCAAATAGTTGGTGTAGCATTCAGGTTTTCCCTCACATGTCATCCATCTGTGAATCTTATCTCATCCTTCTCCTTTCACTTAACATTCTTGTCACATCTTAATGGATCTTACCTTTTGGGTGAACAGTTAATGAAACTGAAGTTCCTTGTCTACAGTTTGTATGTGAATACATGTTAAAAACTGACTTAATCACAGGCTCAAAATAAGGGGGCAGAATATTCTTCCTATTGCTAAATTTACATAGCACCATCAATGTAGTGTAGTGTATTATAGAGGAATAAAAGCAAAAGAAAGAAGGAAAGAAGGGGAAGGAAATTAGTGCCTTCAGTATTTTGCAGAGAGAACATCACTGAATACTTTTTATCTAAACATGTTTACTCTGTTGTTTTGATGGCCAAGGTTTCAGGGAGGAAGATGTGGAAATCTGTCTCTGGGTCAGCACCATCTGCATGCAGATGTTTGCCTCTGCTTCAGCCCAGGTTTTAGACTGCTGCAGAAACAATTCCAAAGACTGCTGTACTTAATGTGCAGATGGCTATCTGAGAGAAAGAGCCTGCAGAATGACACTTTTGGGTCATTTGTACTTTGGAGATTTACCTTCATGAAGTGATAAATAGGTATATAAAGAAGTTGTTATGTGAGCTTTCTTCTCTCCACCATTTTTTGGCTCTTTATGGTGCTATTGACTCCAAAGCTTCAAGGGGCATAAATCACACAGGACCTTGGAGACCTCACTGCTATCAAGAAAGCAGACTGTTAAGAGAGACAGTGTGTTAAAAGTTCCTTGCTGGATTAGCTCTGTTTTCTGGGCTGAGGTTCTATTTCCCACATGTCATTTTGGAGTGCAAAGCTACTGTTCACTTTCATAGAACATAAACTGTAAGTGTGGCAAGTGTGTGCCTTGCAGGCACATTTTGTTCCAGGGATCTCTAATGGTCTGCAGCCAGTTGTGAGCATATACTCAGCAGCAAAACACAACATGTGTGAAATGGCCCTTTCCATGTGTAGTCTTTGGGGAGTGGTGTGTCATACCTTCTAAGGCAGTGCTACTTAAAGAGATAGTCCATGGACTGGGGCCAGCCCATGAATCACTGGCTGCAGATCCCACATGAATTTCCAGGAAAGAAACAAAAAAATTGTAGCCAAAGGGCACAAGTATGGTACAGATCCTTGACACATTAGAAGGAGGGGGAAATCCTAGGCTCCCATATCAGATAGCTTGAGATGCACAGTTCTAAGTTGTGTCTGTTTCTGATGGTTTTATCAAGTGCTATCAAAAACAAAATTAAAAAAAGTTTGATTGTGGGTGTCTGAAGAAGAAAGTCGAAATCACTCTCCTAATAAAACATTAGGCAGTCCAGAGGCTTCCCTGACAATGAAGCTTTAAAGGAGCTGTCCAAGGTTCTGAAATTTATCATCAAAATAGGTCCTGCTGGTTAGACAGTTTCTTTAAAGCCTGCAGTAGGATCCAGAATGGATTCACTGACCCACTGACATGGGAGCCCCTAGAAGCCCCTGTACAAGCTCCTTTTAAATGAACGAGGGTTACAAAAAAGCCAGATCACATTTTTTAGCAACTTCCCCTTCTTTCAGCGGAGTTTGTGCAAGAGATATGCGGATCTCTAGTTCATTCTGTAAGCGTTAATGGCTTGAATGGCAGCCTACCACCTAGCCTTTGGGTTGGACTGCCTCTTTCTTGTCCCTTGTTATATAACAGAAGCAGCCAAAGAAATTGCCCTAGGGCAGAGGAAAGAGATTTCACCTCCCATTTGGCATTTCACAAAGGCTGGCAGGGGAAGTCAGCCTTCCTCAGCTGCTGCTGCTCTATTTTTATTGTCTCTCACTTGGAAGGATCTTTCTCCTTTTCTTTAGAGCCCAGGGTTTTACCAGGCAAAGAAGAGGCATTTGGGAAACAGATGAAGTTCCCCTATAGTCAGGAAGGCTATCGGTCCTTCTAGCTCTGGGCAACAGCCCTTCTGGATCATCACACAAGGATCTTTTGCAACCCTCATCTGAGGTGCCAGAATGGAACTTGGGAAATATGTGTGAAAAGGAAGTACACTGCCACCGAACTACAGCCTTCCACATGTTTGCAATCCTGTCTGCTAGAAAACACTGGATGGGTGTGCTGAAAAGGAGAACCTGCATCCTTTTGCTCTGAAGGGCTTTTTCCTTGGCTGCTGGCACTGTGTCCCTACAACTACTGTCTTGCCAGCGGAGACTTTTAAAAACAACAACCAGACATGCCTTTGGAGGATGGTTTTGAGAAGGAAATTCTTAAATGAAGCTTTCAGTCTTGGTGGGTGTTGTTGTTGCTGAATGTTGGTTTTAATTGCTTTTATTGTTGGGTGTTTTAATTTAATTCGTTGTTTTTGGTTTTAGTGTGTACTTCTTTTATCTGTTTTATTGTCCTCTGCGTTGATCCCATTTTTTGAGGAGAAAGGTTGGGCTGAGCCTAATATTAATGAATGAATGAACAATTGTTCACATAACAACAAGCAAATCCAGTGCTCTTTATATTTATAAATACTTTTCTTGCTGAATCTAACATGGCCAGCCTGGTGAATATCAGAGTATAAAGCATATCCAGGGGTAGCCTTGTTGGGCATATAGCAAAATACACGATCATCCAGAATCCACAAAACAGTGGTACTTTTATTGGACCAACCAAAATGCACATTATACATGTTGCAGGCTTTCAAAGCACCTTAACCAAATGCATGGATATGGCTAACATAATCTTTTCTTGTGTGAAGTCAAAGGCTTTCATGGCTGGCATCCATAGTTTTTTGTGGGTTTTTTGGGCTATGTGGCCATGTTCTAACATTTTCTTCCTGACGTTTTGCCAGCATCTGTGGCTGGCATCTGGCGAAATGTCAGGAAGAAAATCTTCTAGAACATGGCCACATAGCCCGAAAAACCCACAAAAAACTATAATCATTTCTTCTTTCTTTCTTTCTCTTGTATCATTTTAAACATGTTTGCTTTATGAAGAAGCCGGTGGAGCTTCAAAAGTTTGCAACAATGATAATGTACATTTTGGGTGGCCCAATAAAGATACCACTGTTTTGTGGATTTTGAATGAATAAAACATAGACAACGTGCTTCCGAAGAAGATCAAACATTAGCACAGCCCAAATCAGAAATTATTTAAACCCCAACCTGGTTGGTAATCTCCTCAAGCACTCATTCAGAGGGTGACCAGATGTCCTCCTTTTCCAGGACATGTCCTACATTTCAACCTTCTTTTCAGGAGGAATTTCAAAATGACCTCCATTTTGAGCATAATTAAGCAGCATTAGTTAATATTTCTATGAGTGTTTCAAGTTTTTCTTTGGTCACGTCCTCCATTTTGTTCTGGAATGTCCTACATTTTGCAGTGCCTTATCCTCCTCCTCAGTTAGGACATCCGGTCACCCAGTTTTGAACTCTTATGTGGCAAATGTCCTCTCTTTTGCTGGAATGTCCTACATTTTGCAGGGCCTTGTCCTCCTCGCAGTTGGGACCTCTGGTTCCCCTGTCCTGAACTTCTCTTGGGGCATGTCCTCCATTTCCCTGGAATGCCCTCCATTCTTTGCAGTGAGGCCCTCTGGCCCCTGCCCTGAACTTTCCCTGGTCTTCGCCCCTTTGCCCTCTGCCCCTCCTCCCCGAGTGAGTCCCCCTTTGAGGCAGGAAGCGGCGGGAAAGCCCCGGGGGCCTCCCCCACTGCTCCGCGCGCCCCCTGTCGGACGCCTCCCCGACTCCAGGGCCAGAGGAGGAGGAGGGAGCTGGAGAGAAGGGGAGCGCGGGCCCCCCCTGGTGGCCGAGAGCGGGACAGACGGCCTTGGAGAATGGGCGAGGAGGAGGAGGGAGAAGAAGAAGAGCGGAAGAGACTCGCTCCTCCTCGCCTTGGCTTCCAGCCCCACTCTCCTTTCACAGCAGCAGCAGCAGCAGCAGCAAGGCTTCCACGCGGGACGGAGGCGGGCTCGCATGCAGCCAGCAGCTCCTCTTCCTCGCCTGCCTGCCCCAAACTCTGGGCCACCACCTGGCTAGCCCTCGCCCACTTGGCTGCCGGCGGCTGCATCTTTCCCCCTGGCCCTTGCCCTCCGGAGTCCGAGGAGACTCAGACCGACGCTGCTGCTGCGTCCTTCCCTCCTTCCCTCTCTCTCCGTTTCCTCTCATGCCACCCCTGCCGCCTTAGCCAGCCCAGGGGGGTGGCATCATCTTCATCCTCCTCATCTTCATCCACAACCTTCTCATCTTCCTCCTGCTGCTTCTGCTGCTCCTGGGCGGCCCCTTCCTGGAAGCCTGGGAGCCCTCTCTCCCTGGCGGCCCGGGGCTGCTCCCGATGGGGATCCGAGAGTTTCCCAGCGGCCCGGCCCGGGGGAAGAGCATGGCCAGGTGAGGAAGAAAGGAGGGCAGGACACGCCGGGAAGAGCCCGTCCGCACTGCAGAAAGAACCCGGTTTGGCGCCGCTTTAAGGCTTTCTGGCTCCAGGCTATGGAATTCTGGGAGTTGGAGTTTATTGTGGGGTCCAGAGCGGAGGAGGAGGAGGAGAGAAAGGATTGAAGTTCGCCTGAGGGAAGCCTCCCTTCCTTCCTTAGTAGCTCAGCAAGGAGCAGAAGTGGAGGCACTCCTTGGGTTCCTTCCTTCCTTTAGCATTTTCGCTCCTGAGGCATTTTGGGGCTCTCTCTTGGCGGCTTTTCAGAGGTGGCCTCTGTGGGAGTGCCATTGGAGGATGTTGGGAGCATATGACAGCCTCACAGGAGAGACTTTTCCCTCCATGAGAAGCTCCGAATCCTGATCCGGTGTATCCGAGGGGCCACCTCAGGTTGTGTGTCTGTGATTTTCCAGGACCTTTCCTCCGTTATTTCAGCCCCCTTCTGTCCGGGAAGAATCCCCAAACGTCCTCCATGTGGAGCAGGACTAAGTAGCACGGATTTATATTTCGGTGGCCGTATCCACACCACAGAAATAATGGGGTCTGACACCACTAACTGCCCTGGCCTAATGCTGTGAAATTGTAGTTGGTTGTGGCACCAAGCTCTGAGAGGACTTTGAGAGCAAAGCTCTGGTGGTGCCACATCCACCTACCATTCCCAGAATTCCATAGCCTTGAGCCAGGGCAGTTAAAACGGTGTCAAACCGGGTTGCTTTTCCAGTGTGGATGCAGCCAGACCCAGACTCCTATTTGCCTCCCCTCCTTACCCTGCTTCTTTTCTTTCTCCCTTTCTTACTTACTTGCTAGTTCGCTTACTTGCTGTTCACCGCTATGATCTTTGGAATAGCGGTATATAAATAAAACAAATTATTATTATTATTATTAGTGGCATGAGGAGATCTCCGGATGTCAGCCCCCGGAGGCTGTCAGACATCAGCCCCCAACTCCGGCAGCTCAAGTACCTGGTGGTGGACGAGGCCATCAAAGAGGATTTGAAATGGTCCCGATCCGTGGAGGACCTCACCAGTGCTTCTGTGGGACTCACCTCCATCGAGGAGAGGATTCTGCGCATCACTGGTTATTATGGCTATCAGCCCTGGGCCGCCAGCTACAAAAGTAAGACTCTGGTTTATCTGCTTTTTCCATCCTTCCAGAACAGCACTAGCAGCTCCTACTTGCTCTTTCCCTAAGCCTCCCTCTCCCCATACACCAACTTTCTGTCAGCAAGGGACCAGTCTCTTTTCAAACTGCCTGGAGAGGTAGGAAGGGCTACGGTTGTACTCTGGAATTAATCCTGACAGTCCTCTCTTAGGTGTCAGATGCTGGAAATGAAATATGGCCTCTTGCATCATCAAAGTAGATCAGAAATCACCTTTGCCCATTGCCTATTTGTTTCTGCTCCCTTTTCCTCAGTTCTCTTTCTTTCTCTCCATCTGATGAGAGCCATGCTTGTATTCATATTCCAGCCTGATGGAACTGATGGCAGGTTGGTGCGGGTGGAGGGATGTGCTCTCTTTCTGTGCCTTGGTTTCAACATATTGTGACACTATGGTAAGCTGTATCCATATTTATATAAGAATGGATCAGCTGAACTTTCTGATTGCCAGAGGGGGAAAAAGGTGATTATTGTGCAAACATAACTCTTCAGATTGGGAAAGGGATGTTAGTTTAGTGCTCAAGCTGAGATCAAATGTGAATTTTTTTTGAAAGGTTACTGTGGAACAAAGTAACCCCTTTCTTTAAAAAGAGAAAAGGAAAAAGAGAAGCAGTTATAGTGATGGTGACTGAAGTTTGCTGCTTCAGAGCAAGAAGCTGATCTTTGGTTATATTGCAAATGTCTTCCAGTTGGATAATTTAACAAACTGGCATCATCGTCTGCTAAATGGCTAAAAGGAAAGTGGATTGTTAGTTCTCTAGTGCAACTTACGTTTATTTTAGTTATGAAATATATTTCTTTTCTGTTGCAATACCTTGAGTTAAAGCAGGCTGGCTTTCTCTTGTCTAATGTGGAAGCTGCTTAAATTTGCATTTCTGAGAATACATGTAATAATATTTTTCACATATCATAAATAAATTACTATAGGATTCAAGCAACAATAACTAGCAGTTTAACAATGTACACCAGTTATTGTGGCTCACCACAACACACTATTCATGGTTCCTGTTTTTATGGTTCCAAAGTTGAATAAAAATGTATTATTATCTTGAATAACTGATGGTTACAGACAGTAAGGAATTATTTTTAAAGAATCTGGAATACAAAAGAACAGGATGTATTTTCAATTTTGGAACTCATTTGTGAGCTGATTGTCCAGAAGGAAATACATTCCTGTTTCTATTTTCCTTTCATCCTACATTTTGGTTCAGGAGATGCAAAGCCTCAAGCAGATGAACCTGGACACAGCACACATTCAGTACACATTCAGTACACATTGAGTACTGGGGCAGCTCTCTTGCCCATTCCGTTTTTTTCAGAAAAAAAATGGTCAGAGCTTCCTTCAGATTAAATATCTCAATAAGTATTTATTCAGCTCTGTGAAAAATGACCTAAGGAATGGCACACATCTGTGTTTGGTATCCACATGAAGCCACCAGCTGAGATTGTCTTGAGGCTTTGGAGTGAAGTGTCATTAATATGTTGATGACACCTGCTTCTGTTTTTCTGTCATGATGTAGGAGCATAAGGTCTCTCCTGAGCCATTGTCTGGCAGCTGTAATGGATTGGATGAGAACTGATAGATTGTACCTGAATGTAGATAAGCTGTAAATGATTCCAGATGGGATCCTTAGAGAAAACCCATTGTTGCTGGGATTTGCCTCTTGTTAATTGAGCAAATATGTATCCTATGGGTTCTTTCCAAACCAGGGTTAGTTCTGAGCATTAGAATTAGTTTTTGGTTGCTGCTTCAACCTATTATTATGGGGGGGGGGGACTGCAGTACTTTGTACTGTGCTGTGCTATCACACCGAGATCAGGCAACTATTAACCATGTTTCTGGAACATTGACTGACTAATGTGACATACTTCGCATGGATCTGTTTCTTGTCAATTCCGTCTTATAACTGCCCATCCATTTTCCATAGTGGGACAATGGAAACATATGAAATTCGCCTCTAGTCCTGGCTAGGATGAACCCATGCTGGTATGGAGGAAACTGGTCAGGCACGTGTAGTTAATATCAATCAGAGGCTTGCAGTAGACTCCTGGAAAAAAAAGGACTGACAGGCAGAATCTGCATCCATTTTGAAGGTCACAGATCAGGGGCCATGAACGGTCAGACAGGTCCTTCAGAACCCTGGATGGTCCCAGGAAACAAGGCACAGAGGGCTGTGTGCCTTGTTTCAAAGGAGAAACACACTTCTCTATTTTATTTAATAAAATATAATTCTGGGACAGGCAGGGGAAGAGATTTTTGGGGCCTCAGGGGCTGCAAAAATGGACGGATGGCCACATATTGCATAGAAGAAGTCAGTCAGCAACCAGCTCTTGTCAGATTCAGTTATTTTGTCAAAAAGGCCATAAAATGTAGTAAGATAGTGGAAACTGGAAGTAAATTTCTATCATGTCACTCTTGCATTTTTGGCACCAGTGGAGCATGGCTCATGGTGGGCCTTGGGGCAGAAATTGTCTCACAAACCCATTGAAAGTGCTTGTCCCACTCGTGTATAGTTTGTCAGCAGTACCCGGGGGGCTTCTGTCCACTGCTGAAATAGAAGATCCCTAAAAGACTGGTATCTGGTTTCAAGCTTAGCACTTCATTGTCACTCCCTTGGCACACTTCTGTAATGCACAGCTAGTATGCAAAAACCTTTGATGATAACAAATATACTGGTTCCTTCATGGGGACAGGTGAAGAGTCTGCAGTTCCTGTGGGTTATAGATCAGTAGTTTCAATTCCAGTGGTCTCTAGTAGCTAGATGCACATTATCAAGCTCTAGATCTGGTTCTTTTGAGTGTGAAGGTGTTGTCTCGGCTGGCCCTTCTGTGACTAAATCAATGCCTAAGTAATTGCTGAGAGTATGGATTATGTCAACGGTAGTGACACTAGCTGATTTTTTTTTTCCTTTAGGAAAATGAAAGGTAATGGCAGTGATATCTTTGTGGTGATATCTTCTGAGATAGTTGTGTCTTCTTGGTGGCTACTTCCACACTGTGGAATTACTAGCCACAGGAAGTTAGGTTGCCCCACTCTGTACTCTGTTCACAATCTTTCTGTTCACTTAGGCCACTGAGTGTTAACTGTATGATATAGAAGAGCTTTTTCAAATGGATTTTTTTATCATTCTAAGAGCATTTAAAATTGTTTTAAGTTAATGTTTTATTGTGATTGTTTAACTGTTTTTTTTAACTTTTGTATTATCCATTTTAATAATATTTTGTTTTAATTCATATTGTGAGATGTGTTAGGCCCTTTGTTGAGAAACAAGTCAAATGTAAATTGAGGGGAAAAAATAAGCAACACTCAAAAGACTTGTACAACCTGTGTGTTAAATAAGCAGGCAAATTCAGTTATCTAGAAATGGCTGTACTAGAAAAGGTGCTACATATTAAGACTTTTATGTCTGGTGCCAATTCATAGTACAGTCAGCCCTCCTTATCCATGGATTTTTTATCCAAAGATTCAAGCATCCATGGCTTGAAAATACTTTAAAAATATAGAAATTCCATAAAGCAAGCCTTGATTTTTCTATTTTATATAAGGGACATCATTTTTCTATGCCATTGTATTGAATGGGACTTAAGCACCCCAGTGGATGACAAGGACCCATTGTATAGTTTACGAAGTGGTAGAACAATACTATAGAACTCTGTCCCAAAAGATGCATTTCTAAGCTTTGAATTTAAATACTTTTCTTTTCAAGGTAGTTTTAACAATTCTATTATGGTCATATCACCAGCCCAAATATTCAGGATCCCCCTTCCGTCTTGTACTCTGTATTTTTTAGATACAGTATGTGTAATGTATGCTGTGTCAGGTTATCTTTTGAGAGAAGACTTAACCTTTTCAGTGCATTTTAAAAAAGTGGTGTTGTATTAAGTTTGAAAGGTTTTTTTAGTTTTAGCTGCTCCTGCCCTCTGGAATGCCCTTCCGAGAGAAGCAAGGCTGGCCCCCTCCTTGCTTGCCTTTCGTCAGCAAGCAAAAACAGTTTTATTCACGGGATGGCTTTTACATGAAGTGTTTGTTATATGAGTGGCTATTGTGGTTTTATAGTGGTTTTAATGTTTATTATTTTATATTGTTTTTACTGATGTTTTTAATTATTTTATTGTAATATGTTTGTTAGATTTTGTATTTGTGAGCTGCCTTGGGTCCCTTTCTGGGAGAAAGGTAGCATAGAAATCAAATCAATAAATAAAGGTCTGTTTCCTACTATGGATCTAACAGCAGCCTATCCTCTCCTTAAGTCCAAAATATATTATTACAGAAGAACTTCTTGATGTTACTGTTGAAAATATCCATATAATTAGTCCCCCCTCCCCCCACTCTATCCAGGGGAAATGAAGAACAATTTTGCCATGTCTTCCCACATTCAGTTGTTCATGGCCAAGGAGAAACCTTTTAAAACCAGGAAGAAGTAAACCGAAACAAAACTTCTGATTTTCTTCCTGGTTTGAAAAATGGCCTTTTCTGGATCTAAAATCATCTAGGGTATGTGGCCTGCTGTGACTGACACTCAGTCTTGTTTTAATGAATTCACTGGTAACAATTTTATTTCAAGAGCAGGCATTTTATATTTGAATATGATCATACATATATTCCTGGATTTTCTATTTGAAATAGTCTTGAACCAGACATCAATAACAGAATTTCTTATGTGCTGAGATTTAATTTCTGTCCATATGGTGCAACTTCAGTCATTCTAACTGATCTCAGAGATACCAGTATCTCTGTGTGATGCCCATCTGCCTTGAGGTGAAGATGTAGCTTTCATGATACTGTATGTTAATTAATGAATTTACTGATATGCTAATCCCTTTGTTAACTGTCAGAGAGTATTTTATAGTAACAAAAAGGAATGATGCTGAATTCATTCTGTGAATGGTTATTACAATTTGCATTTTATTAAACACTTTACTTAAAGATATCCGAGAGAATACACCTTTGGGTAAAGTGTGAATAACTTTTCTGCTTTGTTAGTTTATAATGCCTTCCTGTGTACAACTGTAGTAATTACTGCCTTGCAGGCTTTGTTCTTTCAGCCTTAAAATGAGCAGTACCTTGTCTTTTGAATAGCCCTATTGCCCATTCAGAGAAATTGGTGTTTCTTCCAGATTGGCCCTTATGGGAGGGCCAGCTTCTGAGGTAGATGTTAATGCTTCTTTTTGACATGATGACTAATAGTCCAATTGACTTCATGTTGAGCCACTGTGGATATTCTTGCTGAAATGAGAAAGGTCACGTCGGTGTTTCAATTAAAATGTGTCTGCTGGGATTTCAGGTTTGTCTTCGGAAACTAATGGCAGCCAAAGCTTAATTGCAGTGTGAACTCTTTACAATACTTAAGTAATTTCTAACTTCTGAAATTTATTTTAAGTTATACTAAAAGAGCTTGCAACTCTTTGGATTAACCAGAGGTAATTATTTATTGGAATGATGTGTTTCATAAATAATGAATTATATTGATTGTCATAGCTATGTCACTGCTGTTTATTTGGAATGTAATTTTGGGGGAAATTGATTGATAATCTTGGTAATCTATGTCATGGTTCATTAATAATAATAATAATAATAATAGGTTTTATTTATATACCGCCCAATCACTGGGAATCCGAGCGGTTTACAATAGAGGGGATAACAGACAGTTCCCTGCCCACAGGCTTACAATCTAAAAGACACGACACAAAAGGAGAAGGGAATGGTGAGGGGGGGAGGGAATCAGGTCCAGCATTCTTCTCTCCCTCTGAGGCCTGGACCAAGGCAGATGGACCGGAGGGAGGGCTCTTCTTCTTCAGGCTAGCCCCTGATGGAACTGGGCCAGCCTACTCTCTCCCTCAGAGGCCGAAAGATGACAGTTAGGGAGGGAGGAGCCTCCTTCTTCAGGCTAGCCTCTGATGGAACTGGGCCAGCCTTCTCTCTCCCTCAGAGCCCGAATGATGACAGTTAGGGAGGAAGAGCCTCCTTCTTCAGGCTAGCGTCTGATGGAACTGGGCCAGCCTTCTCTCTCCCTCAGAGGCCGAATGATGACAGTTAGGGGGGGAGGAGCCTCTTTCTTCAGGCTAGCCCCTGATGGTACTGAGCCAGCCTTCTCTCTCCCTCAGAGGCCGAACGATGACAGTTAGGGAGGGAGGAGCCTCTTTCTTCAGGCCAGCCCCTGATGGTACTGAGCCAGCCTTCTCTCTCCCTCAGAGGCCGAACGATGACAGTTAGGGAGGGAGGAGCCTCTGTCATCAGGCCAGCCCCTGATGGTACTGAGCCAGCCTT
>NC_056522.1:69067107-69152802 GCF_019175285.1 Sceloporus undulatus | reverse complement strand
ATGACAGTTAGGGAGGGAGGAGCCTCTGTCATCAGGCCAGCCCCTGATGGTACTGACCCAGCCTTCTCTCTCCCTCAGAGGCCGAACGATGACAGTTAGGGAGTCCATTTATCTTGTGTAATAATGTTTTGACAATCAGGCTGAGACTATTTGAAACATTTCTGAAAAAGTGTATGAGAATATAAGTCAGAAACAACTGCCTATGGAAACTTCAGATCCGCCTTTCCTTTTGAGGAAAAGAAAGAAAGTAAGGCCTACCTCAATTTAACTGGAAGCACTGTGACTGGAATGAAAGAAGTGGCGTTGTTGACTGTGCTGTGAAGGCTATCCTGTTTAGAGGAGCATACAGCAAAGACTGAAAGAAACATAGACAAAGGAAAAAGAGCTGAGAGAAATCAGTATTATGGTTATGCAAAGCTGGTGAGGAAATGATCAGAATGATGTAGCATGCTCAAGTCCCAGTTTTCTTTGACAGTGGCTTGCACACTAATGAATTCAGTTTGTTAGTTTGTCCTACATATATGGCAACATATGTGACTGGTTTAGAACAGTCTAATGCCATCTGCTTCTAACACTTGTCACGCTTTTTTGCAGTTTAAAAAATTCATTATTCTAGTAGTCAGACTACAGGTCAAAGAATAAAAACATCCCCTCAGGATGTACAAGGGCAAGGTGTGTGTGTGTGTGTGTTCAATTGGAATTATTGGATTAAAGCTTATAACGGACTTGGCAAGTCCTAGTTTACCTACTAAGAAGTAAAGGTTGTCAAAAACAATGACATTTCCAATTTTAGAAGTTCAAAATTGGGGATATAAATTGATAATATTAAGGAAATGTTAAACTAATTTCATTCATCTGAAGGAGACCATGTCTCTGAAAGGTTATGCTATAACTTATTTCACACAGTTAGTATTAAAAGTGCTTACAAGATCCCTCTGCATACTAATAATAATCAGATTTATCCATAATTCTGTGGATAGTAGGTTGGCTCCAGTAACAGTATTACCCAAACATGGATTTTGGAATTAGGACTTTTGTTTTCTGTAAGTATTTTCTGTCACTTTTCTACCATGTACTGTCTTCAATTAATGTTAATACTATCTTTTGCACAGAGTATAACATTAATTCAGTAATTTGTCCACCCAAGGAAAATTGGGGTGAAAGTTAAGTAATCCATCATATATGGTAACATTTTGCAGACAGCTAGAGATTTTCTCATAGCCTGTTCTCAAGCATTCTCAAGCATACTGTTGTTTTTAGACCAGTAATTCTTTCTCATATTGTTTAAAATTAAATTTTTAGCTGTACAGGCAAGGAATATAATCCATTAGCACCTGGGGGTGGGAACCAAAAGCTCCTCCATCTGCCACCTGTTGGAAAGTAGCCTGTAAGCCAGCTGTTAATCTCTTCTGGGAATCTGATAGTTAAAGGGTATGCAGAAATGCAAATGCTGATTTTTGTGCATTTATTTTCATGCATAGAAAATTACTTGTGTATTGCAACTAAGGACTTTATCACATGGGGAAAATCAGGGGTTTAAACAGCGATTATCCTGTGAAAATCATGCAATTGCGATTAACATTTTCTCATGATGTCTCGATTAAAGTGCCATTATCCCAGGAATAAACAGGCAATAAGCAGCAATATATCATTCATGCAATTTTCATGGGATAATCCCGTGAATGATTTGTTGCTGTTTATTACCTATTTATTCCTGGGATAATGGCTCTTTAATCATGGTGTATGAAAATATTAATCACGATTGCGTGATTTTCATGGGATAATCACTGTTTAAACTGCTGATTTTCCTCGTGTGATAAAATCCTAAGACTAGTTAAGCACAATCCTAAAAATTTGTTGTACTAGCAAATAACTCTTTCAGGTGTAGTGTCCCATTTGTTAGTGTAGTTATCGCACAAATTCTAATCACGAGGATCCTCTTGGCAGTGCTCCTTCTTTTCCACTGAACCTTCTTACTTAACAGAGGATGCCACACTTGCTTGCTTTTATTTCTTTAATCTTGGCCTTCAGAAAAGGTAGCCAAGAAAAACTTTATGCAGATATGGCGGATCAGATCCAGTGGTGGCTACGGGGGTGAAGTAAAGTGAATTTTTATGGCTTTTATTGTTGCAGTGTGTGGTTTAATGGGATCATTACTTTATTGCATTTTCTAATGTAAAAGCTGGATTGGTAGCCGCTTCATGGGAGGAGTAGAATGTACATTTTAAAAATAAATCTCTCCCCAGCCAAACTTCATCCAGAATTGTGCCTACACCTACCCATGTATCTCAGCCTTCCAGCTGTGCCCACCCCACCTTTGTCTATCCATGTTATCCATTGATTTCCACTCTTCCTTGCGTGTTGTTTCTGTTATGTGGCTGCATGTTGGCATCCCTAAAGCAAACCTATTACAGGGTTTTCTTCACAAGATTTGTTCAGAATGGGTATGCCTTTGCCATCATCTGAGGCTGAGAGTGTGAGACTTGCCCAGGTCACCTTATGGATTTACATGGCTGAGTGGAGATTTGAACCATGGTCTCCAGATTCATAATCCAGTACTCAAACCACTACAGCTCACTGGCTGTCTTACACAACTCCTTGCTAGATACTGCCAAAGTCCAGCACTCCCACCTTTGTCTCTACTTGGCTGTGGTTCGTTCCTGTCCTCAAAATGACATTTTGAAATCTCTATACCAGAGTGGACAATTGTGGCCCTCCAGATATTTCTGGACTGGATAGTCCAAAACACACTGCGGAAATAATCCAATTTGAGACTACTTAAACTACCCTGGCTCAGTGCTAGAGAATCCTGGGAAGTGTACTTTATTTTGACCCCAGAACTCTCTAACAGAGAAAGCTAAATGTCTCACAAAACTACCTTTCTCAGGATTCCCTAGCATTGAGCCAGGGCAGTTAAAGCAGTCTCAAAATGGATTATTTCTGCAGTGTTTAAAACACAGATTGTTTCTGTGTTTTGGACTGATGAGGATTAATGGGAATTGCAGTCTGAAAACGCCTGGGAGTCCACAATTCTCCTGCTTTAAACCTTTCAGATGGTGCAAACAAGAAAGAGGAGGTGGGTGTCAGGTGAGTGATCTTCACTTACCCCCACTTTTTTTTTGTAAACCTATTCCAAACGGTCTGGAAGATGGGTTTGTAGAAATGAATGAACTGGCTAAATATGGAAAGATAGAACACAGAGGGATGTAAAAACCCACTCCATTTACTTGCAGCCTGGGAACGATGCAACGCAGGTGTTGTGTCCTATTCAGGAAGATGAATGACAGGAAGCAAAGGCATCCCTGCTCCCACACCAAATACTGTCCTAGAGACAACGTAGCCTTCCTATACTGGTGGGATCTCAGTATCCCCCCCCCCTTAACTCTTCTTGGATGTCCTAGAAGAAGCTGACTTTGTGTAGTGGGGGCAGGCAAGAAGTCTTGAATCTGAGAGTCACAGGGATATCACTTTTGTGGCTTTCTGTTGAGCAAAATGTCCTATATAGTTTGGCTCTCTGAATACTAGAGGCAATTGAAGGAGCTTTTGCTGTTTGGCAGAACCCTGGCTTCTGGAGATATGCTGGTGCACTCAAAGAAAGCTTCTTTGCTTTCTTCCTTTACCACTTACCCAAGCTTTCCTGATGCACAACAGCATCAGTTTCTGAATTTGAGGGATTATTAGAACAGCTCCCTCCTTGCTTTCTTTCTGCCTGCATTCCAACTGCTTTTTTGAACTGGAGGCTTTTGAGGAAAGGGCTTTTAAGAAGATGCTATATTGTTTAAAACAGCATTATTTTAAACTGCTTTTTAAATCATTTATAGGTGTATGTTTTCAATTGTTTCAGTATTGTTAATAGTCGATTTTATTGTGGACTTTTTGTATGTCAACCTATATTGTAATCAATTTATTTTATTTTTTATTATTTTATTTATGGTATTTATACCCCACCCTTCAGCCCTAAAGGCTATCAGAGCGGCTTACAATTATTATTTTTAATTAAACGGATCCCTGCCCTCAGGCTTACAATCTAAAAGATACGACACAAAAGGAGAAGGGAATGGTGGTGGGGAAGGGGATGAGGTCCAGTGGTTCTTCTCTCCCTCTGAGGCCTGGACCAAGGCGGATGGACTAGAGGGAGGGCTCTTCTTCTTCAGGCTAGCAATTTAATGTGTAAACTGCTTTGAGACTCAATCTTGGAGGTGGGGAAGCAGGTATAAATAAAGATGATAAAAACAATAAGTGGCATGAAATTGTTTACATAATTTCATAGAAGCTGTTGTTCTTCTTATACATGAAAGGCATCTACTCCTTGCAGCAGTTCCCGTTTGTTGGCTATGCATGTCTTGGGTTTAGGAATTCCAGATTGATCTTGCCTGTATGGACTAGACCAGTATGGGACAAAATGGGGTGGGATGTCACACAGGAGACAAAAATGATTTTCTTTGCTCTTCCGTCCATTCTTGCCTTGTGGCCAGGCTTTTGTGATGGCTCTGCCTGACTTGCTCTGTTTCCAAGGACTGCAAGATAGTATATGCTAAGCACCTGGGCTGAACAGACCAATTACTATCCTGATGTACACTGAAATTTATTATGTCAATACAAGGCAAATCCTGTTGGTTCTGGCATGTGAAAGAATAGTGCTGAGCAGTGGCAGCCGTAAAGTAGAGTTGGGTAACTATGAGGGCTCCAGGAACCAAATTTCTGCTTTTTGCACCTTCCAGGGGCAGCACAGACTGCTAAAAATACTTTTTAAAATCCACAAAAACTAGAACCAATATGTGACCAGAAGTCTGACTGTGAAAACAGAGATTTTTTTTTAAATGTTAAAGATTGCAAGGTAGTCTCTATTTAAAAGTAAAAATTTATTTCAGTTTTCATTGTGAGAAAAATGTGCTTTCCCCAGTATGGTTTGCTGATTTTATATTTGTATTTCCTCCCATTTCTCTGGTCTTCTGAACTGTTGACATTTAGAGCATAATATCCTTGTGGCAGAAACATCCTTTTTGTTATTTATTGCATGTCTTACTCTGTAAAACAGGGTATACTGTACATTGATGATGAAATGAATCATAATAAAAAAAATCAATTTTAGTCATCTACCCAAATTGGAAAGCTCTGGTTAGTACTTGGATGGGAGACCACCAAGGCCTGTTACAGACAGCCAAAATAAAGCTGCTTCGAGTCACAGTGGAGGTATGGTTTTTCAAAAATGCATGCGTCCTAAGAGTCCAGAAGCCACACTAAAGCCATGCTCCAGTCCTTAGGGCTGGACTTCTGCATCTTTGAAAAACCATACCTCCACTGTGACGCGAAGCAGCTTTATTTTGGCGGTCTGTAACAGGCCTTAGTTCTCTCAGATGAGAGAGGACATACAAAATCTATGTCAGCAGCAAGTCTAGAGAATGAACTAAGGCAGGCATCCTCCCCAAAGACAGCCTTTAGCACTGGACAGAACCAGTACACAAAAAGTGGGTGCAAGCACAAGTGCTGGGGATGTCTTTCACCTCAGAGAACTTCATACATTAAAAAAAACCCCAGCACATTCTCTGTGATGAGAGGCACTGTTTAGGGAGTGTGGGATTCCCTCACAAATAGTGTAGAGGCATCACTTTGGATGATGGGAATATATTGGTTCTGCATACTAATTTGGATTATACAACAAAGTACGGAAATGGAAGAATCCTGGCTTATCAGTGACGAGTACCATACCTTCCCACATAGTTGTTTGCTCATACTTACAAGGGAGTGGAGGTTTGTCTGTTGTGTGATCCAAATGTAGGTGTTTTCTCTTCTCTTTTTTGCTTCTCTTGCAGCAAACCAGAGAAGGAAATTGAACATTTGTATTATGTTTCAGTTTGGGAGAGAAAAAAACCAGAGATGAAAAGGTGCTCATATTTAAATAACACAATAGACAAAACACAAAGCAAAAACCTCATGGCTTGTTTAGTCTTGCACTAGACACATTTCACAGGTCTAGAAGCCAATTTTCCACTACCATGATTGGGTAGGGGTCCCCAAATTGGTAAAAAAAAACACCACACAAATAAACCTGGAAGTGATGTGGTAGCTGGGGGCTTCCAAAAAACCCCAACTTTCCTAGGCTCCTCTCCTGTTCTTAATAGGAGCCAGTGCTTCCTGAATATAGCAGATTTTCTGACTTGGAGGGGCTGTAGACATTCCCTTACAAAGGCAGTAACCATGATGATGATGATGATGATGATGATGATGATGATGATATCACCATCCTACCTTTTCTCCAATAATGAGACCCATTCTTGTCTCCAGGAAAAGTGAAATACCATATCTGAATTAAGAAAGAGCTAAGTCCCTTCTCTATCTTTTTTTTAGAGGCAGGTTGAAGTACTTACTAGCACCGGAGAGAGCACCTTCACCTGTGAAAATCATGCTGCTCTTCTGTTGTTCTGAAAAAAATGTCAAACATTCTGAAGTCTGGGAAAGTAGAAAGTAACAATAATTGTAACATTATGTGCATGTCTCCTAAAAGGTAAATGAATGAATCAGGATAATTCCACTCTAAATGGATAGTGTAGAGGCATGTAGCTTTCTTAGCCAACATGGAAATAACATCACAAGTGTCTTTTATAATTTACTCTAGGAAGAATGTGGGGGTTTGCGGTGGGGTCCTTGCAGAAGTGGCAAGAAATATGTTTATGATTTATTTATCTGATTGTTTATGGGATTTAAGACTTCTATGATGGTACCATCACATATCCCTCCCTTTATATGGATCTACCTAGGAGGCCACTTCAGTTGTTACCACTGCCATTGGCTAAAGTGTATGATTCACAGTCAAAGAATGCAAAAGGAAATTATTGTGTCACTACTGGATGAGTCTAGAAGACAGAACACTTGTTTCTCCTCTCTGTGCTCTTATGTAACAGTTGAAGATAAACCTGGGCCATCTTTTGACCTGGCCTTAGATACTCCACTAGTATTTCAAGATGGTTGCATGGCTGTCCCAACAGACACTATAGCATTGTTGTCTTTGACACTGCCATTTTTTTTTTATTTGCACTATAGTAAAAACAACAACAACTCTCTTGTAAAAACCTTTGAAGTATGTTATGCATTGTAGTTAATATCTCCTTTCCCTGAGTGAAAATGGGAAGTGTGAACACTATCAATAATGAATTGGTTAAATCCATAAAAATTTAATTTTACAACATACATCACATAGTCTTTTGGAAGTGGAGCAATGCTGAAATCAAATTCATTTTCTAAAACTAGAAATTGCAGCAACAACAGATGTGTTTCATTTCCCAAATAAACCACTTCAGTGGCTTTGTTTTGTCATTTTTTAAATCTCTTTTAGTCAGGAGTTTTGCTTGAAAAAAAATCCTTGCTCATTTTCTGCACTATCCCTTTGCTTTGATTACACCAAAAATGTTCAAAACAGCTATAAAGCTTCAGGCTATGATATGGGAGGTGAAAAGCTTACATATAAATAATAGATATGTGCAAGCTGTGTTGTAATGACTCATCACAAAGGAATACTAGTAATCTTATATTTCTTTTATTCATATTGTTCCTGTTGTTGTCTCTACTATGACCTTACACCACATTTCAAATCACCCTTGAGGAAGAATTTACTGACTTGTTCAAAACTACTTCATTTCCCTCCAATAACAAAATAATAATGCTGTAGTAAGAAACTTCAAAAAACCGGTTTAGTAGAACATAATGTATCTTAGGGGTTGAGATAGTTATGTTACTATTCCATTACAGCACATTCTTTGTCTCAACTGGTATTATTTTTGTGTTGGTTTCCCAGTGGCACAATATTCCAGGATGAGAAAGAGAAAAAGGGATTAGTCACAAAGTAGCTATAGCCCATCAGTATGTAAACATATCAGCGTGTTATCCCATGAAAATAACTTGAGTGGTACACTACAACCAGAAACAAACAAAAAACAGATTTATCCTCTGATCTGTGATTTTTGATAATTTAATAAATTGTACTTTGAGTCCCATTTTGGGAGAAAGTTGTGATATAAATCTAATAAATAAAAAATCAAGAATACATGTTACTAATAGAAGTTTTCCCCATTTATATTATTTATGAAGATGTTTATACAATTTCTCAATAAATGCAAAGCATTTACAATATACACACACAAACACACATAAAAAAACACAAGGAACCTTCAGGATTTTGGTAAGCTGCTTGAAAGATTCTCGTATGTCAAGGCACAATAAAATCTACAAATTTAAGTGGAGAAAACGATTGTTACTGTAATAAACTGGAAAATAAATGTCATTGGGAGTAATGATAAATTGTAGAGATTACTTTTAAATTAATTTATTAAAAAGAGTGACTGTAATTATCCTTAACTAGATGGCCATAACAGTTTCTATCTTTTAATATAGATAATTTGTACAATAATGTTAGTCTCAAAGAATGCTCTTTTTATTTCCTCCTTATTATAATGGACCTCAAAAATTCTTGCTTTTGAAGCATCTAAGAGAAAGTGAACATTACTGAACCATTTCCACATAATAATGAGCCTGCTGATTTATATTAGAGATTTGCTAGCTCTTAGCAATGCTTAATTAATAACAGGCTTAGTTCTACATCTGCAGTTCTACAGCTGTACATCAACACATGGATGTTTCAAAATGCTACAAATGAGCCAGCATGGTGTAGTGGTTTGAGCATTGGACTACAGCTTAGGAAACCAGGGTTCAATTCCCAACTCAGGCACAGAAACCCACTGGGTGACCTTGTGTAAGTCCCATGCTCTCAGCCTCAGGTGAAGGCAATGGCAAGCCTTCTCTGAAAAAATCTTGTTAAGAAAACCCCATGATAGGGTTACTTAGGGTCACCATAAGTCGGAACAACTAGAAGGCATACAGCACACACACACACACTTTCAAAAAGCTTTCCAGAAGCACTTAGAACTGTATCTCTAGAGTCGCTATAGCTTAAGAGTGCTTAAGATGTACTCTCCAGAAGTACCCTAAAAGCACTACAATTAGTGTAATGTAGGCCTGAACCAGACGGGCCAAAAGTGCTGCATTGTGGAAGTGGCATTTAGACGATGCACACCCCAAATGCAGCCTGAAGTACTCCAGACCCCACTCTAAACAAAAAGAATCAGCCAGAAAAGGAGAGGGGGAAAAACTACTCCTTTTTAGAGGCTGGTTTGAAACAGTGGCAGTGGACTATGCATACGCTAGATTTTAGATGGGGGGAGGCATGAAGAGAGAGGAAACTGTATTTAAGAAATAGAAGGAAAAGCAGAGACAAAAGGAAGTTGGGGTTTTGGGGAGCTGGGTTAATGGCTGCAGCCCCAGTAGGGTTTGATGGACACAAGTGTTGGGGGGGGGGATTTTAACTTTCAGAAAACCATGGCAGGTTACACACCGCCAAAAATACGTATTCCATACATATTAGGGTTAGGAAGGGGCGGTGCTTCCACACCCCTAACCCTAGTACATATGGAATATGTACAATATGGCAGCGCCCCTTCCACATGGGGGCCGCCATATTGACGTAATGGACGCTCTGCGTCCGCACGTGGCACACCGGAAGTGACGCCGCGAGTGCGCCCTTTGGCACTTGCGGTGCCTCTTCCGGGGCCCGAGAAGGAGCGCGATTTCCATGCTCCTTCTCTGCAGCGTCCGGGAGTCGTGCCGTTTAAAGGCTGCATCTCCCGGGCGCTGCAAGCGGCGGCGGAGCCAGACCGCCACTTTTCAGCGGTCTATAACCCGCCCATCACTGTTCATGTTTCCCTAAAGTGAAACAAGGTTTCCCCACAGGAGCAGTAAGGGAAACAGTGATGACCCCCTGCCAAGGCATGGTAACAAGGTATATAATAGAATATAATTTTTGACTGAAGCTGTAGAGTAAAGCTTTCATTTGCAGAAGTCTATGTCAGGGATAGAGCATTCTCCTGCTTCATTCTAAGTCTTCTCCTATTCACACTCTCTCTAGTGAGTGTTAAAACAGCAGAATCAACCTAAGAAGACATGGCAATCAATAATATAAAAACAGATTTCCCTGTTTTGGTGAATTTCTCAACTAAGTTGAACTTCTTGTTTCTTCATGCTCTTTTTTTTATGCTTGCCCATTTAATATTTAGCTACAATATTAGTCACACTCAACCTGTGGCTGTGCCTCACTTAACAGAGTGAAGCTTACTTCTGAGAAAACATTTATAGGATTTGGTGTTAAGAGTATGTATTCCTTTTCAAGTTACCCACGCCCAAGAAAAAATATTGAATAAATAAATATAGATGCATTAGCATTTGCATATCTATATCCTTCAGCATCTCATTTGATATGATCAATCTTTCTTTGCCAGAATGGATATTTGTTTCTAAGGCAACTATAAAAATTCCTCTCTCCCGAATATTTAAAATATCTTGAACACTACTGAAGAAGATTGGTATCCTGAATGTGGAATAATATGTTGCTCTCCTTTTCCTAATGAGGTTGGTTATATCACACTTCTTTCTGTCACTGTGTCAATAAAAGGAGAGACATTTAAACTCTATCAGTACATACCAGGGAAGTTCTGTATGTCAATACATAATGAGAAACATTTATACAAAAAAGATCTGCTAATTTTGAAATCTGAGATTGCTACAAAAAAAATAACCCCTATCACTTTAGTTGAAACTTGGCTTGATTGAATTATAGATTGTTCTTATCAGAATATGAAAATAATTAGTTGCTAATCATGGATTACTTTTGTTTCCTTTTTGCAAACAATAAAAAACTGTAAAGTACATTATAAAAGTAACATTACAAGAAATGACTTCTCTCTTTGTGCAGTGTGACCATGTTTTGTTTTGTTTTTAGTTTTGCTTTGTAATACAAGGCTGCCTGAAAAACATATTTTGGTTTGTTTTGTACCATACCACCACAAAGCATTCTGAAATACCTCCAAAAAGTAACCAAAATTACCATTTAGATCATTTTTGATAGCAAGAAAGCAAAGACTTGATTAGAAGAATCATGACTGTAACTAATTGTTTTAAAAATAATTTCAGTGCTTTTTAAAAAAAATGTGTTTCTTGTACGTAAAAAAGAGGCTGTGAGCTACATTTATCTGAAATCTTATATGCACCTCCTGGAAATAAGTCCCATTGAGCACAGTGGAACTTATACATGAGTTGCATAAGATTGCACAGTTAATGAACATGCTAATAAAGGCTTAGAATATTGAGTAGGTTAATGCCAGTCAGTGAAAAACCATGTTTTGTCTGCTGAGAAATAATCAGACAAAAGGGTAAACACAGATGATGGATAAGGTTAATGAGACAGATGTTGCGGGACAAATTCCAAGGGGGTCAAAAGGAGGAAAAGACATTTGTTGTGTATGCAATTCTTCTGATTCTTTCTTTTTCTTATTCTCTTACCAATAACACTATATGTAATATGACTCTCTGCAGAATTCAAATTACTTATTACTCAAGTTGAGTTAATAATGTTAGGCCCTGATCTTATTCAGTCAAAATTTTCACTGGGGTCTTGTGGAAGCAAATAATATAACAATTTTGACCTAGTACTTATGTTATGCTGGTGCTGGTGTAGCACCAGTGGGTCACAAATCTACAAAAGCTTGGTATCTGGTGGAGCTGTTGTACCAAGTTAATTTTTACCTATGGCAGCCATAAGGCAAACCTATCACAGAGTTTTCTTGGCATGTTTCTTCAGTCGGAGTTTGTCATTGCCATCCCTCCAAGGCTGAGAGAATGTGACTTGCCCAGGGTCACCCTGTTTTTATGCTCAAGTGAGGAACTGAACCCTTATTTCCAGAGAACACCTCCAAACAGTACAAAAATTGTGAGTTAACTGGTGTGCATAGATGCTGGATGCTGCCTTTAGGTGCTGTACACTTAATTCCCATGATGGGATTGACTTCCATGATGGGAGACAGGCAGGTTGTAAACAAACAAACAAACAAACAAACAAATATGAGAGAAAACCTCTAAGTGACCTTGTAATCAAGACTACTATAATCAGCTGTCACTTTAGTTTGGAAGCAAATTCTTTAGTTATCAATGGAAATTTGGGAAATATAACAATGGACTGGTGGGAGCCAAGCTAAAACAATAAAAGTCCAGTGAAGAATAAAGGCTGAATTGTTCTTGGCTATGTATTTAGTTCCAGCTAAGCAAAGGAATGAAATGTGACAAAAATAAATTGTGTGTATTAGGAGCAGTTAAAAGTCAGTTTGAGCCATGGAGAAGTTGTGTTTTTAAAAAGAAAATGAGAAATATAGAACAATTCTGATTCAGTGCAAGCCCCCACTAGTCACAGAAGAAAGATCAGATTCTATCGTCTTCTAGAGAACTTTGAAGATGTTGGTCTTCCATTTTAGGGAGAAAGCAGATGCTTCAGATGTAAGTACAAATGTTTTGGCTTGTTTTTTTTATGTGCTGAGAAGTTCATTATTTCAGACCTATGTGCCATTAATGGAATATGCCATTAGAAAGAGAAGCATAGTTTTCAGTCAGTGGAATGAAAAATATTAATTAATAATTGTAGCCTTTATACTATAAAGGAAGAGAATTGGGGTCTTTCAAGATGAGATTTTTATACTATAGTCCTTTGATTATTTGACAACCTCATTTTTTAAAACAGTTTCTTCAGAACTTTTTCCTACTCCACTCCTCCAACAAACACATGGATTGAATGTTTTATTTTTTTTTTTAAACAATTCTATGAAGTAGTTAAGCAGAGATATGGTGGTTCATCGAAAACCAGTCTCAGAGAACTTCTGCATGCAGGTTTTCCAGGTTCCAGTCCAACATTTGCCATTTGGAAGTAGCAACATTACAAGGTTTTCACTGCTGATAGGGTTTGGGGGTGTGGGTTTGCTGTTAAAGACTTTACTGTTCAGCAAGATTATATCTTCAGAAATGTGTGTGCTATGTTATAAAAACATGAAGAAGGCATATTCTTCATTTTACTGTGTTTGATTGCAGGTCTCTTATTTAGTTAAATGTTTCCAATATGACTGTACCCAAAAGCCTGCATTTGGCATAAATTCCCATTTCAGAGCATCAAAACAAGTACCTGAAGTAGTGTAAAGGCACCAAATCCCATCTGATCTTGGCAGCTAGGCAGGGTGAACCCTTGTTAGTATTTGGATGGGAGACTACCAGTCAATACCAGGTGCTGTAGGCTATATTTCAGAGGAAAGAACTCGCAAAACCACCTCTGAATTTCCGTGCCTAAGAAAACCCATAAAGTGACAGGAGACTTAAAGGTACATGCACGCACACACTTTTTAGGAGCATTTGAAGTGAAAGTACTCTCTAAGTGGCTGCCTACTTCTTACTGTAAAGTTAGTAGGGTGATGCTTTCAGAATCCATCTGCCTCTTCTAGGTGTAAGTAGCAAAGCTCCTTGCACATTCTGGCTGCTATTCTTTTTTTCTGGAGAAGATGTAGCTGTCTTTATATTAGTGTAGCACTGTTTCAGAAGAGAATAATGGTTCCCCTGCCTCCACAAAGAGTTGCTGATAAAAAAAGAAGTAGCTGAGCATTGCAAGGGACCTGTTGCAGCGTTAGTTGCAAGAGGGAATCAGCTGCCTTGAGGGCCTATTTTTCTAGTGTTCTATGAATGGATTGTTTTGCTGCTACCACCTTGCCAACTCATTACAAGTAGCATTCAGGGTCAAGGTACAAAACATGCTGCCTTTATGCATTTTGTATAAACTGAGGGTGGGGAGTGGGGACTAAAATGTACAAAGCAATACAGAGGGGAACAGAGAGGAATTAAAAAAAATGTTTTCCACAAAATACAAGTTGAAGCAAGTGTACTTTCTCTATGTGTGTATAACTGAGGCTGCATCTGCCCTGCAGAAATAATCCAGGTTGATGCCACTTTTACTGCCATGACTCAGTGCTACGGAATTGTGGGCACTGCAGTTTTGTGAGACATTTAGCCCTCTCTGTCAGAGAGCTCTGGTACCACAACAAAATACAATTTCCCGAATTGAGCCATGGCAGTTCTGCAGTGCAGATGCCACCTGAGAGACTAAAATGTTCAGTTCTTGTTTCTACATTCGTTTTCATAATTAAAAAAAAAATCAACCAAAAGCTAACAATAACAGTTTGCTATGCACATGCAACAGTAGTTTTTTTACTATATGTTCTAGTTTATTTATTGAAAGAATTTATGAAATAGTCTTCATCCACTTTCAGGATGAAAGTGTAATAAAATGAATTCTTGGTGGTTCTGTTTCCATTTAGACAGGCAATAGTCAGGTGCACAGTAGGTGTAATACCTGTTAGCCATTCAGCATCTGCGGTGTCCTGCACTGATTCCTGCTAATCCAGAGAATAAATGAGATACAAGATGAAGCTGGAAGAGTGTGGTAGCACATTGCAGAACAGAGATCATAACTCAAATTTGCAATGCTGTCCTTTCACTTGGTGTTTTGCTGATAAGACATAGTACTTTCCTACTTTAGTGCTAGCATTAAATCAGCCTTTAAGGAAGCTCCGGTCTAGAAATGGTCTTTAATGAAGGAGAAAAATGATGGCAACCAATAAGCATTGTGACAGCTCAGCCAAATGAAATCACATTTGCACTCAGGACAGCGAAATAAAGATAGAGGCTGATTTTTATACTGCCATTTTCAAATGGACAGATGTGAGGATTTCATTAGGCTTTACATTCGTGGGAAGGATTTCTGGTTTTACAGGGCATACTTTTCCTGTTTTTCTTCAGTTCCCCCCCACATTCTGTTCAAGCTGTTTCTGAGAGTGGAAGATCCCCCGGAACAGTAGGAAATGTTGTATTGAAAGCTGCAGTAAGAAAGGAGGAAAATCAGCAGGAATCCTGTATCTCACCATTTATAATGAGAAGAGATTTCAACTAGTGTAAATCCAACACTGAATGCAACTCATTAGTTGGTTAAGATTATATCATATACAGTAATAGCTTGTTGTATGAGTCATTTTATTGTTATTGTAGTTTTGGCTCTATTTTGAAATCGAAAGCTTGGTTTACAGATGTTACAGGTGCAAGCCTTTAATTAAGGTGGATGTGAGATTCAAAATACATCTATTTCCATTTGGGGGGGAGGCTAGTTTACTGAAGGAAATAGCCTTTTTAGGAGTGAGGGTGAGGTAAAGTATCAGAATGTTGCTAATTCTCAAAGATTGTTATTGAGTATATGCCAGTTTATCAGTTTGTATTTTGATGCTTATATTTGTTGTCACAAGCAAGCCATCCTGGAATTGAATAAAACAAGAAGATTTTGTCCATGTTGTAGCAGAAATGCAGAAACTGTTTACTTTAGATCATTAAAGCCTGAAAGAAGAAACAAAGTCTTCAACCAAGGTGGTTGTAAGAACTCTTCTGTTCCTAACTTACCTTGAAATCCAAGGAATAATCCAATAAAAATGCCTTTTCCTACTGAGTCAGTGGACTATTAAATGTCTAGCATTAAGCTTTCATCCACGCACTCATTTTGTGAATTCCAACAGCATAGAGGTAGTTGATATAGTGGTTTATTTGAGGCATGAAGGACTATATGGAAATATTACATAATATTTCCCCTGGTTTCATGT
Source organism: Sceloporus undulatus (assembly GCF_019175285.1). NCBI lineage: Eukaryota > Metazoa > Chordata > Lepidosauria > Squamata > Phrynosomatidae > Sceloporus > Sceloporus undulatus. The sequence continues at coordinate 69,137,248 of NC_056522.1, read as the reverse complement.
TACCTTTCTATTGAAAAATATTTGAAGAATAGATAGAATGAATGTAATAAACTATTAATTGGATTTGTTTGCTTCATTAAATGAGGAGTAGGAGGCCCATGGCTTTCCCAGTTTTTCTGGACCCCAAGTCCCATCATCACTTGTTGTAGAATTTACATAGAAATAAATCTGCACTATAGGCATTTTGCAACATTGTCACCTGAAGCATTTTAAACAATGTTCCTGCGTTGCACCCATTTGCAATGTACCAGTTTTTTTTTCAGATAAAAATAGAAGTATTTTTGAAACACAGACATTGTGGCTGACATCCTGTTAGCAAGTTAGTGAGTGTAACTAATGTTTTGGGTCATTGCAAAAGTCAGACTTCTCTACTGACCATTTTATTGGAGTGGGAGGTGAGCGTGATGGAGAAAAATCCAGCTGTTCCTATAGCTGGATGCACAGCAGTAATGTCATTGTCTGGAACCTCTGAAGGACCCCTGGGAAGTCCCAGAGGGTGCTTCATCTCTTGGATGCTTCTCTGCCAACCCTCTCTGTCTTCTACCAGACAGCAAGTGGTTTCCTTGGGAATTTAAAGCAGTTTAAAGGTAGGGGGCGGGAGATAAGATGAGGATTAGTTCCACCTGACAGAACTTTACACTACATCTCCCTGATCCATGATCTTGGCCTGTGTTGGTTTCTTCTCTACCTCCTGAAAAATGGGGGCTCCCAGCTACATAAAACAAATGTGCCAGTCTTTTCTGACCCTGGTTGTTCTTTATTCTGTAATTGCCTCTATGAGGAGCTGCCTTTGAAAGGGGGTCAGAAATTTCAGTTCACCCAAAGAGCTGTAGCCAGATTGTTAACTGGGGCTGGGCAGAAGGAACATTCAACTCCATTATTGCAGCAGCTCCACTGGCTGCCGGTCAGTTTCCAGGCACAATTCAGAGTGCTATTTTTTATCTTTAAAGCCCTATACTCCTTGAGTCTAGGTTACTTGAAGGGCCGTGTCTCCCTTTATTGGCCTCTTAGAGTTCTACAATCACCTTGAGAGGCCCTTCTCTCTGTCCCACCACCACCCAGGCTTGTATGATAGGGAGAGGGCATTCTCAATGGCTGCTCGCAGACTTTGGCACTCCCTCCCTTGGGGGTTATTCAGATGGTGAAAATAATCCTGGATGAATCCGGGTTGAATCTCTGTTGTTCACATGCATCTCAAATGCACTTGATTAAGAGTTTTTTTTGGGGAGGGGACTCAATGGTCTACTGCTGCCCTGTTGCGTCTTTCCCCTCCAGAGAGGGAAAAGGAAGATTCTCCCTCTCTCATCCCCTCCACCGTTTCTTTTCTGGCAAAAGTGGCAGGGAGGAGGTGGCAAGAGCGGGGGTGGGGGTGCAGCAGGAGGTGGGAAGCAGCCCCAGTTGGCACCAAGGGGGTTAAACAGAGGGAGACGCTCCATGAAAGAGAAGCGAGACCAAACTCGCAGACATGCACAGAGATGCAGTTCCATAGTGTGAATAACAAACCCAGAATGCGTGAGTGAGATTATTTGTATCATTCTGCAAAACACACACACACACACAATCCCAATGTCTGAATGATCCCCAAGAGAGGCCAGAATGGCCCTATTTTTGCTTCCATCTGCAAGTGAAAACATTTTTATGCTGTCCCGCATTTAAAAACTGACTGGGTGGGCTTGAAATGCTGTGCAATGCTCTTTTTAAGGTTTGAATATGGTCATTTAATTAATTTTAATGTTTTTCATGTTTAATATTTTAACTTTATTAATAGTTTAATTGCTTTTTTAAATAGCTCATACATTTGTGCCTTTATTAATGACTTTGTGTAGTTTTAATCCATATTGTTTGAAATATGTTGTTAACCATCTTGAGTCTTATTAATGAGAGAAGGGTAGGATGTAAATGAATACGCTTGTCAAATAAAAATTTGCTTTATTCAATAGCTGTACATTTTACCTGCTATCTAATAAATCTCTTGTTTTTTCCCACTTACTGCTGGGTTCATTGCTTCTATATCATTAATCAACCAGCCTCATTTGGCATTATAATTTATTCCCTAGCAACAGGTACTTTGTATGTGAACAAACTGAAATATGTGCAAGCGCCCGCACATATGTGCATTATCAACATTATTTAAATAATTACACAATGTAAGTAATACCAGTCGGGGAGACCAGAGGCCTTGTATATTTGTAATTTTCCTTTTTAAAGTGTTTTAATGAAAAACCAACAGAGAAAGGGGTCTCTTGCATGCAAATAGAAATGTGTGTATGTATGTTTCCATGCACATATCATTTGGATTGCTTGGATAATCTAGAAAAAACAAATAGATGGTTTAGGAAGCTTAACAGCAAAACCTCAGAGGAATCTGTTTTAAGCTGTAAGCTTTCAGTCTTATTTGTGAAAAGCCAAAAATGGTTCCTAAGATAAGCATGACTCTTAGGATAGAATGAGTTTTGTTGATCTCTTTCAAACGACATTATCAATGAAAATTTTCACACTTGCCTGCATCGCTGCAAAATTGTCCTCCAAACAGCGCTAAAAGGGAAAACAAGCCTCTGTGTCTGAAAGCCTGGGACGCTGCTGAATTGCCATGGAAACGTGCCTCCCTCCTTTGCGTGCCTGAATCGTTCCTCGGGAAAGTAATTCTTCTGAACGCTGAGTTTGCATTAAGAGAATTTCTCTCCCTGTGAGGCGATTCAGGCATGCAAAGGAGGGAGGAGCGAGAGTGTGTGACTTGCCCAAGGTCACTTAGTGAGGAACTGAACTTTGATCTCCAGGGTCATTCTCCATCACTCAAATCACTATACCATACTGGCCCTCTTAGGGCTCATTCCCATTTGCATTTAATCCGGTTTGCAAGTCGCATTGACATGGGGTCACTGAATCGATTCATACCGATGCATAGTTCCCACTATCAGAAGTGAATTATTTCATTATTCCATGCATTTGTGTCTTTTTTTGACATGATTGTTATTCACACTAGCAGGTCTTTTAAAAAAAATGTCATTCATATCACATGCATGTACGCATCATCAGTGCCAACCTGGGCTGCATCCCCAGGGTTCTGGATCTCCCCAGCCTCCCGGGGAGAAGGCAATGCAAAAAGCAGGCAGTCCTGGGAGAACAGCAGCAGGCAGCTTCTGCCACTTGCTGCTGGTACAGCGAGAGGAGAGAGAGCCAGGCAGCAGCGCTTCAGCTAGACTCGGATGGCTGCTGCAGCCACTGCTGTTTCTTGTGCAGCTCTTCTCCTTTGCATATCCTACAGTTTGCCTTATCTCCTTTGAAGTGAGGATGAGGAGGATAAGCAGCAATAGGTGCGAAGATTTGCCCGCCTCCCTCCCTACTTCACTCGGTGACGCTGGTCTCTCTCTCTGCAGGGAGCTGGGCAGACCTTGGAGGAGGAGGTGGGACGAGAGCCTGTGTGGTCTAGTGGTTTGAGCATTAGACTGTGACTCTGGAGACCAGGGTTCTAATCCCGACTCAGCCACCCACTGGGTGACCTTGGGGAGTCACACTGTATCAGCCTCAGAAAATGGCCAGGGCAAACCCCTCTGAAGAAACCTGCCAAGAAAACCATTGCCATAAGTCGGGAATGATGTGAAGGCACACAACAAGTTTAACCACAACACCGAGGGTGGAGGGAAAGGGGGAACAGCAGTGGGAACTTGTGGGGTTTTCCTTTGGCTGGGTCCCTTGCCTCTTCTCCTGGTTTGGCTCCTGTAACCCGCTGCCATGGCCACCCTTTAGGGCAATGGCATGACTTGCAAGGGCTCTTGGAGCGGGGGGCTTTGGGTGGTCCCTTGGGCTGTGCTGCTGTCTCTGCAAGGTAACAGGAGCCTGGTGATTTGGGATGGTGGTGGGGAGGTTTGTGATGGGCTTGTGGAGGAAGGAGGAATCTAGCCAAGTTTGGAAATCCCCGCATTCTGGGTGACAGCAGTGTTTTTGTCCTCTCCCTGCGTAGGATTCGAACTCTTAACTTTAACACTTGGGCTGTTTTCCCCAAAACATGCGGCAGGATGGGTTATACCCCTCTGCCAACTCTCTCCCTCCCCTTCAGTGCTATGCGATTGAGATCCAAATGTCGTTCACATTTGTTGAACATGCTTGCAAATCAATTCCCAGGCATTGCATAATTGTCGCTTACTATCTGATGTTCTTTTGTTGCCTGTTTATCGAACCATTTCCTGTATTGCTATGTATTGTATATGTATTATCCTACTTGAGAGTATGTATTTTCCCTGGATGAAGATTAACCTTCCATTTTGAAGCCAAGCCCTCCCTCCAGTCCATCTGCCTTGGTCCAGGCCTCGGAGGTAGAGAGGAACTGCTGGACCTCTTACCCTTTCCCGCCACCACTCCCTTCTCCTTCTGTGTCATGTCTTTTTAGATTGTAAGCCCAAGGGCAGGGAACCGTCTAACTAAAAAGATTGCATGTACAGCGCTGTGTAAATTTACAGCGCTTCATAAATAAAGGTTAATAATAATAATAATTATTATTTTCAAAAGGACTACCAAATGATCTGTCTTCAAAAAAAGTGATTCCTTGGCATTTGCTTCGCTTCACTTCAATTCTCCATGAATCAAACTGAATACAGTCAGGTCTGAAATTGTTTCCAGTGTGGAAAAGGCACATATATACCAATCAGCAAATCAGTTTAAATCATAGTGGTAATGAGCCCTTATTTAACTATCTGTTTTCCTAAACAAAGTAAATAAAAATAAACAAAACTTTTATTTTTAACCCGCTTTTCTGTGACAACACATTAAAGTATCCACATTCAATATTATGTCTCAAATTCCCCCCCCTTAAAACAGGAGTAAAAATGATACAATTAAAATTATATATATATAGGGCAGAGTGTTCGGCTAATACATGAAGGTTAAGGTTTTCCTTCATAGCAAACAAACAAAGCAAAAACTAACCCGTGGAGCTTTATCCATCACAATATCAGACAAACCCAACTGTAGTCATCTGTCTGTAGTCATCTGTCTGTAGTCATCTGTATTGATATCCTCTTCTGCACTAAAGCACACTTCTCCACATTAACTACTTTGCAAGCTGGAAGTCTGTTTGCTCTCCAAGGTGATATCTCCACAACTTGCAGCAATGAATTCATAAAATTAATTAGCATGACGGAGTGTATCCTTTTTTCATCTATTCTTCATTTTAAATTCTGGTATTTTAGGAGGAGGAGGAATATTCCATCTGTCTTCATTCTCCATATCACTTATGTAACATACCTTCTCCCACTGTGAGCCAATTTTTCTTCTTACGGCAAACACCTATGACCCAGCTGATGGTGGGAGAGAGTTTGGGAGAGGCCTTTTGGAGGGTACAAGAAGCTGCATGAGCGAGGAGAGATCAGGAGTAATACTTTCATGAGCAACTTTATATTTATGCAACGTTTGACTTCAACCCATAGTGATCTTTCATATCTTGAGAGATGGCTATGTGGGTGCAAGAGTCTTTAAACAGAGGTATCATATTATCTCTTAACCTTCTCTTTTTCAGGAGAAACATGTGTAGTTCCCTAAGTCACTCCTCATAGGGCATGGTTTCCAGACTTTTCACCATTTTGGTCACCCTCCTCTGGACATGCTCCAGCTTGTCATCTGAATAGAATCATAGAGTTGAAGAGACCTCAAGGGCCATCAAGTCCAACAGATGGCCATTCAGCCTCTTTTTAGCAAGGCTTTTTCTTCTTGTGTACATAATTGAAAATCTGAAGAAACTCTTCCAAATTATTTGCATTTTACTTTGTAGTACATAGCAATTTTAAAAGGGAGAAAGAAAATGGATTACAAATGTCAATTAGTAGTGACCTAAGTCCAATGCCAACTTGTTTCCCTTATATTTTGGTTACATTTTGTTCAAATGTGGATAGATTCCATCTCTATACTTTCTGATTCATGTCTTACTTCCAGTAAATCCTATGTACCAATAACTGTATTGGTATGGCATCTGTTCCTGGTTATTTATTTTGTTCAAGTGCTTTGAAAGCAGCTTCTGCTTCACTTTCTAAAATTGTACGTTCTTTGTCCAAATGTTCTTCTTTGAAGTAATCCATCATCTTTTTATCTCTTCTGTATAGTTTTCCAATGTATAGTCACCCATATACATTGAAAAACTATACAGAAGAGATAAAAAGATCTGAGATCTGCGACCTTTAATATTTGTGGAGAGGCGACCTGTGCTATTTCCAATGGCATGCATGTCCAGTGCATGCCCCATTCAACCCTATGAGGCTTGAATATGTGTGAGCCTCCATTTTCGCGGGGGGGAGGTCCGGAACAGATTCCCCACAAAAACAAAGGGCCAACTGTATTGCTTTCGTCAACTTTTTACTTTGTCCTGATTATATTATTAAATTACTCTTTGATTTGTTGGATCTTATGGAAGAGGATTTTTGTTCTTTTTTGTTTTCTTTGTCTCTTTCTCCTTGCTTATATTCAGTAGGTCTTCTGGTTCACACTCAATTACTCTTTCAGATCTGTTCTTTACATAGTTTATGTATTCTTCAGGAATGTTCGTTAGATTTTATTTTGTCACTAGTATTTGATATTAGCATGTACAGTGGACCCACACATCAGCAGGCAAGCAATCCACAGATTGGAATATCCACGGTTCGCCATGGGCCATATTATTCAATGGCAGTGTGTGCATGCAGGTGTGCTGATGCAGATACATGCATATCACTGCCCATTGAATAACATGGGGCATGGCTGTCCAGGGAAGGGCCCACTTTATAGTAGTTTGTTGAGATGTCTATAGAATGTTTTTGCAAGAAACAAATTCTTGACTGCACAAAATTCAATGAGATTCTTGATCCTATGCCAAATTCTCTAACAATATTTGGTTCTACTCTGTTTTCTGCCTATGCATTCTAGTCCTCCATGATTATCAATATGTCCTGACCCTATTGATAGGTTTTGTATGACTTTCTGTTGATATTGTTTAGTCAAAATTTGCATTATACTTCCTGACTGATTTTGCTAATTTCTCATCACTATTAATGTCATCCTGTTTCTTCTTAGATTGTCATTTCTAGAACTGTGTAATTATCTTATTAATAATTTCCCATTTTTTTCCACTTCAATTTGCTCACACCTAGTATTACTGTGATTATGTGTTCATTTTATGGTATAATATGCCAAGTATATGAGGTCAGTATTTATTTTTGCATACAAGAAAAACTACTGGATAATACCAAGGACCTCTATAATCTAGCATTCGCTTTGTATTGTGGACAACCGGATGCCTATGGAAAGCAGCAAAGAATTCCAGCTGGGAGAATTACTTTCTTTTATATGCCCTGTTATTTGCCACCCTTCAGCTGATGACACCCAAATCAACTTCTCTATGTCTCCGACTGTTGCATTGACTAAGGATGGCGTCTCTCCTCTGAATACCTGCCTTGAGTCGGTAATGGGCTGGATGAGGGAAAACAAACTCAGGCTGAATCCAGAGAAAATGGAGGTACTAGTGATAGATACCCCTGGCCCGGGGAATGAAATTTGTCGACCTGTCCTAGATGGGGTTACACTCCCCCTAAAGGACAAAGTTCGCAGCTTGGGAGTACTCCTGGACTCGTCACTACAGCTGTCACCTCAAATTGACATGACAGCCAGGAGTGCCTGTTATCAACTTCGGTTGATACGCCAGCTGTGACCCTGCCTGGACCAGAGAGACGTTGTAGCAGTAGTACATGAACTGGTAACCTCTCATCTTGATTTCTGTAACGCGCTCTACATAGGGCTACCCTTATGCCAAGTTAGGAAGCTTCAACTGGTTCAAAATATGGCAGCTAGATTGGTCACTGGTACTTCCAGATTTGACCATATAACTCCTGTTTTAAAATCACTCCACTGGCTGCCAATCAGCTTCCGGGCACAGTAGAAGGTGTTGGTTATTACCTTTAAAGGTATTGCTTGGGCCCGAGTTACTTGCAGGAACGTCTCTCCCGACACAATCCGTCTCGCACTCTCAGAATATCTGGGAAAAATCTACTGGAAATACAATCTACCAGATTGCACATGACTTCCCAAAGAACTTTTACTGCCGCTGCCCCTAAACTATGGAACAGCCTGCCGGAGAGATCCGTCTTATCACTACCTTAGACGCCTTTAAGAAGGCAATCAAGATGGAGCTCTTCTGGTGGGCTTACCCTCCTGAGCTTGATTAGGACATTCCCCCGAAGAAGACTCTTTGTACATAACCACTGATTTATTTATTGTAACTGGATGTATTTATTGGAACTGTTGAATTTTATGATTGCACTGTATTAGGTTGTAACCCCATCTTGATCCGTAGGGAGAGGCGGGGCAATATATTTATTATTATTATTATTATTATTATTATTATTATTATTATTATTACTAGTACCATTGCATGGCCCCATGTTCTAGTGTGTGTGTGTGTGTGTGTGTGTGTGGAGGAGAGTTCCCTATCCCTTTGTCTGTATAATGCAAGATTTTACACAAGTCTCCAAAATTGGTGCATGTGAAAAATGAAATGTAGTGTGCTTATAGGTGTCAGAAGTGTGTCTTTCATTTTTTACAGTGTTTCACCTTCTCAGAGAATGCGCTTTACCAATAGTTATCATACCCACAAACACTACCTTTAACAGGTAGGTTTGTCAGGTTTTATTCAGGTTCTTTTTATTTTGGGAAAATTTCTTTTATTTTTGGCTGCCAATGTGAATCAAATCAGATTGACCCCAAATGGTGTCTGGTGTTTGCTTTGTGTTGCTTTGTTTTTGAAAAAGTCGGTTCCATTTTGGTGATTTCTTCAGAAGGCTGGGAAATAAAGCAAAATAGTCACCTATTAAGTTTAAAAGTTGAAAGCTTTATATTTCATCCAACAAGGATAGTGTCAGCTTGTTGCCAAATCTGGCTGCATAATAAAAGAGCACAATTTTCTTGCCCTTGTCTTTATTGGTTTTTCTGGGAAAAGTTTAAAAAGAAATAAGTACTTACTTATAAAAACCAACAAGGAAACAAAGCATTACAAATAGATGGCAAACAGTGCTGTAAATATGGGGCAGCCTCCTCCTGAAATTTGTCCGGTCCTACAACTTACTCTCTGTTAATATATGAGCAGATAGGCTAGTAAAATTACTTTGATCTGCAATTTATTTTGGATATATTTGTAAATTTACTAATAGCTTATGAAATACAAATATATTAGAGGTAAATTAACTTCTGTTGTTCTGCCACTGCTGCTGTTCATGCCTTGCTTTTATTTTTATTTTTCTGTATTGCTGCTCCTAGTGCAGTATTGTTATTTATGTTGAATTTTCATAGGTAAATATGGAATGTGTTGTAAAGAATAGGAGGATTAAAAACACAGCTGTGGTAGTCCTTGAAGCATGTACTCATATTGACTGAACTTTAAACATCAAAGTGCATAGTAGAGGGAATGGAACTCTAGCTTTAATAGTTTTCTGCAACGTAGGAAAGGGATATCTTGATAACAAGGTACTAAAAGGGTATCACATGCAATAGATTCTATGCAGCAAAAAGATGATATATAATGGCTAAAATGATCAGTGGGATTGCTCTAGTCTTAGCGAGTTCTTTTTGACAATTTTTCTATTGGGATTTTTATTTTACTTTATTTTAATGGAAGCAATGGTAGTGTCTGCCCCACAAAGACCACGGTCTCAAAACAACACTGCAATATGAAAGGATGTGCAGAAACTATGGCTTATCTTACCTGTCTACTTCACTTGTGTATTCTTTTTCTTGTTGTTGCCTTGGTTACTTCAGTTAAATTCTTTTTAGATTTATCACACTCATCTTACTTCTGTGTCATATGTGTGCAAGCAAAACCAAACTTATATAGGTTATTCTTACAATAAAAATAATGTTTGAATTGACAGTCTTTGTTTACTCACATTTGATTTATTGTCTTTCAGTGTTTTAAAGGTAAATCTGTCATTGGAAATAAACTCTTGCAAGAAATAAGCTTCCATCAAGGAATCCTGAGTTAAAAAATAGTGTCCCCATTTCCATATTGAAAAGCTGTAGGAATAAGAAACTGAGCAACTTCATCATCATATCCATTTCTCTATCCCTGTCTACTTTTCCATCTCATCCAGTATTTCACAGATGAAAACTGGGATACATATGGCCAAGCAACATCAGGGTGTGGTTGAGATAGCAAAAGGAAGAACACACAAGACAGGAAAGGCTGCAGCAGTTTGCTTTTGTCTGACTCAGTCTACAGGGAAGGACATGACTTCAGCCTTCCTCTCCTATCCCTGAACTGAGTGTGAATTATTTTTCTACTGTGAACTCTGTTTGCAGCAAGTTAAATAAGCTGAGGATGACGAGGGAAAGTGGAAGGAGGAAAGGAAACTGGAAAATGTGAAGTTGAAGGCTTTCACGACCAGCATACATGTTTGGGGTTTTTTTTCATGCTATGAGGCCATGTTTATTCCTGATGTTTCACCAGCAGCTGTAGCTGGCATCTTCAGAGAATGCTGGCATGGAAGAGAGTGGGGTATATATACTGCTGGTTGAGAGGAAGTGATTTACATGTTAATCTGTGTATTCTGTTGTTGAATGGCAAGGTCCCAGGGTGTCTGTTTAATTAATTATCCATTGTCTTCTGGGAAGCTTCCTCGCCCAGCGTGGTTTTCATTTGCATTTGCTGGATCTTGATTTTGGTGTTTTTCAGGACTGGTAGCCAAACTTTGTTTACCTTAAGGGTTTCTTCTTTCCTGTTTAAATTGTGGTAAGGAAACAAAACCTTCAAACTGGATTTCCTACCTCCACCCACCATCATCCATCTGCCTCAGAAGGCAATGGAGTACTCAGGTGGAGGAGGACTGCCTTGCCCCACCCACCATCATCCTAGAGCTTCAAAAGGCAATGGAGGACTCAGATGGAGTGGACTGCCTCACTCCACCCACCATGATGATGATGGATTTAGAATCAACAACAAAATTCATTAATAGTCACTCATCCTTTAAATTAAGGAATCTAATATTTAACGTCTCCACTTCCTTCTGTTTGATTGCTTAACTAATGGTTTTAATGATTTATTTTATATTTTATCATTGCTATATTTAGATATTTTGTTATATATGTAAAGGGGGGAGGAGGGAATTATTTGTATTGTGCTGTATTGCATTAGAAGTGTATTGTATTTTATGTGTCTATTGGGTTTTATTATTGTATTACTGTATTGTATTTTACTGTATTTTATGGATTTGCTTTTGTAATTTTGTAAACTGCCTTGATCCTTTGGGAGGGCGGTATATAAATAAAATTTATTAAATTATTATTATTATTATTACATTATCTACAAACCAACCAAGATATTCAGCAAGTGCTGTGCTCAGCAAAGGACAGGAGAGACCCTCTCACAGCCGCAGAAGTTTACCGCATACCATGCAGGTGTGGACAAGTCTACATAGAGACCGCCAAACGCAGAGTTCAAACACAAATCAAGGAACACATGATACATTGTAAACTGGGTCAGCCAGAAAAATGAGCAGTAGTAGAACACATTATAAACATCCTAGGCATAAAATGCTGTTTGAAAACACTGAAATTCTGGACCACAACAACAACTATCAGGTCAGAACGCACAAGGAAGCCAAGGAAATCCATAAACACCTAATAATAATAATAAAATTTTTATTTTTATACCGCCCTTCCGAAGATCAGGGCGGTTAACAACATAATAAAACAGTGCAACATACAAGATATACAAAACAGATTAAAAACAGGTACAACAAAACAGAATAAAAGCCCCGTTAGCCAGTCCTCTTGCTAATAAAAGAGGAAGGGAGGCCTACTGGACTTTAATCGGGGAATGCAACCTGAAATAGAAGGGTTTTTAGATCCCTTCTAAATTGGGCCAGGGAGGTGGCCGAGCGGACCTCTGTGGGCAGCGTATTCCAAAGGGCCGGGGCGGCAATGGAAAATGTCTTCCTCGTAGTGGAGGTAAGCCTGGCCCCTGGCACCCTAAGTAGTTGCTGCCCCGATGTTCTGAGGGTGCGGGACGGAACGTACGGGGAGAGGCGGTCCTTCAAGTATCCTGCGCCCAGGCCATTTAGGGCTTTATAGGTCATCACCAACACCTTATATTGTGCCCGGAAGCAAATAGGCAGCCAATGCAGATCTTTTAGCACCGGTGTAATATGGCTGGCCCTGGAAGTACCAGTGACCAGCCTGGCTGCCATATTCTGTACCATTTGTAGCTTCCGGGTTTGGTATAAGGGTTGCCCCATGTAGAGTGCGTTGCAGAAATCCAATCTCGAGGTTACCAGAGCGTGTACTACCGTTTCAAGGTCCCTCTGGGCCAGGTATGGGCGCAGCTGGCAAATAAGCCGAAGCTGATAACAGGTGTTCTTGACCGTCGCATTCACCTGAGCAGTCAGGTGAAGCGACGAGTCAAGAAGCACCCCCAGACTGTGCACAGAGTCCTTCACAGGAAGCGTGACCCCGTTCAGGACAGGTGGAACTACCGCCATTCCTGGACCAGGGGAACCTATCACAAGTACCTCCGTTTTCTCTGGATTCAGCTTGAGTCGGTTTTCCCTCATCCAGCCCATTACTGACTCCAGGCACGCCACGAGAGGAGAGACGCCATCCTCAGTCACTGCATCAGTCGGAGACATAGAGAAAATTATTTGGGTGTCATCAGCGTACTGATAACCCCGCGCCCCATGTCTCCGGATGATCTCTCCCAGAGGTTTCATGTAAATGTTAAATAGCATGAGAGACAGAATGGCTCCTTGAGGGACCCCAGTTTTAAGGGCCCTCTCATCGGAGCACACGTCTCCCAGCTGCACCATCTGGGACCTCCCAGAGAGGTAGGAGTGGAACCACTGGAGCGCAGTGCCCCCGATTCCCACCTCTGCCAGGCGCTCCAGAAGGATACCATGGTCTATGGTATCGAAAGCCGCTGAGATGTCCAAGAGCACCAACAGGGACACGCTTCCCCTGTCGATGCCCAGACGGAGATCATCGACCAAGGCGACCATGGCCGTCTCAACCCCGTAACCCGCCCGGAAGCCAGTTTGAAATGGGTCCAGATAATCCGTTTCATCCAGGACCGCCTGAAGCTGGATTGCAACCACCCTCTCGATCACCTTCCCCAGAAATGGTAGCAGCGAGACTGGCCAATAATTATTATGTACCAGGGGGTCGAGGGAGGGCTTTTTTAATAAAGGTTTTACAATGGCCAATTTTAAAGCAGATGGAAATTGCCCTTCCCTCAAGGATGTATTAATAATCCGGCGTAACAATAAAGTTACCGCCGGTCCCCCCTGGGCCGCTAACCATGAGGGACAGGGATCGAGAGAGCAGGTTGTCTTCCGAACACTTCCGAGGATCTTGTCCACATCATCGGTACTTACCAACTCAAACCGATCCAGTTTAATGGAGTCTACGGAGGCTCTGGACGCCTCTACACTAGGTTCTGCTTGAATGTCGGCGTTAAGACCTTCGCTTATCCGAGAGGTTTTATCCGCGAAGAAGTTATTAAATTGGTCACAGCAGGCCTTAGAAGGTTCAAGGATCTGGTTCGGGGCAGGAGGGAGCTGAGTTAGCTCCCTGACTACCCTGAACAACTCTGCTGGATGCGACTCCGCGGACGCGACACGAGCACCATAGAACGGGTTCTTAGCTGCTCGTATCGCCTCTCTGTAGTCCTCTAACAGTTGGTCTAGGAGAGCCTTGTCATCTAAGCGAAGGTGTTTCCGCCAACGGCACTCTAGCCGTCGCAGTTCCCGCTTCCTTGCCCGGAGATCTTCCGTATACCCGGGCTTACGCTTGGAAGCGGGCCTGAGAGGGCGCTTGGGAGCGATACTGTGTATAGCCCTGGAGAGACCGGTATTCCAAATACCAGTCAGGGCATCAACAGAATCGCCGTCACTTCCAACCATGTATCCCTCTAGAGCTTCTTGGAACCTTTTGGGTTCCATCAGCCTTCGAGGGTGGACCATCCTAATAGGTCCTCCACCCCCGGGGGGGATCTGGGTAGAGACCTTGATTTTTGCCTCCACCAGGAAATGATCCGTCCATGACAGGGGGGAAATATTTGTTATTTCCGCCCACGGATTTTCCGCATCCGAACAGAAGACCAAATCAAGAGTATTACCCGCAGAATGCATAGGACCCATAATCAGCTGGGACAGGCCCATGGCCGCCATGGTATCCATGAATTCCCGAGCCGCACCGGATGGAACATAGCTGGCCGTGAGGGAGATGTTGAAGTCACCCAGGACAAGTAGCCTGGGCGTCTCCAGCATCAGCTCAGCGACCAGCTGTGTCAGCTCGTTAAGGGAGTCCGTTAGCGCACGGGGTGGCTGATACACCAACAGAATCCCTAGACTGTCCCTCGCCTTTAGGGTCAGGTAAATACACTTGATATAGGACGTCTGTTGGATGTGGTTCCTGGTGAGGGACAAGGTGTTCCTATGTATCAAGGCCACACACCCCCCCCGCCCACCTAACCTGGGCTGGTCCTTCACCGAGAACCCAGCAGGCAGGGCCTGAGCCCACACAGCGTCTCCTTCAGGCCCAAGCCAGGTCTCGGTAATGCAAGCCAGATCGCAGTTATGATCCTCCAACAAATCATGGAGGGTGTGGGACTTGTTGTTAATCGATCTGGCATTGCACAGGAGCAGCGACAGGGTGGTCCGGTGAGGAGGCGGAGGGGGCGTGGCAGGAAGGTCCAGTCGCCCGGCTTTTATGCTCACCGCTCTCACCTGGTGAGCCTCCTCCTTGCCTTCCCCCCAGATGTCCCTTAAAGTGCCCTCTCTCCAGCTGCCGCAAAACGCCAAGGCCAGCTAGCAGAGTCCCGCAGCGGTCCCCTTTCCAGTCCGTGGGCGGCACTCCCGGGGCGGTGCGCAAATGTGCACCTCCGACACCCCGGGAGGAGGCCGCCCGGCAGAAACGCGGCTCTGGCAGCGGTGGTCCGGTGAGGAGGCGGAGGGGACAATTTCAACAGGTTCCCAGCAGACAATGGATCATTAATTTAAAAGACAACCTAAGGCCTTGCTATTCAACATGTAAAATTAACATGTAAATCACTTCCTCTCAACCAACAGTATATTTACCCCACTCTCTTCCATGTCAGCATTCTCTGATGATGCCAGTAACAGATGCTGGTGAAACGTCAGGAATAAACTCTTCTAGAACATAGCCTCATAGCCCGAAAAATCCACAAAATACTGGAAAATGTTTAAAGCAGCTGAAAAAGACTGAATTAATTGCAACTTCCTATTTCCTTATTGGAACACTTTTCAGCTTCACCTGCTGTACTACTCTCCCTTTGTGTGGTTACCTATATTTAGGCTATCAGATACTAAAACTGCAAGTGAGTTATAAAAATAAAAAGACATAAAATGTGAGGAGGTTTATCAAATGATTACTGATATGAATGGAAGAAAAACAATAAGCTAAAAGTAGATGATATGGCTTTAAGATGTATAAAGCATAATAAAAACATATTTTGGGAAACTGCATATGGAAGAGAAGAAGGAAAAGGTTGAACGCCATAGGCAGGTTTACTCTTTTGTATTTGTTGTTTTTATGTACAGCGCTGTGCAAATCTACAGCGCTATATAAATAATAATAATAATAAATAATTGTAGTACTGAAATCTGAGTGTAATTATTCCCAAACTATGACATATTTGATGATCCAGGATTTTGAAGAGATCTAGGTACTGCTTTTGCTAGAATCATACAAAGCCAGACATGTGAGAGAGAGAAAAAACAGCTAAAATGGAAGAAAAATGTGATTTCTCCCACCAAATCAATTATTATTTGATGATGAACTGCTTTTACCCCTAAAGTTTTTGCAGCATTTGCCTTTTTGTGTTTTCAAATGTATTATAATTCATTTCACCAAAGTCTCTGATATTGCTTGCTTCTAAAATCTAGATAAATCCAGCCCTCAGATCTTGTGTGGTAAAACTTGTTACCTCAGAGGTATAATAGATTTTGGGCTGAATCCTGTTGCTTAGTCCCAGGTAGAGTAGGTCTAACTGTTGAATGGTGAATCAACATGTGGGTAAACCCCATAGATTCAGTGGGTTTACTGTCATTAGTACTAACTATAGGACTTGGATCCTTTCTTTGTATGTATTTGGAGTTATCATTTATCACCCTTCTTTTCAGGCAGACCTATAACAATTTCACTGGTAATGTTCATGTGAGACTTTTTATTTTAAAAAATAATCAGTGTGTTTTAAATTGTTTTTAATTCAACAGTGTTGTAGTATTATAGCGTGTTTAACCAAAGTATTTTTTTAAAGAAGAGTATTTGCTTTTATAAATTGTTTTTAGTCAGTATTAATGATTTGCACAACATCTTAGGGACCCTAATGCCAGTGGCATCACTGGGGGTGCAGATCGCACCAGGTGACACCTTAAAGGGGGGTGACACCTCTGCTCCTCAAACACCTACATTTTGGCAGAAATAGGCTGTGACATTCATCTGCTTCCCTTTAAAATGCTTTAGGAGATGGTGGGAGTGGGGGGGAAACTCAGTAGGAGGAGAAAGGAGTGGCCCCAGATTTTTAACATTACAATTTCAAATTTCAAAATTTTAATTTTTAAAGGAAAATTAAAATTTTTGACAATTTGAATGTTTTTATTCTTTTTAAATTTTCTTTAAAAACATCATTGGGCGGTATATAAATAAAACCTATTATTATTATTATTATTATTATTATTATCATCATCATCACATTTTAACCAAATCTTCACTGTGTATATGTAAATACTTTTAGCTTATGCATATGATATTGTAATTTGAAGGTATAATTTTAATTTTGCTAGTAGTTTATATCAGAACTATTAGCAATACATTAAGTGGTATATGGGAATTATGATTTATGAGTAACATTCGTGCAAAAAAAAGCATTACTAAGGATTCTATGTAGTGTGAAATGGAAGGAGGCAAATGGAGCGGGGGTGACACCATGAGTTACCACACCAACTGACACCAACCCTAGTGATGCCACTGCCTGGTGCATTGAGGGGTAGTAAACAAATGCCTTAAACAAATAATACAGTAATGATTCAGCAGGATAAAGTCTTGTATGTTTTTACCTATAACTGTATTGTTTACCTTTTGATTTAAGCTGCCTTAGGTCACAGTTATAGGAGAAACATGTGGTATAATATAAATGAAAGAATGAATGATAACTGTACATATATGGGAACCCAAATATATTCTTACAGGTATTTAAAGATACATGTACATGCAAAACATCCATACTGCATACATTTGCCTCTAGAAACTATGGTATCTCCTAAAGTAAGAATAATATGTGTGTCCCAAAGAAGGAAAGGTGACCTGTTTACTCTCAAATGAGAAAGAAGCATTCTGCAGCATGCTTTCTGAATGTTGAGTGAAAACCATTTTAGAAATCAATCATTGGGATATTGCTTCTCATTTAAATTCATGCTTATTCACAGCAGTTTTATTATATTTATATCCTAGCTCAGGGGAGTTTATAGCAATCAAAGATTTCCCTTGGCCATTGTGAACATATAAAACTACTCTTTTAAAGTCGAATTTTTAACTGCTTTTAGATAGATGTAGATAGTTTCTGGTGCAGCTGTTTAAAGGAATGGTACAGAAACAAACAAAAATGCTCAATGGAAGAAGAATGAGCTAGCATTATAAATAAATAAATAAACAAACAAACAAATAAAGGCAAATGAAACAATTGCGACATCAGGTGGATAGAGCTCAGGTTCCCAAAACATTATTCAAATGCTTGGTGCCCACCTCACTAACTCATACCATGTAATAAATAATGATGCTTCACTCTTAATAAAGACCAGTAGCTTGTTGCTGTGTGCCCTCTGCTATTACTGAGATCTACTGATTTGTTACTTCATACTGTGCCCTGCCAAGGTTACAAAAGGTTACCTCAAATTGTGCAAGGGTAAGGAGTGGGGGCAGGAAAAGTAAGAAAGGAAGAATAATAAAACACTCCTGTAGCATTGCTTTGCCGTTTACTTATACATGCAGATTGTGTAGACCTGGCCTCCCTAATGTGGCACCTATGGGCATCACTGTGCCTTGCACTGCTGTTTTGTCTCAAATGCCTCAGGAAAGCTCCCTCTGCTGCTTTTCTATTTATTATTTCTAATTTAAACTGGGAAGCTGGCATGTTTCAAAAAGAAGCTCTGGCTTCCAGCATCAGTTTCATTTTCATGACTATCTCTGGGCCTGGCATTCGTGTGGGTAGTTGTATCCTAGTACTTCCTTTTTGGCAAGTGCCTAGCTGTCCCAGGGTGACCAGATGTCATAATCTCAAGGAGGACAAGGCACTGCAAAATGTAGAACATTCAAGAAAAATGTAGGACATTATTGCATAAAAGCTAAAAACACTAAATATAAATAAATTTCATATGATTTATTTACAGCTCTATTACACACACTCGTGTGCGCGTGTGTTATGTGCATTTAGGGTTGCCATAACCCCCCTGGGGGCGTGACAAACCCGATTTTTGGGCAGTTGGCACGGTCACGCCCCAGTTTGGCTCTTTGCCCTGGGTTGAGCTGGTTGCCGCCACCGCCGCCACAACAACCGCAGCCGTTCTGCAGCCGCCACTGCCATTGCTGCTGCGGCTACTGCTGCAGCCTTTCCGCCGCCTGCCTCGCTTTGCCCTAGCCCTGCGCGCTCTTCCCTGGCCCTGTGTGCTCTTGCGCAGCCACGCGCAGGGCTGAGCAGGAGCTCCTGCCCTTCAGGGTGGCTGGCCAATGGCTGGACAGCCCTCCCCTGCTGCAGGAGCCTGTGACTGCTAGCAGGAGGTGGGGCTGTTCCAGCTCCACTCTCCCCATTGGCCAGCCAGCCTCAAGAGGAGGAGTGTCTCCTCTTTGGACCCTCGTGCGGGCTGAGGGCAGGAAAGAGCTTTGCCGGCAAGCTATTTCTCTTCCTTTCCTTTTTCTTCCCCTATTTTTCTTCTCTTCTTCTTCTTCTTTTTCTTCCTCTTTCCCCTCCTCCTCCTCCTCTTCCTCCTCCTCTTTGTTTTCTTCCCCTCCTTCTCTTCTTTCTGTTCCCCCTCCTCTTCTTCTTTTTCTTCCCCTTTTTTCTTTTCTTCCCCTCTTCCTCCTCCTCCTCTTCTTTTTATATTGTTCCCTATTCTTCTTTCTCCTCCTTTTCTTTTTTCTCCTTCCCTTTCCTTTTTCTCCTCCTCCCCCCTTCCTCGTCGGCTGCTGCTGCTGCTGCTGCTATTGCCCCCATGCAAAAAGAAAAAGACTGACCCACAAATCCCCCTTACAGCCAGTTCAGATATACTGTAGCTGGGGGGAAAAGAGGGGGTGAGGGTTGGGTGGAGGTTTGCAGGACGCAAGGAGAAGGAGGAAGGGGGGGGATTGCTAAGAAGGCTTGGAACATGTAGTTTGCTGGCTCAAGGGGCTGCCTGTCTACCTCGGCTCAAATGCTAAGGATGCCTGGACTTGTGCTGGTGTGTGTGTTTTGGAATTTTAGGGGGGGGGGTGGCCAGAAAGGGAAGTACATTTCTGCCATCTGTTGAGGAATAATGCCAAAATGTCCTCCATTTTGAGCATGCCTAAGAAACATGAGTTTATATCAATACTTTTTTAAATCATTATTTTTTTTCGCATGTCCTCCATTTTAAAAATATGTCCTACATTTGGGGCTAAATTTTGTCCTACATTGTCCTACATTTTTCCCCATTTGTCCCGGTTTGGAGGTTGACAGTTATGGCAACCCTATGTGCATTCATGTCAGTTCCAACTTATAATAACCTTAAGATGGGTTTTCTTGGTAAGATTTATTCAGAGTAGCTTTGCCATTGCTTTCCCCTGAGGCCGAGAACATGTGAATTGCCCAAGGTAACTCAGGAGGTTTCATGGCTGAGTGGCAATCAAACCCTAATCTCCAAAATGGTAGTCCAACACTCAAACCACTACACTCTACTGGCTGTACTTATTTTGATTATGTACTGAACCATATTTTCCTGATGAACATATCTTCATTAAAATGTTTTGTTGGCTTGCAATATATTTATAGAACTCTGGACAAAACAAATGCTTAAAATTATGCTTTACTAGCAACAAATCCTTGACTGAATCTACATTTCTATACCTCCATCAGAAAAAAAAATCCACTTCCCTCCACACGTCTTTTGCCTCTCTGATACAGGTGACTTTTTGGGGGGTGGGGTAGTCATTAGTTAGTATTGTTGCAAGCTAAACATTTTGGTCATGTTTAATACTTAAGGAAAACTAACAAGCTCTTTGAAACAATGAATCTGCCTGACAGGTTTTATGTTTCAAAATAAAGGACATTCTGCCATTCCTCCTGGACCCCCAGACAGGAGATAGAGGGCTCATTCTCACTTACATTTAAACCCTTGTTGGTAAATCGATTCCAAAAGGTTGATCATTCTCACTATGAAAGTGGATCTCTTCATTATGTCATTGTAATTGCTTATTTTTTGGCACAATTGACATCCTCACTAGTTTGCGCTGCTTCAAATGCATGTCAATCATCTGTGCGTCATCAGTGACATAAGCAGCAGCCCGGGCTCTGGGTGGGGTGAGGGTGCTGGCAGGTACTCAGGAGCACAGTGCTAAAATCCTCAAAGGGCTCCATGACATTTATAGATTTTTAAAAAAATAAACTGATTGAAGATTTGCAAACTCAATGAATCGAATTTTCTATGAATTTTACTTTTTTATTTTAAAGAATGCGCCCATCGGTCACACCACAAGCACAAAGGCAGTGCTGAGAGAGGGGGAGAATGGTGGATCTACGAAAAACTGAGGAGGGATTGTAAACACCCCTCTGCCATTACTCCCTCCCCTCCAGAATGATGCAATTCAGATCCGTTGTTCCCACTTGTTGAACACACTCTGGAATCGATTCTTACCAAAAGAACCACAAAAGAACTAGTGTCAGGAAAGAGCGGATTTTTTGTGTTTGCCTCGCTTCATCGTGATTGAAACCAATCACACTAGGATCAGAACCAGTTTCAAATGGAAACAACAGTCATATAAACTGGCTCATTTATTTCTGTTTTTCTCATTATTCTTGAAGAGAGGGATTGTAGTTATCAAAATTTAAACAAGACAGGACATTAAAGAACAATTTGATGCTGATTTAAAATCTAATTCTGTGAATCTTGGTAATTAGCTTTCTGGTTCAGAATTAAACAGAAAATTGTGATTATGTTAACATTTATGAGGTTAATTGTAGCATGACCAAAAAAGGAAGTAGGAAGGGAATACGTGCACAGTCTCATTCATGTATAAGTGTATTAAGTCAATATATGATTATCTGAACTGGGACAATAAACAGATTTTCTACTGTTTTGTTCTCAACAGTGATATTACTCTGAGGCCAGTGTTAAAAATCAATAATTATTTTCAGTTAACAATAATATTTAATTATACCTATCTTAAGAAAAGTGCAAATGAGTCAGACACTCAACATGTTGAACATCAGAATGACTCCAACTGAATTATTTTCTATATTTCAAGGTTTGAAAGGCCTACAGTTGCCTGGCAACTACAGTGAAAAAAAGCAGACTTAATTTTGTTAAGTCTGCCAAAAAGGGTTTTAATTGTGGCAGTGGGATGACAATTAGAGTTTCACATTAAATTACATTTGGTACTCTGATTCTTTCACCCAGGTTATTAGCTTTAGAGTATTGCTCATGCAAACAGACATTCACACACAAATAAAAATCAGTGATAAATTAAAATTTCGGTAGCTGTGCAGAGCTTGAATGACAAACATCAGGTGACTCATATTGACCTTATTATAGCAGCATCTTACTTTGGCCAGTGTGTCTTTTCTTTCTACCTGCAGCTTTTAGTGCCCTAACACAACACCTTTATATACACTTTCATATCATAAAGTGACCAAAATGCATTACCTGCTGCTCTTGTTGGTAGACTTTATCATGAGATTTAAAACATATGCTTATTCCTGAATTCATGATGTAAATTGCAACTGATGTAAATGGGGAAAGCCAGTTCTACTAGGGAATCGTGTAGATGAGGGGCATGCATTCTGGCAGAGCTGAAGTAGCTACAAAGTTAGTGATTTTACTCAACCCATCCCAAATCTTAAACAGATTTGAAACCTGAAACATTGGAGCTTGGCTTTTTTAGGTTAGAGTGTGAGATGTTCTTGAGGGAGACCAGAAGAGGCAGCAACTGGTGATTCCAGGGGGGCTCAGCTGGGTGAGTTGACTTGTTACAGTTCTCCACCAAAGGACTATAAAGACATAGAGCAACATATGGTAAGAACTGTTGTCTTCTGCTGTGCCTTCTCCAGTAATTTTCTTTGGTAGAGAATGCAGAGAGAGAGAGAGAGAGAGAGAGAGAGAGAGTCCATATACTGGTGTGTCTTCTGGGGCAACTGCAGAGGGCACAAACAGAAAAGAAGCAGCACATCTCCAGCAAACATGCCAAATGATGAAAGCAGACTCCAGCTGCTCATTCTCCCACCTAAGAAAGCAGAGGACCAAAAGTCCAAGATTACATTTTCCCCTCCCCCTCATGCTCCCTGCTTCTGCACAAGCAAAAAGAAGCCCTTCCCTCCAAATGATGGCAATATTTTTCTCCTCGCCCTCACATGCCTCCTTCTAAGGAGGCAAGGGAAAAACCCTTCCTTCCAGCAACACTAAGGGTGTAATTTCTCTCCCTCCCATTTCCCCAACTTTTTATTACCACTCAAAACTCCATGCCAAAACCCCAAACAGTCTCAGTGCCACATTGCCTTCATTGTGCGCTCACCTCCTCCTTCTTGTTCTGCCTTGCTCAACTGGGAACGTTATGTATTGTGCATGAGACTTGCATTTATGTCTGAAGAAATATTATAACTTGGAGCAATGCAAAATGAGATTCTCTTGGACAAGGAAGGCAAGCATCACCCCCTCTTTTGTCATTTATGTCACCTTCTGGTGATAGATCTTAAGTGGTGAGCCTCTGTTATCCAGAGGCTCTTCAGACTTCTGGAAAGTCCCAGTTCCTATTTATATGGGGAGCTCCCACAAATATTAGTGGTTCTCCTCTTGAGACTACCTTATGTAGAAGGATGATGGAACTGTAGACAGAGAGGGCAAAGCTAGTGCACACCCCATTTTCTGTTGAGTACACACAAATTTTAAATACTGGGATAGGATCTGGGGCATGCAAATCTTAATGGACTTTGTGTTTGTATATCTATGTATACTGCATAGGTGATTTTTTTCACCAGTCTACTCTCACCACATCCTTTGTCCACTCAACTTTGCTTTACATGACAGCAGTGTGTACTATGACAGTGCCACAGCTTGCAAGCATGGCTATTACTGTACTATATAATTTCCAACCATCAGAGCAATACCTCAGGTTGTCATGTTGTGCTGATACAGTAGACACTGTGTTTTGTTCTGTTCATTCATGCACAGATCATTTGAACTACAGTTTTGTGGTATTTTAAATAATAAAATGTTTTTCTTTGCATACATTTTTGTGGAATACAAAAAGCCTCACTGAATGCAGCTTATTAATCTTTCAGGTTTTACAAAACTGTTATTTTTTCTGCAAGAGACTAATATGGCTGTCCTTTAGAAAGGTTCACTTGAAGGTATCCTAAAGGCAATGTAGTACTCAGGTGTCTATTTTTTCTAATGTTAAATGCCACTTAAATAGCATGTTATAATTAATCTCCTTATTATTGTTAGATAGTGTAAACCAGTGTTTCCCAAATGTTAGCCTTCCAGATATTTTGGATTTCAGCTCTCAGAATCCCAGACCATTGGCAAGATGGATGAAGCTTCTGGGAGCAGAAGTCCAAAACAGCCGGAAAACCAGAGTTTGGGCATCACTGATGTCAACTTTACTACTTCTTGCCACAACCTTTGCCATCTTTCCAATTCAATATTATAGCCAAAGTTTTGGTCCATTTAATCATATATTCGTTTATCTGTTGCTCTTCCAGCTCTGTTTTTAACATCAATTTATACATTCTACTGATTAAATGAGCCTCATCATTTGTACATGTCTGTATTTAAAATTCAATTTTCCCTTGTTTAAACCCAAATATTTTTTTTCCACTTTGTATCTTTCAATCAATTGTCTGTAACAGAACTACTAGAAAATAAGGCTTTCAGACAGCAGTTCCTCATTAGAATAAATCTATATTGACCATCTTCCATCTTCAGTAAATCTTGGTAAGGCACCCAGCTTTCCTTTCAATTTTTTTCCAGTTTTATAAATGGCTTCTTGTGGAGAATGATGCATTTGGACGTAACTTGGGTTTGTATTTAGACCAGATACTCAAAATGGCATTTCCAGATAATGGATGTTGAATTCTGTGTTAAGCTTAGCTTTGTCAGTAGGGACACAGTATTCCAGGTGAGGCCTGACCAAAGCAGAAAAAGTATTATTACTTTCCTCCATCTAAACACTATACTCCTATTGATGCAGCCTAGAATAACACTGGCTTTTTAGCTGCCTTATCATACCATTTAAAGATGTTCAGCTTGTCTACTAAGACTCCTAGATTTCTTTCACGTGTACAGTCAGACCTTTGTATCCACAGATTGTATTTAAAGATACTTGAGCATCTACTGATTTTGATATCCACATCAGGTCCTGAAACCAAACTCTAGTAAAGACCAAGGCCCCACTGTACTGTAGTCAAGTCAGATGTAACCCATCCTATATCTGTCCATTTCATTTTTTTCCTTCCTAAGAATAGTGCCTTATATTTTTTCCTGGTTGAAATTAGTTTTGTTGGTTTTGGCCCAGCTCTCTAATTTGTTAAGGTCATTTTGAATACTGAGCCTGTCCTCTGGGGGTATTAGCTACCCCTCCTAATTTAGTGTCATCTGCAATTTTGATAAGTGTGCCTTCTGTGCCATTATCCAAGTCATTGATTAATATGTTGAGTAGAACTGGGCCCAGGACAGAACCCTGTAGTGCTCTGCCAGTCATTTCTCTCCAGGATGAAGAGGAGCCAGTGGTGAGTGCCCTTTAGGATTCGATCAGTCAGCCAATGACAAATCCATCAAACAGTTGCATTGTGTAGCCCACATTTTACTAGTTTGTTTGTAAGACTATCATGGAATACCCTGTCAAAGTCCTTATTGAAATCAAGATATCCTACATCCACAGCATTCCCTTCATCTACCAATCTTATAAGTGGTCCCTTCCCTTACATGGGAGATCCATTCTGAACACACACACACCCATGTAAGAGAAATTCTGTGTATGCTTGAATCCTGTTAAAGGCAATGGGGTTCATGCCTGTGGCAGTGCGTAGTGGCGCACATGCCATTACTTTTTCTGGCATGCAGCACTGCTTCTTCCGGTGCAGCTTTCAGCATATGCTGAAAGCCGTGTATATCGTGCCTGCATATGACGCGGGTGCACTGTATTAAAAAAAAGAGATAAGATTTGTCTGACATGACTTGTTTTTGAGAAACCTATGTTGAATTATAGTGACCAGTGCATTTATTTCTATTTGCTTACAGACTATGTGTTTAATTATCTGCTTTAGAATCTTTTCTGGTATTGATGTTAGGATGACTGTGTGGTAATTGTATGGTTCCTCCCCCCCCCCCCCTTTTTTTTTTTTTTTTTTTTTTGGAAGATGGGGACAACATTTGCCCTCCTTCAGTCTTCTAGGACTTGTTCTAGGAAAGATAGTTCTGACATTACTTCTACCTGTTAGCGGAGACCCTGTTTGCTGAGCTCTCGTGACTGGGGCTGCAGCTACAGAGAGAGCTAGTGGCTGCTAGCTCCTCCCCAAATCAAATCTCTGACTCACTTCTTTTCAGCAGATGCCTTGCTCCCTGGAAATCATGTGCTCAGACAAAGGACCCGAGCATACACTAACAGATCTTTGGCTAACCTAATTCAGTAAATAAATAAATAGCTCATTGTTGTCACTGGCTGGATGTTGACTGGCTTTCAGATGTTTCAGATGTTTCAGATGTGGTGTTTTCTTTGTGGAGGGAGTGTTCCAGGATGCTTACATATAAAGCATGTGCTATAGCATGAAGCATAGCTCTTCTCTGAACATATTCTATTCTTTTACAAAAGGGACTCAGGATAGGCTGTGCATTTGCAAATACATTTAAATCAGCAGATTCATCTGAGCTGCATTTAAAATCTGTGATTAGTCTCACATATGTTAATTGATTGATTGCCTTCAATTTGTATTTGAAGTGAAGTGTTGCTTGGTTACATAAAAATACATTTTAGATTTTTTAAAAAGCATAGGCTAAAAATAGTCCCTTTCACTTCAGATGCACCTGAACCCACTTACTTTGGGATTACATACTATCCCTGGATATCATCAACAATACTTTGATCCTTTATGAAATTTCTGCTTGCAGCTTTCATCAGCTTTTATGAAATGACTTGAGAAGTGTCATGTTCCCCACCACCACCAACACCACCAACACCTTATACAGTAGATACTGTGTATTTCTTCTGATGCTCTGGAACATTTGAAAGAAGGAATTGTAAAAATTGGTATGAAAAAGGATATTGAAGCACCTTTGAGATTAACTGAAATATAGACGTTGGTGGCATGAGCTTTCATAGACTTGAACCTACTTCCTCAGATGCATTTGTTAGAGTAGAAAGCCCAGGGGCAGAGCTATATAGCTGTTTCTGTGTGAGAATGTCCATAGGAATGCAAAACTGTGTGGAGTTTTGGTGTGGACATGAGGTGACCAGTTCAGTTTTTAAAATGGTCATTGGGAACAAGGCAAAGATGTTGCCTAAAGTCAAGCTGAGTAGATAAGGATATGAATGAATATAGGGATGTAGTGTGGGAGCCAAAAGAATATGTGATGAATTGGCCAAGAGAGCCCCCCATGAGCCTGGAGGGTTAGCTAGTGTTATAATGTGTGTAGTGTGCTAGGAAACCATTGCCTCTGTTCAACCCACTGGTAATGGACTGCAGTTTTCTAATATACTACAGTACTGCTCTTTCTCTTTCCAATCTTCCTTTGTAATCTTTTTATTCAGAGACAGCTGTTCTGAGGTCCAACTTCACACATTCTCATGAACATTCTCACACAGAGACTGCTATATAGGTCTGTCCTTGGACATTCCATTCCAGCAAATGCACCTGAGGAAGTAGGCTCAAGACTGCAAAAGCTCATGCTACCAATTTCTATCTTTCAGTTAGTCTCAATGGTGCCACAAGATCCCTTTGCATACTGAATTTCCAGACTAACAATGCTATGCCTTTGAATAAAAATTAGTGTTAGAGTTTGCCATTGCTTTAAGTGGAAGCATTACCTTGAGCCAAGCACCCTGATCATCTGTGTGTCCAAATGTGGGGGGAGGGGGTTGTGCCACATTTTTGTGCTCCAAAATCTGACTCAAGCTTATTTTTAATCATGAAATTGCCTTCATGATTAAAAATGTCTTGGGTGTCAGAATTTTGTTTACTTTGATGTGTCCATCCTCAATCTCTATTGAAGACTGTCCTAGGCCTGACATCCATTACAAGCAGTTTCGGAAATGTGTTGCCCCAGAACTTACCATACAGTGCAGTGTCAGTAAGGCAATGAATCCTCTTTGAATTTGGACTGAACTTTAAAGGAGATATCTAAGGCATTGAACCTATATCAGTTAGAATATAGGTTAAAATTCAGACTAAAACTCAGAGTAGTTTCAGTACCCTACTGACATGGAACCTACCAGCTACTACTGGTGTTTGAGTATATCAACAAGTGTAAGATCTCCCCATAGGCATTACCTCTCCATCTTTTAATAATCTTGCCTGTCACACAGGTGTTGGACCAGAAGGCCTGGTCCTTTTTTATTTTATTTTAACTGACTCTAATATGGGAAGGAAGAAATGGAAGAAAGGGATAATGGATAATAGTTGTATAAATATTAACAAAGCACAATTGTAATTTATTTCATTTCATACATCTTGTTGGTATGGACATTTTTATTAATTATGTCATCAATATTAATGTTTCCTGTGCTATAGTGCAATAAAAAAGATGATTAGAAGTTTTTGGATTTAAAGGAAGGATGTTCTGCAAAATAATAGCATTGATCATATTTAATTTAGGCAACAGATGTGTTCAGGATTTTGAGGCAAAGACAGCTATATTGTGCCTAAAAATGGCAATAGTATAAAGCCCAGGAGGAATTACATCAGACTTAAAGTATTAAAAAACCCGCCAAATCCAGCAAAATTGCTAGCAGGGATTTTAGGGTCAAAAAGAAAAATAAAGGTTTTGAAGAGGGATTTATGTTTTTATGCCTTTAAGACAACATGTCAAAGGAGTAAAATGCAACAATTTGCAGTGGCTAATTCTTTCACCCAAAATAACCTTTGTAATCTCCAGATTTTAGCTGTGATCCAAATGTAATGCCTGACATTTTGAAGAGTGAGGCAAGCCTTGGGGACTTGTAGTTATTTATTTAAAATGTTTTTATGCCATTTCCCCCATGCTCACAGTGACTCCTGTACACTGTATTGCTGAGAGAGGTATGCAGACACCATAAAAATTGATGTTAGAGTTTGCCATTGGTTCAAGTGGAAACATTTCCTTGAGCCATCTGTATTCATCATGTTCATTACATTAGAAGTCCTAGCCTTCATACCTTCCATCAAAGCAGTTGAGGCTATCATGCATCTCTGCTACATATCTGACAACCCATGCTCTGTCCAAAAATTACCTGGGCTCTTTCCCCAACTTGCATAAGAAATCAGCATATTACACCAAGTATAACAAAGGGAGTTAAATGGATGCATCTTTTGGCTAAATGGTAGAACTGGGCAAACAAGCTAAGCAAGACATAGACAAGATTCTCCAGAAAAAAATCTAAATCTTCAAACCCTGGAACTAATGTGTTTTAATGAGTGTGTTGTTGTTGTTGTTGCTGCTGTGTAACTTCAAGTCATTTTCAACTTATGGCAACATGAAGGTGATCCTTTCATGGGGTTTTCTGGGCAAGATTTGTTCAGAGAAGGTTTCCCATTGCCATCCTCTGAGTCAATGTGAGCTGCCCAATGTCACCCAGTTGGTTTCATGGCCAGGTTTCGAATTGAACATTGGTCTCCAGAGTTGTAATCCAACACTCAGACCACTACATCACACTGGCTGTCATAAGTACATTACAAAAAGTGAGTTTCTTTTGGTGGTAATGACTGGCAAACCTGGTTCCTTTTATAGGAAATGTATTGGAAAATTTATAGTCCTGGAAGCATTTTTCCTTCCTGCAATAAGAATAGGGAGGGCCCTTCCCACATTACTCATTGTGCCCTCCCCACATAACCTGAACTTTTATTAATCCTTCTTAAATCTCTTTAAAAAAAATATTGAAGCTGAATGGGTCTTTCACAGCTAATTCAAAAGGCACAAGTGCACTGAGAAGCTTAATAAGCTAATTTCCAACTGGTTGCACTATAACCTTCTAGTATTCATTCTATAGTATATTGTAGTGTAATAATAGAACAAAGAAGTGTTTCTCAAAGTTGTTGGAGTATGTGTTTTACTTATTTCTTCCTTTAGACCAGGTATTGGAAGCTTTGTTCCATTAGGAGTTGCCTGCAGCTGCCATCATCCTGACCAATGAATGTTGCTGGTGAGAGTTAAGAGTCAGATATCACCTGGCAGGCCATGGGATTCTCATCCCAGAGCTATATAACAGCACAAACAGATACTCATATTGGGATTGTTCTTGTTATGCTTGTGGAGGGATCCTCCATCAAGAAACCAATTCAATTTTAAAAATTGTAATTACAGACATATTTATATTTTTCATAAATTCCCAGTGTCCCTTCTTCAGGAGTTTTCATTAGCCTTTCCCTAACAATATGTGAATGCTCATACAGCCAAATAAATTACCAAATGATATTTTCCTGGTCTTTGAGCTTGGATAAGGGAATTAGTCAACAAGTAAGTTACTTTGACAGAATCACATTTTCTCAGCAATAAAATATTGTGGTTTGAATATTACTTTTCCTGAAGGTTTTGAAATATCTACAACAAATTAAGAGAAAGCTGCATGCTGTGTGTGTGTGTGTGTGTGTGTGTGTGTATAAATAAAACCTTGTCCGAAAAGGGACAGATTTTTTAGAATAATTCACTAACCTGCCTTTGCTTTTCAGCATTGAGACCTGGCTTACTGCCACAGTCAACATACTTGAAACTCTAAGGTCTCCAAGTGTGTACCTTAACGAAAGAAATATGCTGCAGACTAATCTTACAATCTTCTACCCCCAAATAATCTTGCAACCTTCTACCCCAGATATTTGCTCATTCCGAAAATTTTGGAAATTTTCAGGATCATTTATTCACTAAGGGGCCATTCAGACTACCTTTTACCCCGGTTCAGAAACCGGATTAACCACTGGAAGTTCATATTGGCCCCAATTCTTCCACAAGCAAAATCAAGGCTTCCACACCCATTCAGGGGCAAATGCCCCTTGGCGCGGGTCTTTTGAAAATGGACTTTAAGCGGTATCTTTTCAGAAAAAACGGGTCTGGCAAATATGAACTTCGCCCCGGTCATGATCGGGTCAAGTTCAGGGGAGGGATTAGGTCAGAGGGTGGAACATGCCTCCCTTTCATCAGGGTGAAGGAGGAGGATGAAGGAGCAGGGTGAAGGGTACCATGGAGGGCAGCATCAGATTGAAGGAGGAGGAGGAGGGGGAAGGAGCAGGACGAAGGGTCAAGTTCAGGGGAGGGAATTAGGTCAGAGGGAGGGCAGAGAATGGAACAAGCCTCCCTCTTGCAGGCAGCTTTTTCTCCCCCCCCCCTTTTTTTTTTGGTATTTTTATTTTTGACAGACTATGCCAATGCTTTTTCTACAGGGTGATATATATTGATAGAATGTGTCTGCTTGTGCTACATTTCCGGCATGGCACCTCACTTTGCAAGAGGCTTTTTTTTGTTTGTGTGTAATATGCAAATGCTATAATGCAAATGCTACAAATGTTTCCCTTTCAGTTTGGCAAATTGATACAATATGTGAATGCTTTTGCTACATATGTATGTATGTGCATTCTGGAATCGCAAGGAGGAAAAACAAAGCAAGAGTATGCAGAGATGGCAATCTGGGGCAAGGAATGATGATGATGATGATGATGATGATGATGATGATGATGATGATGATTGTGACAGGAACGGGATGGCATGTTGCATATTAACCCACTTCTCATTCATATTTAATGATGAATCGATTCAAAAAGGACCCTCCCCATCAATTATGGCAATTGAATCAGTGTTTCCACCCACATTTGGTGACGTGCTCTGTCACATCCGTTGTCTTTTTTATTTAAAAAAAAAAAGCCAGCCAGCAAAGGAAAGGGCAGGTAAATTCAAATTACCACAAGATAGGGAAAAGTTCCCCAAAAATTCAAAAAGTGAAAAAACAACAACAGAAAGAAACAGATGAGTGGCTGTAAAGAGGGGGAGCAGAGTGGCAGCACAGAAATAGTGCTTTCTCCAGGAAGAGGGAGGTTCAAGAGGTGGGCAGACAATTGCGTCACAGGGAACCGATTCCAATCCGCATCCTGTTCACGCTTACACTGAATCAATTTATTGCAAAAGACGCAGGGGATTTAGCAGATCCAAAAGAAGCAGTTTAAATGGGTCTAGCTCCAGATTCCCCCTTGTCAAACCACTCCTGTGATTAGGTGCAAGTGCAAACAAGGGCCATTTAAACCACTTTGAACTGGTTTGCAAGCCAGTTTATTCTGTAGTGGGAATGAGGCCCAGGAGTACTCTCATGCTATACACCTGCTCCTTCAGGGAGAGTGTAGCCTCATCTAGGATAGGTCATTTATGCAGTGCCTTGTTCTGAGAACTCCCATTTCTTAGGCCTTCCATTAGATTCAGATTCAGTTTATTAGCTCTCATCCAGATGATTACATTACCTATGTACTGGTCCAGCAAAGCACTAGCTGACTCCAGAGACACAGAAAATAGATCTGAAAGTTATCAGCATCCCAATGGCACCCAATGCTCAGGTTTCCCACAACCACACAGTGGCTTCATATTGAACAGTAGGGGCATTCTGTAGCTTAATAGCCCTGGAGCTGAATGGGATCCCACCAAAGCCCTCCAGTGCCACTCTCTGTAGATAGGAGTGGAATCATTCACCTCTCTATTCCATGGAGCAAGACCATAATGGCACACTGGGGAATTCTAAATATGCAGGCATACCTCTTATATGGCCTGTGCCACCTGCATTCTAGCCACTATCCAGCCTGTTTCATTGCCTGTAGATCTGTAAAGCAAGGGGAATTATGGCTTCATAGTACCTGAGTGGATGCTTGGGAATGATTAGATCAGTGGCCCTTTCCATATCGCCATTCCAGCTGCAAAATTTTCCAGCACAGTCAGAAATACTGTGGATTCCACATGCCTCTGGAGACAGAGCATCTAAATTAACCTTGCAGTGAGAGTCCACTACTGTCAAACTTCATGAAGAAATGATCTGGGTAAAACAACAGGATTCTTGAACCACTGCCACCACCACCTGAAGAGGATATCATCATCTGTTCACTCAACCATAAAAAAGCAAACAAAAAAACCCTAGTCCAGGATGTATCAGACAGTCCATGGTTGTCATGGTACTCATGAGGTCTGAAGCAGAACCACGCAGGACAGCTTTAGTGTGGATGTTAAAGCTTCCCAAAACCATGATCCTGAGGTTCTTTGGCACCATGCTGAAGCTACATCAGCCAGTTAAGGCAAGAAAGTTGTTAGGTATCAAAGTGGATGGCATACCAACAACATTCAGGTTCTGTCTCTTTGAGAATGAGATACAGACCATCAAAGCTGGTGTCAATGAGGATAGATTTCCCTGTTAAGAGTTGTTATAGATGATGCAGTTCCTCCTCTTGTCCTTCTCAATCTGTACTGCACCAAGTACTTGGGTGGACAAAGCAAGAACAGGTTGATCTCATGCAACCTGTCTACTCAGTTCTCAAAGATAAACTGTCAGTTCCTTCACCTACAATGATGTTATAGATGGTTACTGTTTTATTGTGGATTGATGTGGCATCCAGCAGCAGAATTTACAGACCACAGAGTGGACTAGTAGAGTGATCTGGTTCTTGGAGACAGGTGAAGGTCAGAGTTTTGAGGTTTCAGCTATCTATATCATCTTTCCCTTAGGCTTACCACATTCTCTCAGCCTCAGAGGAAGGCAAAGGCAAACCCCTTCTGAATAAATCTTGCCAAGAAAAACCTATGATAGGTTAACCTTGGAGTTGCTGTAAGTCAAAAACAACCTGAAAGCACAAAATAGCACAGCCATGAACAACATGAAGACACACAACAGTAACAGTAAACAATCACTTATGGCAGATTGTTGTAAAAAATAATTTGATTTTCTGACTCAAAGGTATTCTTCTTCTTTATACAGGAATGAGCAGAATAGGAGAAAAGATTCTTGTCACCCTGGCAATCTGGCAATCTGACTGCCCTTATAACCCACTCTCCTGCATTTTCATTCCTAACAGCCTTATTTAAACATGATGAAAAGCATTTAAAACCCTTCAAAGCCAACATGATCATGAAGTGTTGCATTCAGGCAGCATCCTGTTGAAACTCGATTACCTATCTATGCATACAGTGGTCTCTTATACTTGTACTTCAGTGTTACTTTTAAAGATTAGGTTAGTCTGTTATTGTAACAGTATTCCAGAATAACCTGTTGTAACAATTCATGCCCTTAACATACATACAATATTTCTTTGCTAGTTGTGCTATTTATCAGAAGCAAGCACTGAAGGAAAGCTGCAGAAACATATTGGATGGAATCTTATGCTTGCCTATTGATTTTGCAAGTCTCCCTTGTAATCTGCCTTAAGTAACACTCTATGTTGGCAATGGTGCTGATGACCTCATCCTCAGAAGTACAGGTGAAGTCCTGTACTACTCAGTAAAAATCAGCATTTCATGGAGGCAAGCTCATGACTCACCATGGCAGAAAGAGAGGAAGAAATGCATCTAGTACAGGTACCTGTAGTTTAAAGTTGCTGTGTTTACATGTGTAATTAGTCATTCCTTGCAGTTATTGTGAATTTGTTTTAATTTATCCTGTATGCGCATCCCCATTGTACTCATTCTGTTCTCACGTGACCTTTGCCATCCTGAGGTCACGCGAGACTTCGTCCGCCATTTTGAAAAACAAAATGGCGCCCGGAGCGGCGGAAAAACAGGGGCGATTGGCGGCAGGACTGCGCAGGGGCCGGCGGGAAGGCCTCGGTGGGCCGGATCCGGCCCGCGGGCCATAGGTTGTCGACCCCTGCTCTATGATATCCTTCCATCAAGAAATGGAACACTTGTGCAGGCTTTTAGGAACTGCCTGCAAGAGCAAGATATAATGTTTTCTTTCCTTTGTCTTTTAATACAGTGTTACTTAAAGTGATGGTTCTTGAATCAGTGGCAGTCTTTGAGCTGTTGGCTGCTGGTGCCTGACAGACTTTGAGGAAAGAAAGAAACACTTGTGCCCAATGAGCACAAATTTAGTGCTGGACCCTGGCAATAGCTGCTAATTCCCCACATCAAACAGCCTGAGGAGCACTGTTTGAATGCATTTGTTTTCAGTGTTTTTAATTATTTGGATAATTTCATTGCATGTTAGCAGTATGTTTTTGGGGATATTTCTTTAAATATTTGCAGGTGCTTTTTATGTGCTTTTAAACTTTTTTGTATGTTTAAACCTGTATTACTGTCTTTGCTTCAAAATTTTTGTAAGTCCTTTTGAGTTTCCAGTTTGGGTTTAAATGGGATACAAATGAATTTATAATAGGTATTGCTGCCATTAGGATAGGTATACATATCTGCCTTGTCCTAAGTAAACAGTCTAAGCATATTTTGTGATGCTTCAAAAATCATTTTCACAATAAAGATATAGGGAGGAAAAGAAATGCTTATATACCCAAGGCAGTGGTGCCTCTGGGCACAGTCTTCAATTCTATTACACTCCTTTTCCCCTCAGTTTAAGATAAAAAATATCAATTATTTTATTGATTTGTCAGCAGGAGCAGAGTAGAAGGTGAGATTTCAAGGAGTCATTTATCATACTGTTTGCCTGTCTAGTAAAGAATAAAAGAATTCAGATTTCTCCTGAAATTCAAAAACTGCTATTTTTCTTGAAAATTTGAAGAACCATCTAGATTCTAGGAGTTCAGTACTGTATTTCAGAATAGGCAGACAGGCAGCAGCAAGTTTTTTTCTCTTAAATTCACAATAGTAGCCTAGTTTAAGAATAAGCAACTGAAGGCCCCAGAGCAAAGTCTGCCCCACTAAATATTATTCATTCCTAGCACCACCACCACTGCTGCCACCTCTTGCTGCCTGTGGAAGGGCTGAAGTACAGAGACAGTGATGGCTGTTGCAATTTTTATCACATTTTGAGATTCAGCTATCATTTCATTTCATCTATGTAAAATTAACTGTTCCTTCTACAAATAGCATTTAATTTGCACGTAATGATTTGGCCTCTCCGTTGACGCCCCCTTGTCATGGGGTAGAGGCTTGCGCATCCTAATGATGTTGTGAGCTATGCTGGCGGTGGTATAATAGCCACCGGCAGGGCCTCCCATGCCAGACAGGTCACAACTGAAGGGTCTGACCAAGAGTGCCAAAGGGCAGGATGGGCTCTCTAGCCTTATGGCAACCATCCTAGGAGAAGGAAAAAACTAATCCCAAACCTGGGCAGATGGTGCTCGTCTAACCCTGTAAGGTCAACCATCTAAGAGAAGGAAACTATAATCAAACCTACGACCCGAGAACCTCGCTGCTACCGTCCATGCTTGTCAAGGCCTCAGCAGATGAACCTCTGGTTTAAAGGGTGAGGCCAGTTCTGTGCACACTGCGCTCCACCAGAAAAATCCATTGCACAGGCTCGAAGGATACATCCAATCTCCAAAAAAGCCCTGTAGCGATAGGCGAGGGATGAAACGGCAGGTGTAAAGATGCACTGGAAGCCGCAGACCCAACCCTGCATGCAGGTGGTTCAGGACTATGGTCACTTGAGACTGACTGGGGATTACAGTCTTGTTCGGCAGCATCCTGAATGACCAAGCAGCCTTTTTTAAGGAGAGCACTGCTTGCTCCATATGGAGAGGGGCCTAGAAAAGGTGGCCTAAAGAAAGCTCATCCCCAACAACCCGGTTTGCTAGCCGCAGCCAACAAGCATCTTCTGATGCGGTCAAACAAAGACAAAGAGACAAAGGCACACACCAGCCTCCAAAGGTGCAAATAGACTAACGCTTGCATGCTGGAACTTCAGAAGCATGCAAGATGCTGCGGACAGTGGACGTCCTGAGCATTGTTCTGTCCTAATAGCCCATGATCTGTCACGACTTAACATCGACATTGCTGCTCTTAGTGAAGTTCGTCTCCACGAGGAAGGCAGCCTTAAAGAACACGGTGCCGGCGAAACACTCTACTGGTCTGGCAAACCCAAAACTGAAAAACATCTTTCAGGTATAGGCTTTATGATCAAAAACTCCATTGCCTCCAAACTCGAAACCTTGCCAACAGGACACTCTGATCGCATTATCTCCTTACGCCTCCCACATGTTGTTCTCTTCAGTATATATGCCCCAACTATGCAAGCCGACCCTGCGGAGAAAGACAAATTCTACTCAGACCTACGACACCTTATACAGAAAGTCCCTGCAGAAAACAAAATCATTATCCTTGGTGACTTCAATGCCAGAGTAGGAAAGAACTTCAAAGCTTGGAAAGGTGTTTTAGGCAAGCATGGTGTTGGAAACTGTAATGATAATGGATGCCTCCTGCTAGAGTTTTGTGCAGAACAGCAGCTGACTATTACAAACACCATCTTTCAGCAGAAAGATAGCCTGAAGACAACCTGGATGCATCCCCAATCCAAACACTGGCACCTCATTGACTACATCCTAGTGCGCCAGAGAAATATTCGCGATGTCCGTCATACCCGAGTGATGCCCAGTGCAGAATGTCAAACAGATCATCATCTCGTAAGATGCAAACTAAATCTTCATTTTCAGTTCAAACCTAAGAAGGGTGGCATCCTAAAGAGGAGACTCCAAGTCAGCAATCTTCAACAAGCTGCCATAAGAGACAACTTCCAGGCAAATTTGCAAACAAAACTTGAAGACCATCCTGTAGACTCTTCTCCCACAGTGCTTTGGCAACATATCAAAAACAGCATCCTGCAATCTGCAGAAGAATCCTTAGGATTCTCTCTCAAGAAAAACCAAGACTGATTTGACAAAAACAATCAAGAGATCCAGGAGCTGTTGGCAAAGAAGAGAACTGCTCACCAGGCACACCTCGCCCAGCCATCCTGCCATGTAAAAAAAGCAACCTTTCACCTCGCATGTAGTCAACTCCAACAAAAACTCCAAGACATTCAGAACAAGTGGTGGATCAACTTAGCAGAAAAGACACAACGTTGTGCAGATCTGGGTGATTCCAGAGGATTTTATGAAGCTCTTAAAGCAGTGTTTGGACCTACACATCAGATCCAAAGCTCCCTATACAGTACAGATGGTCAAACACTAATCACAGATAAAGCTTCCATGCTGAACTAATGGGCTGAACATTTCCAAAGCCTCTTTAGTGCCAACCGTGTAGTCCAAGACTCAGCTATTCAACATATGACACAACAACCGATGAAGAAGGAATTGGACATAGCTCCCACTTTGGAAGAAACCGTTAAGGCCATACAGCAGATGAAAAATGGCAAGGCAGCCGGGATTGATGGAATTCCACCTGAAGCTTGGAAACATGGAGGTCAGGCACTCCACGCTAAACTCCACGAGCTCCTTGTGAGTTGCTGGGAAAAAGGCGAACTGCCCTCAGATCTCCGAGATGCAGTCATCATCACCCTGTACAAGAAAAAAGGAGCAAAATCGGATTGCTCAAACTATCGAGGTATAACACTGCTCTCCATCGCTGGAAAAATCCTTGAAAGGATACTGCTGAACAGATTAGTCCCTGCTATTGCAGAAGAACTTTTCCCTGAAAGCCAATGTGGCTTTAGAGCTAATAGGAGCACTACAGACATGGTATTTGCCCTTAGACAACTTCAAGAGAAATGTAGAGAGCAGAACAAAGGACTCTATGTAACATTTGTCGACCTCACCAAAGCCTTTGACATACCAAGCAGAATAAAGCATAGCAGACTGTGCATAGCCTTTACAAATTATTTTTAAAACTCTGGTACAAATTATAACTCTTTTCCCTGCTCCCCACCCCTTCCCTGTCTGTTCTTATTAATGGAAAGTCTCTCTGCATTTAGAACAAGAACATCTAGCTGAAGATGAAAAAAATATATTAGGTACTGGTAATAAGTCGGGAGGCATGGAATTGAACAAATGAACTGGAATCTTAAAGTAAAAAAATTATCAACCAAAAGAAAATAATTATTGCTAGTTCTGGGAGTCACACATATGTATCAGCCCCTACTACAGCAACTATCTCTCCAGCATATATCAGGCTCCAAAACAAAGAATACTGTAGCTACACCTCCTCCAAACCCACCATTGTAGGAATGGCCACAGTTATACAACACAATCTTCAGATAGGAAAGATTTCCTTCCCTTCTCCTACTGCTGTTTTGGGGTAGCGATAGTTTTCTGAAAGCAGTTCAGACAATACAAGGGCACTGCCTATGTACAGAGGGACAGCGCATGCTCTTCTTTTGCCAGTTCTATGGATCTTTGCACCACAGCAGTAAAGGGGAAAGTGATCTTTCCCTTTTAGAAAAACACATGCAAGCAGTGATTTGGGTATTCCAGAAAAGGTAGAACTGAAAGATTTTTTTTGTAAATAATGGCTTGAGACAGACCGCACCAAACAAGTCCATGAGGGTGGTTAACTGAGACAGAAAACTGTATAATTTAGGATGGCTTCTGTGGAGAGATACAGGTTTTATATAGTTTGGACCTAACCATTATAGGGCGTTATAGGTCACAATTAGCATATTGAATCATACTTGGAAACAGACTGTTAGCCAGTAAAGCTGTTTCAGCAAGGGAGATGATACCTTTTTATACTGACCATTTATCCTTCGAACTGATCAGAAGGCAGGAGAATTTGCAAAAATGGAACCAAGCTTAGCAGTGCATTCATTTGTTAGTCTGTTCCCCTGAGCACTAGGATTTGGCAATGTTTTAGAAGAAGAATGAGAAATTCATATCCTACATTTAGCCCACCCAGCATTATTGACTGCAGGATAACACCCCAGTCAACTATGGATAATCCTGTGTATATGCATATGTGTTTCCACCCCACATCATTGCATGTAACAAAACTGGATCCAATTCTATAGAAGTGAGATTCATTTTGTCCACACTTCAAAGAGAATTATGTAATGCCATATAAAGCGTGGGCAGAAAAAGGGAAACAAACTTCATACTGTAGCTCTTGGATGAGCATGTTTAGCAGCACATATTTTTAAAATGTGATGGTGTATAAGAGGGATAGGCAACTGTGTGGGGTGCATTTTCATGTGCAGGTAGTTTGCATGTGGTTTCAGTGGTGTCATTATAGGGTGTGGGGAGTGTGGCCCATATCAGGGGACACCCCAGAAGAAGAGTGACACCTGGTGGGTCCTTCTCATGCAGCTTTGCTGCAGAGGCAGAGGCCTCCTCACAAGGAAATCTCTGCCACCATGGCAAAGGAGAGGGCAGAGTTTGCCCCTCCTGGCTTTGTTGCATTTGCAGTGGCCTCCTAACAAAGTAACCTCTGCTGCCATGGCAAAGGAGAGGACTGATAGTGCCTCTCCTGGCTTTGCTGTGGCAGCAGAGGCCTCCTCACAAGGAGACCTCTGCTATTTTGGGGAAGGAGAAGGCCAAGCACACCCTTTCGATTGTCACCACCCTCCAAGCAGCCCCCCCCCTCACACCAGGTGACACCAGGAGTGGGGATGTCACTGCATGGTGCGACTTATTTTAATGTAGTTTGGGGCAAAATTTGACTGAGGTCTCATTTGCACTGCAGAACTAATTCACTTTCACATTGCTTTAACTGCCATGACTCGATGCTATGTAATTCTGAGATTTGTAGTTCGTTGTGGCACCAGAGCTCCCTGACAGAGAAGACAAAATCTCTCACAAAACTATAAATCCCAGAATTCCATATCATTGAGCCATGGCAGTTAAAGTGGTATGAGGCTGCATTATTTCTGCAGTGCAGATTATACCTGAGTGAGCTGCTGACCCCAGATAACTGATTTGGGATGTTATGAAAAGATGTGGAAATTATCATAGTAAAAGTAACAATTATAATTGTTGTTGTTTGTTATGTGCCCTCAAGTCAGCCCTGGCTTATGGTCATGCTGACATATGATTTTCTTGGCAAGCTTTTTCAGAGAAGAGTTGCCACTGTCTTCCTCTAAGACTGAGAGAAAGTGGCTTGCTCACGGTTACCCAGTGAGCTTCCATGGCTGAGTGGGGATTCAATTCCTAGTCCAACAATCAAACCGCTATACAATGTTAGAATGAGTATTATTATTGTTACTGCATAGAAGAGGCATTTGAGGCATTTTAAAAAATATATATCAGATATGGAAAATAAGTTAGCCAGCCTTGAACAAGTGTGTGCATTTTGGTTTGAAGTATGGCTGGGCATTGGACTGTATGGCCCTTGTGGTCTCTTCCAACTCTACGATTCAATGATTCTATGATTCATGTATGCTGTTCTGCCTCAGGCAGTAAAATGTTTTGGGCAAACACTGCTGTATTATAAAATATAATTTTTCATGAGTACATTTCATAATAGTAAAAGATGGGGCATGTTTGATATTTTACACCTACAAAAACAGCCCTGAAGGAATACTTCTTAAAAACAAACACACATTTCTACTAAATGCTGCCAAGTAGTAACAGTTATGAATTGTTAAACTCGCCCATAATTGCTCCCTTGTGTTGAATCAACCAAGAGGAGATGGAAGAATGAGGAAGCCTGTCTGCTTTTGCTTCCCATTATGCTTGTTTTCTCTCCTCTCTGCCTTCTTAAATGAATTTTAGTTTTATTTTCTAATTATTTATTATCATTTTACTATGGATGTCTTTTGCCCTTATCAGCCAATGTAGCATGGATCACAGCCCATGCTCCTCCCATTATATTTATTCTGCCCTTTGAAATGAATTCCTCTATTTTTTCTTACCTGTTCTGTTTTTGTTTCTTCCTGAATTATCATTCTGTTGTCAATGAGACCTCAGTTCATATCTTTCTCTCCTATCTCTTATTTTACTTTAATGAAGACTCCCATCTCTGCTTCTGATATGGTTACCTCTGCTGGATTGCCCTTTTGTTCTTTATTACTTGTCTTGCTGGGTTTTCTGATATGCATTTTAAAACTTTAACCACAGTGTTGCTTTATTCCTGTTAAAATCTCACATGTTTGTGTTTCTTCTTTTAAATTCTATGCTATATGATGTCTAATAATTTGTTGGCTCCCATGTTCTCCTGGTCCTTTGTATATTATGATTTTGAAATTCTACTTTGATATGCTTTGTGGGTTGTACTACTCTTTTATTATTTGATTACTTTACATGTTGAACAACTGGCTGTGTGGGTGATTTTTTTATTTGCTTTACTTGTGTTTTAAGTTTCTTTTAATTAATTTATTTATCTGTTATGTTTTATTGGTACTTGCTTGGTGTAAAATTTATTTTTAATCACTCTGGTTTTATGTTCTTGGAAGATAGGTGTGATACAAAGCAAATGCATTTGGTGCACACCCTGATTTGGTGCTTTGAAAAATATCTCAGCATGACTCAGAGTCAAACTAGACATTAAAGAGAATGTGTGTTCCTTGCAATTAACACATTTTCATTGCAAGAGTGGGAAGTCTTGAGAGACATATGCCTCAGCAATCAAACATGCAAGCTAAACCTGAGTTCACAGAAGAAAACATGCTAAACGCAAAATACATATGCTAGATGAGGAAAATATGTGCTATTACAAATCGACATCTTTCACCACTTGAGAGATCTGCTCTGCTAAATACATACTAATGGTGGCATCTGGTTCAGAAGCTGAAAATTTTGACTCAGGTCCAAGTTCAAATCAAGATCTGGTAACTTTGAGGGGGATACAGATGGGTGGCTCCATGCCACCCGTTTTTGCCCCTCATCAGTGCCACGCCAGCTGCACAGCGTGCCACCAACGTGCTCCCTAAAAAGGAGCCTCTCTAGGCAGCTTCTTTTTAAGGGCATGATAATAACGCTCATGCACCATGACGACAACACTTCCGGCAAGCACCATTTGGGCACTCGGACACCTGTGTGTCATTGTCCTGCACCCTGTGTGGACGGGGGCAAGGCAAGATGGTGCATGGGTGCTGAAAGTAGGGCTGGGCATGTATGGACGCACAGCCCTATGGATCCCTAAAACTGGCCCCAGACCGGCAAAAAGTGCCAGTCTGTACTGGGTCTTACAGTATAGGCTTATCACCTTGGGCTCTTCAGCCACTAAAAAGTATTGTTTCTAAAAACACTATGCAACAAGAATTAATCTCTTTCCATGCCTTAAGAACCATTCCAGGATGGCCATCTTCATTTGTGCTAAAAACTTATCACACATACAGGATTGTCTGTCCAGTACCTCCTGTCCTAACATCTTTTTGTAATTTGGCTTTGTTTCCCTAAAGGTTGCCCTCATTTTCTCCTCCAACAATGAGAATGTTTTCTCTTTTCATGTAAGCCATGGGAAATCACAACACGCCTTTTACACACAGAAATATACATGAAAATAGTCATAACGTTTAAAAAGGCATTTATTACAAATACAGATGCCCCCATCCTTCTGCCTTTTTCTCAGGGGGCGGGGAGTTTCCTGGTCCTGGATAGATCAGATTAAAGTATCTGCTTGCTTTCATATATCAGCAACCAATTGAATCTGAAGCTCCAAGTAACAAGAAGAGGTATGAGGCAAGATGGATTTTAAAAAATTAAACTATAGACTCTTTTCCACTTGCATTTCCAGACGAGAGAGAGAGAGAGAGAGAGACTCCAGAACTGGGCTACTCTGGAAGCAAAAAGAGGTGGGGGCAGATGGGCAGTAAACAAAAAATTGCCTTCTTGGCTTCTCTATCATGCCCCAGTTGGGAAAGGGCCAGGCATTTGCCACTGTTTTTTCTCCTACAAAACAATTTTTAAAGCATTTCATTTACTTTGCCATCCCAAATTGAAAGGAAATGAAAATAAAATTCTTACCCCTACGTCTCACCTGATCACTAGGACACCTAAGCCACATCCTGTTGGTGTAATATGTCTTTAAACAACAGAAAAATATTTTAATTGACAGGTGACAGTTGAGAATTGACAGCTGAAATGTTCGGTTGGTTGAGAGTTATGGTTGAAGCAGCAGTATGGTTGATTGCTGTGTATATGTGTGGACTAAGTTTGGAGCTGTGAAGCAGATTTTGAAGTTGATTATAAGTCAGAGAGGTGTGGATAGATAGATAGATAGACAGACAGACAGACAGACAGACAGACAGACACACACACACACACACACGAATTTTTTATCCACAGATTCAAGCATCCATGGCTTGAAAATATTCCCAAAAAGTATAAATTCGAAATAGCAAACCTTCATTTTCTATTTTATATAAGGGACACCATTTATATGCC
Organism: Sceloporus undulatus; assembly: GCF_019175285.1. NCBI lineage: Eukaryota > Metazoa > Chordata > Lepidosauria > Squamata > Phrynosomatidae > Sceloporus > Sceloporus undulatus. Next base: position 69,093,660 of record NC_056522.1, on the reverse strand, counting down.
ATTGTATTTAATGGGACTTGAGCATGCACAGATTTTGTTATCCACGAGGACTCCTGGAACCAAACCCCAGCAAATAACAAGGGCCTGTATGCTGTATTGTATTGTATATCTATTTTAACGGCAGATAAAAACCTCCAGGAACTTTGGACAAATCAACTGTCTTGTGTCTTTTAAATGTGAAAAGTGGTCAGTGCATTGCCAATACCAATAGCTGCAGGGGGTTGTTCTTATGCTCTGTTGTGTATATTGTTTTTGGCTGTAGCTAGGTGATTTTTACCCAGACTGCATTGGGAGTTGGCCTTGTCTCAAATATTATGAAAATGAGGGCAACACCCACTAACCGCCCAAAATCAGCATTAAAGTAGAAGTGGATTATTGCACTAGAAATTGTAGCAGATCAATATCAGGAAAGGAGTGCATTAATGGACTTTTGCATTAATAAAAATAAACTCTTGCATTAATAAAAAGAGGAATCATGTCATGTGACAAGTCCCAACTAAAGATATTATTATCCTGCTGTAATTGTGATTTATCTGAGTTTTGTGATAAAGTTTTTAGTGTATCCCTTTCACTACTATGAAATAGCCTCACATGCTTCTAATTTCTTAGTATTTCAACAGCATTTCATGAAATTTCTACATACAGTAGACTCTACTCTGGAAATTAAGCATGCCAAATTGTTTGGGAAATAGACACACATTTTTATTATGCTTGCTCCTTCAAATTTTGTTTTTGAAAATTTTTCTCAATAACTTATTTGTTTTTGTCCTTGCTTCTTGTCAGGAAATATAGACGTATGGAAGTGTACATCTGAGGGGAATTACTCCATAAATTATAGCTCTCCTTCTTTATATGCTTAATGTACAGTGGACCTTTGTTATACACTGGCATTTGGTTCCAAGATCCCCTGTGGATAACAAAATCTGTGGATGCTCAAGTCCCATTAAATATAATGACATAGCACAATGGTGTCCCTTATTAAAAATGGAAAATCAAGGTTTGATATTTGAAATGTATACTTTTTAAATACATTTTCAAACCATGGATGCTTGAATCCATGTATAAAAAAATCTGTGTCTAAGAAGGGCCGACTGTAATTAGAATATATGTCACTGACTGCTTTGTTTTAATTTTGTTCAGTAATAGAATTATTTGAAGCAATAACTGTGCTTGAGAAGTTTTAACCACAACTTAAGCATGAAAGGAAACAGTACAACAAATGAACAAGCCAGCTGCGTCCTCCTTCAATTAAAAGGAAACTCTTTTCCCTAGAAAGTTGGAGATTGACCCTCCTCAAGGATAGGCTGGTTTGCTTGCTTCTTTGTAGTATTTAATTTTGTCTGTCCAACCTACCAGAAAACTGCATCCTTTTTACTTATTGTTCTTGTGTGAGTATGAGAAACTGAGGATGGTTCAGGACTTCATACTACACAGATGGAGTATTACTGACACCTATGGTTGAAAGCATCCACTTCCAAAATCATTTTTAGTTAATTTTATTGGTTTGAAACATTCAGTGTTTGTAACCCCATCTTCTGTAGTCTGCTGCATAATGATGTAATAACTTTGCTTTTACTGCAGTTATTCCTACAGTTCTTGAGCTCTGAATTAAAAATATCTTGATTAAGATCTTAACTCAACCATGAAAATAGCTTGGATGTTCTTCAGCAAGCTACTCTTCCTTAGCATCATATTTATAATAAGGGGACAATACCTATGTACAGAGTTATGATTATTTTCAATAGTACATTGACTCCTTAAGAAAGGCACTACAGTATATGGTAGTGCTGGTTGTTCCTACGGAAGACTTCTTAAAACTAGAAATCTTCAGTGTAGTTTTGTTTTTGACATTGTTACAGATAGAGGGAAAGAGTAAGAACATATATCCAAAGGGCTCCAAAGGATTTTGGTGGTGTCCTGTTAAAGAAGTGATATCCAGCTACTGTTTATGGTCAAACAAGTGCAAAGGAAGATGATTGCAATATGACTGACACCAGGATATTCCACATATTATACATATTAGAAAAAGTGTTTGTTAAGCCTGTGTCACTGAAATTTATCCTGCATGTATGTTGAGGATCACAGTATGCCCTCAGCTGGATATACTCTGAGCAAAAACCATTGTGTTCATTGCAAGAAGAACAACAAAGATTTTCTGTAGATTAATTTTAGGAGCCTGATTCAAATTTCTGAGATTCACAAAGCAAATTAGCATTAACAAATAATAACTAATGTCAAAGAACCAGGTGTTACATTACCTAAAGTATGAGTTCTTTGTTGGAATGAAATAGAAATGTTGAGAACTAGTTTATAAAATGGAGAAAACTATTAAGTATTTGATACTGTACAGACACATGTAAAATAGACCACAAAATACAAGCAAATATGGGTCTTTCTTTCTTTCCTTCCTTCCTTCCTGCCTTCCTTCCTTCCTTCCTTCCTTCTTTCTTTCTTAGTACTGTTTACAACCATGATAAAAACTCTAGAGATGTAATTGTCATATTTAGACATTGTGTTTCACAGGTATTTACTTAGATATTGTATTCTAATATGGAAATCTCTACCAAAGGTTCTACCTGTGTTTCACATTCTGACAAAGCAGAACCTCTCTGAAATAATAATAATAATAATAATAATAATAATAATAATAATAATAATAATTTGTTTTATTTATATACCGCTATTCCAAAGATCATAGCGGTGAACAGCAAGTAAGCTAATTACCAAGTAAGCTAATTTGCCCCCAACAGTCTGGGTTCTCATTTTAGTGACCTCGGAAGGATGCAAGCCTGAGTCGAGCTTGGGCCCTTTTGCTGGTCTTGAACTCGCAACCTTGTGGTTTTGAGTGAATGGCTGCAGTACAGGCATTTAACCACTGCGCCACCAAAGAGTTTTGTTTCAAGAAATCCTTCTAACTGGAAATACAAGAGACTGAGTCCAAATATTCCAATAGCAACTGAGGATCAAACTATATGTTAAGGAGAATGAGTATTCTTTGCTATTTTTCTTTCACAGTGTATTTAAATATATGTTAAACATATATACAGTGGGCCCTCCACATTTGTTGGGGTTAGGGGTGCAAGACCCCCATGAAATTAGGAAAAATGCAAAAAAATAAAAAATAAATAAAAATAAAACAACCCACCACTTTTTAAAAAAAAATCTGAGAGAATACCTCTCTAGGAATCTCTACGTCTTCCAGCACAAGTCTATGGTCAACATTTGCTAGAAGCCGGCCATAGAATTGTACTGGAGTATCTATGGTTGCCTAGAGAAATGCCCCCTCTAGGAATCTCTAGCTCCTCCAGTGGGACTTCTGACAGGATGTTGACCAGATAGTCACAGTGGAAGACCTAGAGATTCCTAGAGAGAATATGTTAAATCTGTGAATAATCAGATCCACAAAAGCCAAAGCCACAAATGTGAAGAGACAACTCTATGGAAGAAATGTCTCCTAAAGGGACAAAGGAGGCCTGTCACAGTAAATAATTTTCTTCACTGATAAATCTTGCATCTAGTGCATTTTGTTTGTGATCGGTATTGAAATATAATCATGGAATTTCTTTGGGAGTCTGCTGCACATATTGTTTGGAATCCTATTGTGGGAGGAAAATGACTTAATTGCCGTTAATTGAATTTGCATCTCTTTATATCTAGTTTAACCCTGATGGAGATTCCTTTCTCTGGTTAGGTATCTTTTTCAAGCTCATAGCTCTCTATTCCCCACACAGTTTATAATTCTTCTTTTATTCCCTTCTTCCCATTTCAGCTATCACATTTATCAAATAACTGAACTTCAGTACTGAAAAAGAACATTCAAATGATGCCCATAATTTGTTCCATCTCTGAAATTTATGATTATGTTTTATTGCCTTTTATAATCTTACAAGCTGCCAAGTGAGGGGGAAGAACTATCTTTTTATTATTATTAAAAATTGATGGTAAAGTCTCTGTTCTGGCCATTTTTCAGAGTGTGTTCTGTATTTCATGTTACAATAAGAACAATGTGTGTGAAAGGCAATTCTCTGTATTTGGGAGATGAAATGAGGTCACATCTGTGGTTCCCTGTGTAATTGCTCTAACTTCAGTGAACTAGCCCTGAAGCTTCTTTGCAAGCCTCCTGCATTTGTGATGTTAATAGTTGTATTTTTTAATATAAGGATACTGCTTACCACCATGAAAGCTGTCCAGGTTATAAAGGGCATGCTGTTTCGTTGATCTATGCTGACACTTCCTTCTCCATAAAAAGTTCTTGAGAACAACCAGAATTTTCATGCAAGCTTTTGCCATGTTTTTGTTAGCAACTGGTCACACTTTCTTTGTAGTTTTAATAAAGCTTGTGCATATGGAACTCTCTCTTCCTTTGAATAACTGGAAAAGCATGCATGTAATGTGGCCGATATGAAGAGACTGTCCAGGAAACAACAGGGTTAAATTCATCAGAAATTCATGTGAACCCCCACCCCACCCCACTTATCATTTACTTTTTATAAAAATGACTCACTGGATCTGTCTGTTGCCTTTTTTATGTAAAATGTTTTGCTATTTGGTATAATTTGACAGTTCAAGTCAGCTACACATATTTGCTGTATAAACAGCCAAAAGTTTTGTGGCTCTTTATTGAATGGAAGATATATTGTGACATAGATTTTTGTTCATTTCATCACACATAGCCCATTTCATCAGATGTATCAAGTTGTATATACCCCATCCATGTATGCATTTGTGCCAAGTGTATAAGAAAAAAATGTAAATAGTAAAATGGGAGAGTGAATGAGCTATAATGCTGTTTGTGTATAAAATAAAAACAGTGACTGTTGAAATAATAGTGTTGTACATAAACAACAGATCTCCTGCCAATGGCAAGTTAATTAACCGGGGTATAAACTTGCATTAGCTTAGTTTCTACATGTGATAACAAATTATTTTACTATTTTTCACTCCTCTTTAAGAAAGTTCTAGAAAACTACGCAGTTTTCAAGGACTATTAATGGTTCAGGTCTTTGGTGCATGAATGTTGTTTTCTATGCAACATTGTTGTTTTCGGTGTAAAGAAACCCCAAAAACCTATGTGGATTATCTTGCACAGAAAAAATCTTGACCTGTGAAGATTCTCATGATGAGGGAATTGTTCTGGGGAACCCATTTTTTATATGTTAATTATTTACAAATACTCATTCCTAATTAATATTGGGATACATTTCATTTACACTGTAAGATTATCCAGATTTTTAGGGTTTTTTTGGCATCTGGGTGCTAATTTTCAGTGAAAAATCATTATGGTTTAAATATCATGCCACCTAAGCTTTTCTTTTTTTTCTTTTACTATGGTGGTTTACAGACCGCCCCTTTGGGGTGGCCTGCACCCTCCCCTTTCCCCGACGGATCGGGGCCTCAGCTGCCACAGCGGCAGCCCTGAGACCCTGATCCACCGCTTTTCCAGGCCACGGGGAAGCGGCAAAAGGCCACTTCCCCCGCGGCCTGGAAAGGGGTGTCCTTGGGGCTTCATGCCCCAAGGACACTCCAACAGTGGCAGGGAACAAGAGAAAGGGGCTGCTTGGCCCCTTTCTCCTTTGTGTCGCTGGCACAGCCATGTAAAGGCTGCACCAGCGACACAAACAAAGGAAGGAGCTCTGTTTCGGAGTTCCTTCCAGCGCAGCTGAAAGGGTGCCACAAGTGCCCTTCAGTGGCGCCAAGACATCACATCTACGCCGCCCCATTTGGAGGTGGCGTGGCCATGATGTCGTAATGGTGGTGCCCATCTAGAAAGGGTGCTGCCATTACAATGTACTAGGGTTGTGGGGCATCTGGAAAGGACGCCCCGAGGCAACCCTAGTATGTGTGCAAGGTGGCGCAAAGCACCGGTGTGTACAGTGCCTATGGCTACATCCACACTGCAGAAGTGATCCAGGTTGACACCACTTTACCATGGCTCCACGCTATGGAATTCTAGGAATTGTAGTTTTGTGAGACATTTAGTCTTCTGTGTCAGAGAGCTCTGCTGCCACAACAAACTACAGTTCCCAGAATTCTGTAGCATTGAGCAATGGCAGTTAGTGTCAGCCTGGATTCTTTCTGCAGTGAGGTTGCCACCTATATTTAGTGCAACTATAATTAGGCGCTCTGTCTCCAAACAGTAAAAAACATTGGCAGTTAATGGGCTGGATGTGTCTCTGATTCCCTTTCCTTTGTATAGCTCACAGTGCTATTGTGGAGGGCTGATGGATCTTTCTGGTACTGTGTGGAATATGGTGATGAGGGCTGTAAAGGGAAGAGAAACCCTGAGAAACCCTGAGAAAATCCCTATTATACCCCTTTATTAAAATGATGTTACAACCATATTCAAAGAAGCAGTAGAAGACATAGGGGTGAAACCGACAGGTCCACTTTAAGGTGGGCTGTTTAGACACACACCTCCAAAGTTGGTGGAAACTGGATTGAAGCTGCACTCCAGGGCTAAAAACTGGAGCAAAAAGAAAAAGTGATAGTCCAACTCATGGCAGAAAATGCACACCTTCGACCTTGCATATAAACATCCTGACATGGGAGCGGTTCTGAAGGAGCTATCCATCCTAACCCTAACCCTAAAGCTGCATATAAACACACTAGTGCAAGTGTGCATTAAAAAAGGACAGAGCTGGCATATTCAAGCAGTTGGGGCAGCAATGCAAAAAAGTGAAAGTATGATACCTCCAATGGATATATGTACAACATACACAAACCAGTCCAAGAGGGAGCATGGAGTGAAAGGGGCATGTAAGGGACCCATGATTATGCTTTGCCAGGGTTTACTAGGTACATGGTTGTGGAAATGCCCTGTATCGGTGGAGGATTGCAGGTGGACAATCAAAGGGCGCGTCCATCCAATAGGATGGCAGCAGGCAGTCACTAGCAGTGTGTTTGTGTGGTGGAGCAGATACATGAGGGGGAAGAGACTAAAAAAAATTACCCAGCAGCATAGCTTAATGCGACACTATGCAGTTGGACCATGTACATTTGGGCTGCCTTGGGAGCAGCCGGTGCAGACAGTGGGGGTTCGACCCATGTCTGGAAAAAGGAGGTTCCAGATGCTTTTTCCTGTTCATCTGTTTCAGACCATAATTCCCTTTCATGAATTTGTGAGGCCCTTTCCAAGCCAAAAATGTGTGTGTGTGTGTGTGTTTATGTAAATACTGTATTTTTGTCTCACCTTTTGTAACATAGTTTCTTCTGGTAGTTTGCAAAATAACATTTTCATACAGTAACATATGAAATAACAGTGGAGGGCTTGTTGTGAGTCATAGCACTCTATGAGGCTAGTCTGATAGATTCTTCTCTGCAGCAGTGCAATCTGTAGCCTGAAGGTTTTTCAATCTATAGCCTGGAAATCTTCCCACTATTTTTTCTCCCTTTTTTTCTTACTGGAGAAAATCTATTAAGGAAAAAAAGTACAGAATAGCTGCACTGTGCCTTTGAATTTTGAGTTGTAAGAATACTCTATCTAAAAGCATTCTGTAATGTAAATATTCTAGTATATTTTGTATAAGCTACCTGAATTATCTTGCTTGAGTTGTAAATGTTGTGTAGTCAAATCCTGCTTTCCTTGGACACCTCTACCAGCAGTGAAGCAGTTGTCCATTCTGTGTATTTTGCCAAGAAAAAAAACCCAGAAATTTAAATGTGTGTGTTACATATATTGCTAACACAATGGTTGGGTATGTTGTGTCTGGGTATCTATAAGTAAATACAAAAGGGATCGTAAATACTGGGTCTTTGGCACTTTGTTACTTTGTCCGACACCTACAAAATGCAGATTCCTCAGAACAATCAGGAATACAAAAGATCATCACATCACCTTTGAACACAAGATGGCACCATAGGAATATACTTTCTAAACATGTTTCAGCAAACATTTTAATTCAAAACTGACAATATGCACCCGTGATATGAAACAACAAGGCTAGGTAAGCCTTGCAAGTAAACACAAACATTTTGAAGCTTCTAAAAAGTACTTGAAGACTTCTTCCAAAATGCATCCAAGGATGGGATTTTTTTCACCCACTTCATTGCTGTAATGCCCATGAGTGGAAATAACAGAGAAAACTATAGCCTACACTTATTGCATGTGCATGTGTATGCATGTGTGCGCATGCATGTGCGCGCACGCGCACACACACACACACGGATAAAAGTAAATTATATCTATGTCAGAGGTGCACAAGATATTACATGCACAAAACGGGGACACAAAACACCTGGAATAATCTGAAAAAGAGACAAAAGTTTCCAATACTACTCTTATTTATTTGTTTTATTTATTTATTTCATTTGTATGCCACCTTTCTCCCAGTGTGGGACCCAAGGGAGCTCCCAGGGAGAGTCAATTAACAACCATCACAATAAAATGTTAAAACTATTAAAACCATCACATGAAACAGTATAAAATAATTCAAAAGATATACAAACATTTTAAAGGATCAATAAAATATCTCAATAAGAAGCTCCCCTCCTAACTAAAATTTCTAGACTTATGCCTGAGTATATACAATATATGTTCACTTGTTCAAACTGCGAGGTTTATTTAACATTAACCTACTATGCTAGGTCACGGATGAGTACATAGCAAATGAGTAGATAGAAAACAAGCATGTTATCTAATGGCTATTGCAGTCAGATTTCCTGAAAATAATAGATCAAAATGGGGGGGAAAAAGGCTAACTGGAGAAGGTAATTTTAGAGATTTTATGTGCTGAGATCACTGTCAGTTTGGCAAAAAAAAAAGTGGAGAGGGGACTAAAAGTAATAATTATTTCACCAATTATTTCTCAACTGAGGATTTGGTGGGGTTTCTGTTTTAGATTTATTTATTTTTTAAAATCAATTATTTCACTTGTACATGTGAGCTTTACTTTTTTCTGCTATTAAGAATGGACAAACAGAAAGGTCAATGATGGAGCCCAAGAGCTGTCTTCATAGAGGACATGGAGGGAAATATAGGGAAAGGGCAGATACTGGAAAAGTTGCTGGAAAGTATTAGCATTCTTTCTATTTACTTAAAAGAAGTAATTGGTTGCGATACTTGCTGATAGAAAGTAAAATAGTGTATTACTCACAGTAATGCATTACAATCGTGCTGCTTTTTAAAGAAATGTTTAAACGTTGCTTCCAAAATTACTGCACAAAAGGCTAAATTGGCTTCAAATCCTCATATAACCCTGCACAAGAACATCCTGAAATAATGAGTTACTAAAAATCTGGAATATTAAATATTAAAACACTCAGAAGTAGTGATATTGGCTGTCATTATTCAAAAAAGTCATGAGGAATGATTTTACTTTTAGCACCTTACCTCCTTAGAAAAAGATGATGTGAAGGTGGTAGCCACAACAATCTCTGTGGTTGGATTCTTTCTTTATGAGATACTTTAGTATCTAGTTACTTTAACTAGTAACTTTTGAAGTAATGAATTGGAACAGTAATACTTTTTTGCCTGTAATAGAGCTCCAATTCACTAATTTTAGTGAGATGTACTGTAATTGCATTTCTGCTGATTCCTTGTTACAAGATGTGTTTGCCTTCAATCTTGCTCAGAACTGTAATAACAGTAACAGAGAAATTTATTGGTGATGGTGTGTGTGTGTGTGTGTGTGTGTGTAGATTTGTAACTTTAATTATGATTTGTTACTTTTTAGTCAGAGGCTTCTAGTGGTTGTTTTTGGTGGTGTAGATTTGCTGCTTCTATCTTTTTTAATTTACAAGAAAAAACTGCGTTGGAGGGAAAGATGAAATATCTGCACAAGGTGTTTTGAACAGGAAATCTTGGAGTCTTCCAACAGAAGCAACCTGACTGTCTATCATATCCTACCAAGTTTCTCTTGGTGCAGATATAGATTACACCCAGAGCAGCATCTGGTTGCATTTAATTTTGTGTTTGGTCCATTTACCAGTGTTTGCTTATTACCCATATGTATGTGTTTCCTTTTCTTATATGCTCCAGTGAATGTAATGTGCAGAAACCAGGGGAGTATTGAAACCAGAACTTTGAATAAGTTTGTTATTTATTTATATTTATATTCCTGTTCTTTCCTCAGAGCTGGGATTCAAGGCCAGTTACAAAAATTAAAATAGATATCAAGGAAAACACATATACTTCAAATGTACAAAAAGTTGTTGTTGAAATATAATCAAAATATCCACAGGCTGATTCTCCCTTATCCAAAATGCTTAGAACCAGAAGGTTTTGGATTTCAGATTTTGCAGTGGAGGGTGGGATCTCATTATACAGTGCACCTGCACCAGCTTACACAGAAGCCGCGCTGCAATTAAAGCAATGGCACCCGCGTGCACACAGGCACCACTCCAAACCATGAGCACACAGAGTAAGGGGAGGGCCCACTGTACTGGACATAGTATTCCAGGTGATGTACCCAAAATATCTAAAGACATGGTGGTTCCCTTTCTTAAAACAGGAACCATTCTTGAAGATGCCAGCCACAGATGCAGGTGAAACGTCAGGAATAAACTCTTGTAGAACATGGCCACTTAGCCTGAAAATCCCACAAAAAACTAGGAACCAAAGAGATTATTTGTGTAGTGCTTCCACACTTTGGTGCCATTTGTTTATTTATATTATCTGTATCCCATCTTTCTTCCAAAACAGGGATTTAAAGCACCCCACAAAAAGATTAACTTTAAAGGTATAGATAAAAGTGCCAGTCTTGTTTTCGACTTACTTGCCTCTCTTTCTGGGCCCAATCCATCCCACCTCCTGGAGCTGGAGAAGAAGATATGTAGAAATCACTTATCCTCCTCACTCACTTTCTTAGCAATAGAAATGATCAGGGTACCAAAAGGATGACAGGACTAGGTGCTGGAAATTGGCAGTGGACCTTCAGCAATGAATTGCATCTATTAAAATTATTTTTCTGAACCCATATGAAATCTGTGCAGATGTTGTTTTGCAAAGAAGGAATACAGTACTAGTATATCAACAGTCAATCAGCCTGAGCTGTCTGGATACCTGATTCTCTTTTTATATGGAAGAGCAAGAACAGCCTAACAAAACCAATATTAAGTAATGTAGAATTCACATGAGTTGTGCATTTTGCAGATCAATTACATAGTTTGATCCAAGTGGACAGAATTTGCTAACAGATGGATGGTATTTTTCTAGTTTAATTTTAAAATAAAAAAGCATCCTATTGGGATGAAATTATGCTGTTTTGGAGACAGATGATAATTGACCCTAGAGGAGTTTATTTATGTTTATTTAAATCTGTTACATTGAAATCCCTGGGGAGATGAATTATCCTGTTTCTGATGGTATATTTGCATGAAATTATCCACTTTACTATAATGTATATAAGTCAATGAATATCTGTATTGGTTAAATAAAAACATATTTCTCATTTCACTGAGCAATGTAAGAATGTTGATCTTGCCCAATGTTACTGATGTCTGCCTGCATAATTTTCTGACTGGTCAAAAACCAGTAAAGTGAATTTAATACCATCATGCATAATTGCAACCAGCAGTGGTTTGCTGCAGTTTGGTGAAATCATCTTGTTAAACACTCTTCTAAATATTCCAAATGACGTCTACTGCAGTGATCAGCTATGCTTCCAGGTTTACAATGAGACACAGTATTTATTTAATAAAAAGAGCTGAATCATATATTTAATTAGAGCTTTCAAAAATCCATCTGAACGACATGTCCTTGAGACTCATCAAAATATGCCACAGCAATAACCATTAACCCAATAATAGCTAGGAAGAAATGACCAAACATTGTTATGATATTAGGGACTCATTTATGGAGGTGATGGGCAGATATTTTGTATAATTAGGTAATGGAGAAGCAGGACTGCAAATGTCCTATGCATGGACACAAGTATGACCTGAAATATGCACATACACAGTAGACCTAATTTTATGAAGATCAAACGCAGTTGTTGTTGTTGTTGTTGTTTTACCAAGAGGTAACAGTGTTTGTATTTACTAACTTGTTGCTGTAAAATAGAGTCATTATAGCATGTGGTGTGAATTACATTTCATCAGATCTGTAGATTGCTACATAATCTTAGAGGTTCGTATATACAGTATGTCCACAGCGTAGATGGCTGAGGATGGAATCAGAGTAATATTGGATGCAGAAAATACTGGAAGTGACAGCTATATTATTAACTGGTCACTGACAAAACTGTTGGTAATAGCAAAACCTCCTGGGTAAATAACACATGCAGTGTGATAAAATTCTGTTGTCCAAGATTAGTTTGCTCCATATCTCAGCTTGCATCATATTCACTGATGGAAAATATATATTGGTCTGGTGTCCCATCTTCTGTCTGGTAATATTCCTTACTAGGCTTCATATACTAGTAAGCTTTAGGTTGGTCAAAAGACCACTGCATTACTTTAGAAAAATATTGAGAGGTCCTGGTTCTGTTGCAGTGAATAAGACTGTACATAGAGGCTATACAGATTGGGAGAAAGGGGCAGCGAGACAGCTGCAACCAAATGTCGTGATCTCTGGGAGGCCCACTCCCCAGCGGGTTCTTTTTAGGCCATGCACGTGGCACCATTAGTGTGCTTGCACGCCATGATGACATCCGTGTGGCGCTGTTTGGACACTGTGCTCTGTGGACATCGTCATGGTGTGCCCCGTATGGACGGGCGCGCAACATGATGTCGGCAAGGGTGTGCGGTAGGGTTGCTGAGTGTGTAAATGCTCAGCCCCTACCCACCCCTAGTTTGGGCCCTGGCCGGTACAAAGCTCCTGTCTGCACAGGCCCTTAGTATTTTTCTAAGTGGATAAGTATTGTTCTAGTGGATGTGGCAAGACGCTGACTCTGTTGATTTCAAGAGCTCCCATCCCTAGTCCCAGCTTCTGCCATCCTAGCAGTTCGAAAGCATGCAAATGCAAGGTATCACTCCAGTGGGAAGGTAAACAACATTCTGTGCACTCATGCTACATAATCACAGAGTAGTCTTGGACAATGTTGGCTCTTTGGCTTAGTAATGGAGATGAGCACTGTCCTTTATGACAACCTTGTCAACGGGGAATACCTTTACAGTTAGTATTGTTCTTACTCCACCCATCTTTATGCTTGAAAATGACATGTGCAATGACTTGTACATACCAAGTTGCCCGAGGGCCATTGTGGCCTCCTGAGTTTCTGATTAAGTGTTAAAGATTTCACTGCTGCCATCTTGTCCCCCCCCCCTTTTTTTTTACCATGCACAAATGCCGAAATTTTACATGCCTCTTTTTTACAGTGTAAAGTACAAATTTTCCTTTGATTAATGTAATAAGAATCATAGCCTAAGCATATGTAGATATGTAGATTTCAGGAGATTAATAAAGTTATCAATTAACTTGAAGCAATTCTGTTACCTTTTCCTAAGGAATAAGCTTTATAAATGTATGCCATAGTTAATCAATAGGCCTTTACAGTGAGACCATTAGTCAAATGATTGATGTGTTAATTACTCTGAAGTTCATTTAAGAGGATCAGTGATTTACTTCTAATTAATTTAATGGAAGTTCATCATGCCTTGGAAGGCCAAATAATGTGAAGCAACGAAGTGTTTGTCCAGACTTTTGTTTTCATTGCCCAGCAACCTCCATTTGTTGCCTTTGCTTTTCTCCATAGTATGTTCATTGTGGATGGGATCTATATTAGGGTTTTAGTTTTGTGTGTGTTTTGTGGGGAGGGGGGGTTCTGCTTTCCTTTGGTTGTACAGTATTGCTTAATTGTAGGCCACAATATTGGATTTTATGTTGAATCTGTTTTTGTTTGTGGACAGTGTTGGTAGTTATATATCTTTTGTAGAGAAATAAATATCGAACAGTTGCTATAATAGTAAAGGGCATTTTGTATTTTGAAGTATTTTTACTACATTTTATGCTTTGCTGTGTAAATGTGTATGTGAACTGGGTAATATTTTGAGAACTAATCTCTGGATGGCAGAAATGATTGTAGATGACATAGTCTTTGTATATTATGATGATTTTCTGACCAATTCTTTATTTAATATACAGTACTAATTATGTGTTATAATTTCAACATAATTGCCTGAACAAAGATTTATTGAGGTTGATTCATGCTGGGTGTTGTTAGTGTTGTCTGAATTATGAACTGTATGTGTACTTTCTCTAGTCTTCCACTGTTGTTTTTCTCTAGCAGATTATAGGTCAGGGAACTGTATGTGCTAGACTACCGGCATATGAGAGTGGAGAGGTTCTTTGCACATTGTTGCAGGTATGATGAATAAGATGAAAGCTGCTTAAGAAACAGAAAGAGAAAGCATGATGGCAAAGAATCTAAACATCATTACAGCAAGTAAAGTGCTCTTGAATGGGCACGATTTGTGCCAGGACAGTACTGCATCAATAGTACATTAATAAACCATGGGTTGATTTCATGGTTTCACTTCACTTTTAAAATATATTTTAACAGCATGAATCCATGAAGGTGTGTATTCATGCCACCGAGTACAGTGCTTATTCTCAGGAACCTGGGTATGGGTTTACTGAGTACAGTACAACCAAATAAATGACAATTATCACTTCATGGGCATGTATAGCATAGCACTGCTAAAGTAGCATTTACTTTTTCTTCAGGTGAATTATGGTGTACTGATTTGTTACCTGCTTAAAAAAGCAACAACAACAGAGAGCATCCAATTGAATCCATGAAGAAAAAGTAATCCTTTTTCAGGGTGCTTTTCTTTAAAAGGCTTTTTAGCAAATAAAGGGCATCTTTTTAGCATCCTGAGATGTTTCTCCTTTTGTAGTAATTGTTGTTAATCTTAAACTAATATGCTCTTTTTTGTGTTTACCTTGTTTTCACTATTAGTTTAGGAACTAAAACATTCCTTAAATGTTAAGCTTTCAAATTATCTCCAGATAACATGTGTTGCTTTTTCATTAAAAAACAAACAAACAAAAACAAAATTGAAATTTGTTGTATCGGATTATTGATTCTGCCTTTGGCTCTGATGCTAAATCTGAAAAGGCATTATTACAAATTTAGCTTACTTTCTGAATCTAGCAAACATCCTGTTGAATTATCTGAGTACTTGTTTCTGCTCTCTGTGAGGTTGCCTTCCAAAATGCAGCAGCTGTAAAAGCTTGTAGGAACCTGCCTGGCAGGTCATATAATATCAATACTATGCCAGTTTCATTGACTCAGCCTGATGTGTTTATTTGCCAATATAGTGTATGCTTCTGAGTTGCTGAGAAAAGGAGCAGGGGGGTGCTGTTTTCCTCCTGTCTTCCCAAAGACATCCGTTTGGCCAGTGTGGGAATAGAATGACGGGTTAGACAGGCCTATGTTCTAATTGGCTGGGGCTCTCCTTATGCTCTCAAAGTTATATCCTTTAAAGTCCTGAATGGTTTAGAACCAGGATAGCTAATAGAGCATCAGCTCCCATGAGACTATATAAGCTTTGAGGATAGGCTCAAAATTTATTTCATGATTCCATCCTTTCTGAAGTGTAGCAGAGAAGAACACAAAATAGGGCCTTCTCAGCTGAGTCACCCAGGCCTTAAAACTATCTGCCTGGTACATTTTGCTGACTACTTGGTTATAAAACTACACCTGTTTAAATGTGTTTGTTTAGGGCAGTCCCTGTGTTCAGTGACCACAAGATGTGATTCAGACTATGAATCAGCAATAGAGAGGGGCAATTCAGTTTGGGCTGATTTAACTCAGGTCTGAAACCAATCCTCAGTTCATATATCTAAAAATCTTATTTGGGGTGGATTAGGTAATGTAAGTTTGCTGAAGCAGAAACAACAGACATGTGGCCTCCACTTTTATTTAGCCCAAGCTTTTATGGACTCTAGCGGTTATTGTTGTTGTGTGTCTTCAATTCGTTTCTGAATTACGGCGCCCCTAAGGCAAACCAATCATAGGGTTTCTTGGCAGGTTTCTTCAGAGGGAGCTTTCTATTACCATCCTCTTTGGGTGAGAGAGTGTGACTTGCCCACAGTTACCCAGTGGGTTTCCATGGCCGAGTCAGGATTCAAACCCTGGTCTTCAGAGTTATAGTCCAATGCTCAAACCATTACACCATGCTGGCTCTCATAGGGACTCTAGCAATCTTCTTCCAGTGCATTAAGTCATATTTCATGCTTCCCACTGAATATAAACGGACATCACCAAATGTTTAACCCCCCCCCCCCGCCATTTCAGGGGAAGGGAGACTTGAAATTGGAGGGGATAGTTTGCTTCCCCTTATCTCCACCCATGGCCTTTTGACAATTTGTATTAAACTGGCATATGTCATATATACATCAGGCTTAAAACCTGCATAACTTCTTAAGGATAGGTTGCAGGGGTTGGGATTGTCACAAATAAAAACAAGTTAAATAGTTCCCCCTTCCCACCTTAGGCACCAGCTCAAATGTTGCCAAAACCATAGAAAGTCCAGCAAGATAGGGCTGGGTAGAAGAAGGCAGAACTACTTTAACATCCATTGTTTTTCAAACAGTCATCCAGTGTTACTCTGCCATAAATACCACATCCACAATACTTTTTGCAATACTCCTGCTGATGGAAAAGAGAACTAGCAAATAGTGAAATCCTGTGAATATATTACTTCAATATCTCTGATCTAAAGCCTGAAACTGGGTCCTGATAAAACTACTGGGATTAGTAGCTTTATTACGGGGTCCTGATTAATACTAGGTCTTGATACATCTACTGTGATTGAAAGCTGGAGCTGTCAGTCACAAAACTACATTCTGTCTTCTCTCTCCTCACTCCCTCCACACGCCATGCCATGGCATGTTTATTATATGAGAAGCCTGGGGCAAATGATTTATGTTGGAAGCCAAATTGTGAGTAAAGCCTAAATTCATATCGAGTCCACTTTAGTGGAGTGCTGCTTCAGTTCAGACATCTTCTGAAGCTCTCCAAATCAGCTGATTTGATTTAAAATCCAAAATTCATCCCTGCTCCTTGAAGTAAATTAAAATAGTCTGACATTTTTGTTTTTCATGTAAAATTTTGCTGGTATTGTGGTATGGTATTTGAGCATTGGACTATGACTCTGCAGTCATGGAAATCAACTGGGTGACCTTGGGCAAGTCACACTCTCTCAGCCTCAGAGGAAGGAAATGTCAAACCCTCTGAATAACTCTTGCCAAGAAAACCCCATGGTAGGGTCACCTTAGGATTGTCCGGAATGAGAAATGAGTTGAATAAAAACCAAATACATTTCTGCAGCTTAATGCTGTTTTTTGTTTTAAATGTTCTGAATGTTAATTTTTTTTTTTGTTTGTTTTAAATGTTTTTGTTAAATTGGCTTGGATGTTTAATTGTTAGGAACCTTAAGGGACACATGAAAGACAGAAAATTGTGTATATACATATGTTAATTAATAAATTACTATGGTTAGCCTTGACATGCAACAGGAGCCATGGACAGGGTTCAGGTTTGCAAGATGTGCTTGGAATTATACTAGGACACCAAGGGACGCCAACAAGAGCCCAGTACAAAATGATGGTTCAGGAGACGAGCCAATTACCTATTGCATTTAGCAAGAAAGAGACTGGGATGATGAAACAAAACTGTATCTGACTTAGTAAAGATCAAGAATTCTAAGAGCCTAATTAAAGGTAAAGCTTCTTTTTACTGTTTTTGTTAACTATCATGGAATCAGAAAGCCTTGCTGATTGATTCTGTGAATCATACTTTGCAATTACATTTCAGGTGGTAAAGCTGAAGTAGTACAAAAGAGCATGGTTCCTAAATTTTTTAATGGTCAGTAATTAAATGGTTTATTAAACTACGATGCATTATAAAAAGATGAGAAATAATAATGTGATTAAACAGTTATATAAGATGATAAGAGAAAAGCCATAAGGACACACAAGAAGGGGGGTGGTGGTAAAGTGATAGTACAGTAAGAGTCAGCAATGATAGATAATAAAGAAATGGGAAATATTGGAGCAGAGAAGTAAAAATGAATCAACAAATAAAGATGAGTTATTTTGTTTATTACGTTTTATCACCCTAAGCTCCCTCTGGCCACTTACATACTAGTTCAGGCTAAGTTATGTAGCATTCTAAGCAGTTCATAGTCACCAGGGCCCAGCACTGTCAGAAAAGGGGAGAAGGAAGGAAAATCAAGAGAGAATTGAAAGAGGTAGGAGTGAAGTACAAAATGGTAGCATTGTCTGTTTTGATCCTTTCTGAGTAGTCCTGATCAGAACTGAGACCACATTTTTCCATATTGTTTATAGATGAACACAAACATATGGGCATAAAAATACACCATACTTTCTATTTATTCAGATTTTATAAGGGGACAATGTTACTAGTGTCATTCAGGTTTCCCATTCTTTTGTCAGGAAATGACATTGGTGTGGCCACTAGGGGGAGATGTTGTGCAGATAATTTACAGTTCCAGTGGCAGCTAATGTGTCAGTATTCAAAAAGTGCATCATCGGAATGTTGATGCAACTGTCAACTGCCAGTTCTCAACTGTCACTGAGAGGAGAGAGAGACAGTTGGTGCCTGTGAGTGGGCTGTGTCTGTTACTGAGAGGCAGTGAGATGGTTGTGTGTTAATGTGGCTGCCTCAGAGGTTGTGTTATTGTTGGTTGGTGTAAATAGTGTGTATTAGAGATGGATGTCCAATACACTGTGTATATCTATGTTGTAAATACTGCAAAGGAAGATTAAAGCCCTCATTTAGAGTGAAGACTTGTAAGAGTCGTTATTAGTTGAAGACATCTTCACAGATTCCTTCTTCTTGGCGTCCTGTCGACGTGGTTGAACTCTGCAGGTGGTTGTGGTGGACACTGCGCGTCATTTCCATAGGTCCCAACAAGGGCTATGGGCGTAGCACATGAGCCACAACATCTTTCTCATCATTAAGTGTCAGCATAATCTCATCAGCAAATGTCATTCCTTTCACTCATATTATGGCTGCAATAGCTGCTGTTCACCAAACAAATTTTTATTTGTCTTCTGTTATCTTCCTCTTCAGCAAAGCCTTGCTCATACAGAAGCTACATTTTTATACATAATACTTTTCATAAACCACTCTTACCTCCTATGTAAATCATGGATGGGATTCTCAAGTCCTAGCAGCACTAGTCAGTATATATCCCAAGTCCCTGCAGTCCTAAGTAGCCCTAGCTATTGGTGAAGAATGCTGGAAGCTGCAGTCCAACAGCATCTAGAGGGAAAACATTAGTCTCACCTTTGTGCAAATGAAGGTTAGAGCAAGCCGAAACATCCCACTTTTGTTATCCATTTTGGTTCATCTTCTTCTAGGATTTTCTGAATCCAGTGGTTCCTTGGATCTGGCAGGCTCAGATTAACTCCCAAGATATAGACTGTTAAAATAATATCTGCTTCTGTGTTCAAGTGTCTAAATTCAAGCTCTGGAAGCAGTCTTTTCTCTTTGTTATTTTTCTTTTCCAAGCCTTTATTTTGCCAGTGTTTAGAATCGATTAGTGTAGTTGATGATGTGATCTTTTATGTAAAAGCATTAAATAAAGCTGTCTCTCCCTAGTTTGTTTCATTTTTTGCTGGTTGGGAATCAGTTAGTCAGCAAAAACTGTGACTAGAATGGTTGTCAACCCAAGTCAGTTTGACTGATGGAAATGGAACTACAGTATGTTCCTTCCACTTGACTGGCTCCTGGCACTACCAAACAAAAGACGCTGGGCAGCTATTTTATTATTTCCTCCCCCCCCCAAAAAAAGTAGTTGTTTACCTTTCCAAAGTTAAATTTCAGAAGCACAACATGTTGAACTCCAGCAGCCCAGTCATAATGCTGACATGGAGATGCACAACATGTTGCAGCAGCACTGATTCATACATACATATGTGTACATGCAAACACACACACACACTTACAAGCTAATACCAACCATGCACACATGCCTGATCGAGTTTTCTCTCTCCTTGCTCCTAGCACTGAGAAAAGAGAGGGATTTATAAGAAACTCTGTGTGAGGGATAGAGAGTCTTCTCTCTACCTTCTGCTCCACTGCCCCATGCAGGTTCTTCTTTCCTTGATGTATTGGGAGCTCCCAGAGGAGAGAGAATTCAGGGAGATTTGGACACAGTTAACACTTTGAGGTTCTGCGTTCAGCCTCCATACCACAAATATGCAACCCTGGTCTACTTGATCCCACAAAGCAACTTCTCTGCCATAGACAGTAATTAAGTGGAAAATGATATATGCATCTGTCGGGGTAGTAATTAATTTCACTTGAGTCCAAGGATAAGAAAACATAGATTTTACAATGGATCTTTCTGTGTCATGACAAGAAAATATTTTATTGTCCTATAAATATTTCTTATAAACTTGGTATGACTTCTTACCTTTTATATGCTGCTTTACAATAACCTCCTATAGATGATTACAAATTTACCAAAACATTTTGTGAATATTATAATCTGGCACAAAGGACTGTCATGTACAATATATTTTAATACCTAGGCCAACTTCCATGCTGGGAAAAAACCAAAGCTGAATTTTCAATTGACAGTAGCATTGAGTTTTTGTCAGTGTTGAAACCAATTTATATCTGAAGTTTCCACACACAAAGATATCTACATCTGTGCATTTTCCTGAAATGTATACCTGACAATTAATTCCACAACATGATCTTTAAATAATAAGATTATTTTCTTGATCATTTTGCTTGAGCAAAGAGGTTGCATATACAATTTTACATTAATATTTGAAGCACAATGGTGTTAAGATATTCAACAAGCATTCAGTCAGAGCTGATGCAGCTGTTACTGCATTTCTGTGTTTCTTACTGAGTCATGCACCAAAGAGGCATAGAAAAAAAATCACGCTGTGTGATTCCTGTCTTCCCACCACTTTTATACCATAATTCTGGTGTATATATAGCAGGTTTTGGTTTGTGAGTGGCAAGATTTTTGATGATCAAATACAAAATTTTGTGTACAGATGTATGAATCATTGGGTGTGACATCCGAAAGGAGAGGAACTGGGAGGTTGAGGCAAGACTTAGAGAAAGAATGGGAAATTAATGATTACAAAAGTTACTATTCCTAGTAACGAGAGACAATGAGAGCTGGGGAGAAGAAGAGAAAGAAGTTTGATGCTAAGAAGACTGGATTAGCTTGTAAGTGGCTGGTTTAACGTTAGAATTCTGTTTACTTGCACCTCTTACAGGTTTTATGCATACCCACCATTAATTTCTCAGTGCAAAATACATTTCCATTTGTACATCTTTGAAGACTGTTCCCTTCCAGTCTCATGTATGGTGCACTAGCTCTGCTGACATTATGACTATGTATAATGTGTTTGGTTACTTTAGCAATCCAGCTATCTTTTAATACTCATTTGGAGCATGCAAATTGCCAGTTTTGCAGATAATTCACCAGTTGCAGCACCTGATTTGTACATCTGTCTACCTACCATTGAGTTTTTTAAAATATAAAATAGATGTAAGGCTAAAGCCAATTGCTAGTCCCAACTAAAGTACATTTATTGATTCAGTGAAATCTAAAGTGTTCATTAGCCATGTTGCAGTTGATTCAGTGACCCCTATTGTAGTGATGATTAGCAGTTTGATTTAACCTCTAGCATCGATCTTAATGAAGTCAAATTCCAGAAGGCATACAGTTTCATTATTACAAAGAGAAGTTAAACTTTTTATATTGTTGAACACTTTTATGCTAAGAACACCTGGTAATATTGCAACTGTAAGTTTATTATAGTGAACATTAGTCATCTATAAGATGCTGTTTGTGAAACAAATATATGAATATGAAAAGACATTGAGGACTGATAAGACTGTGTTCAGTTTTCATTAAGTGTGAATTACTGAAAGCTTTCACAATAATTTCGTTGGAGCATCCATTAGCTATGGATGAAGAATAGCTATGTTGATGTAGAAAAGTATATCACTTACTGAGGTTTCTAAAAGGCATGCTTTCATCTTTAAAAGATACATTTTCAGAATCTTTTACACAGAAACAAATGAAGAAGTGCCTGTCCTTATATTTTTATATTAGTATTTTAGCTCTCAATTCAATAATAGTAAAAACAACAACAACAATCATAATAATAAATTAATTTCTTGGTGATGATGATAATTGTAGGCAGGATACAGTACCATGTAATGCTAATGTGAATAAAGATGTATGAGTGTTTTATAAGTAATTTTCAAAACCAAAATTGAAGTGGAATTAGGAAACGTTTGTTATTTCTGCAATTCAGCAGAAGCAAAGAGATTGCAAGAGAAATCATGAATCGCTGTGGTACTGTACTTTGGAAACAACAAGGAAATGTAGGAAATAGGAATGAAGAAGGGGAACTCCTTACAGCAGTGGCCATACTATTCTTAGAACGTACACCGGCATATCCCTTCTAGTCTCTTTCTAGCTGAGTCATGTTTATTTTCTGTCTCAAAACTGGACTTCACTCATACAGCCTGAACACTTTAAAATGCTCTCTTCCCTTAAAAAAGATCAATGTCTCACAAAGCTACAATTCCCAGGATTCCATAACATGGAGCCATGGCAGTTAAAGCAGTGTCACATGGATTGTTTCTGCCGTGCGGATGTAGCCATAGAATGACAGCCTTGTTCTTTTCTCATGGTACATTATTGTTTAGCGATTGCTGAGATACATGGTAGTACGTACAATATTGCCCAAGCTTATGAAAGTGGGAATGCTGAAAGCTGTTTTATACCAGATTAGGTTATTTGGACATCTAGCCAAGCATTGTCTCCTCAGGATATGATAGCTAGCAGTGGTTCTCCAGAATCACCCTCAAACATGGAGAAGCCTTTCCCAGCACTATTTAATTAAAGACAAGGGCCAGGGGCTAGAACCCAGAACCTTCTGAATGCAAAATACTTGACACAAAGTACTAGTCAGCTGAAGAGATACAATTAAGAGTCATAATACATCTCTCCTAATAATTTGTAGGGCAGTCTCACTGAAAATTTGCAGTGCTATCCTTCCAAACTAATCTGTGGCTACTTGCTTTTTAGGCAAATATTCTCATTAAGATTAAATTTCTGTTCGGAAATTAAGCTGAATTGTTCTATTTTCAAGTCTGCAAATGGTTGGGAACAATATTTTTGTGGCTAATGGATCACAAAGAATTCCTGTTAAGGTTGTCTGAACTGTGATCTTCCATGATTTGTTATGGAGACCTCTCATAGGAAAGAGTAAAATTAGCCAGAAAGCATACAGACTTCACTTCCATATTTCTCCAAGAGGACTCTTGACAGCTTCAAGTAGTTTGAAGGGGCTGACATAACTCTAATGACCAATTGATGTGGGGGGGGATCAGAAAACTTGAATGAGGGAACACTGGTTGTCTGAGTTCCTGAGAGAGGATAGTAGACCTTTTCTCTGCAGTGTCCTCCACAAATGAGTCCTTTCTGAAAGGAGCCAAATCCCCTTCCTCCACACATTTATTTATGTCTACACAAAGTTCCAACCACTGCTCATTCTCAGTTGTGAAGAAAATGCCCCCATAATAGTAACAAATGCATTTGTTGCATACATGAAAAAGAGATCTGCTACAATAATGTTTCATTTTCTAAGTTCATCCTTAATGACATGTTGACTGAAGCTGTGCTTCATTCTTTTGCTGTTTGTTAACTTTTAGCTTTTCAGCTGCTTTGCTGAATCTCCCCAAGCCACAAGGCAGAGAGGTGCCAGAAGTAGAATAGAGGCATAAAGGAATGCAGCCACCAAGCTTATATTAATTGGAGCCTACTGAGGAAAGCTGTCTCTGGATTTTTCATTTATGTAAAAAGAATGACCCTGAGTGCAAACCTGACCACTGCCAAAACTTCTATCATAGATTTTAAACTCCTTCATTGAAAATGGGAAAACATTTTGAAGTATTTGCTCTCTACTGTGTTCTCATTTGTGTGCATAAAGAAAGGAATTGCAAAGAGAGAGAGAGAGAGAGTTTTTATTGTATAAAGGTAGTATTTATTTTTTCCCCATCTTTCCCCAGAACTGGGACTCAAGGTAGGTTGCAAAAATTAGAGCCGATACAGATAAAAACACATATAGGTAAAAACATATATAAAATTATTGTTAGAATATAATCAATAATCAGTCTACATGATTAATGTATATATAAAAACAATTACCTTAAACTATCAATAAAAATGCACATTTCCAGGGGAATGTTATTCTTCTGCCAAATTCCTTTCACTGTCTCTGACAATGGAATATCAGTTATATGAAAGAGACCATGCAGTTGGTTTTGCCCTTATGATTGATCAGCCCTTGGATCATACACACATGTGCAGAGCAATCATACAGTATGTCACCTTGGGGATCAAGTATTTATATTGCAACAGGTGTTCATGGGGGGACCCATAAAGGATTATTTCTTCCTGGGGCAGCAGCTATGTCATGTAAAACATGTTGCTTCTGATGAGCCATTAACCAATTAAACTCTTAATTACAGTATATAATCATGTATGTATAAAACATACATCTGAGGAAGTAGGATGAAGTCTATGAAAGCTCATGCTACCAACTTCTCTCTTTCAATTAGTCCCAAAGGTGCCACAAGATCCATTTCCATACTGTATACTCTCATGCATAAGTCTATACATTTTAGTCAAAAAATTACCCAAAGAACCTGGGTTGACTTATCTACAGGCCAATGTAAGTACTGTAACTCTTATAATATAAAAAAAGGAACTATGCCCTTCTCTGAGTAAAATTATTAAAGGTGAGAGTTCAGTCCATCCCAGGAACACCTAAAAAAAAAAGCATCAACCCCTTCTGCTTTCTCCACCGTGGTGTCACTTCTGACCTTTTTGAATATTTGGGCAGAAAAAATGGTGGTGATGGCAGCCCTTTGGCACTTCCCCTCAAAGAAGCACCAAGAGGAATCGGGCTTTGAAAAATCTGAATAAGACATTTGCATGTTTGTCAGCTTTTTTGGGGTGAAAATGAAGCAAAGTTATCATATTAAAGTTAAAGACTGTGGTCACTACTAACACTCGCCAGTTTATTCTCTTTGCCTTTTCATCCTTCTTGGCATGCCTATTTTGCTTAGAGCTGCCTGGGTCAGGTCGCCTCCCCCACACATTGCAAAGCCACCATTTGGCACATTTCCATCCAGCTAGGTGAGCACAAACTGTTATGCCTGCCTGAATTTTGTAAGTTCCTTGGTGTCATTTTCCTTTGCTTCATCCTTTGCATCCTTTGTTACATGCCCCCAAGGGTTGCCCTCGATTTATCCACAGGTCATACCAAAATCCATAATGTTGGCCACAGAACCTGCCCTCAACTTATACATGAGGTAAACTTATAGTTGAGTATATATGGCTAACAGGTTATGTTATAAAGTTTTTATGATTATTTCATTTTGAAATTAGAAGAGTAGCTTGGTTAGAAACATATTGTACAAATAAAATGAACCATTTTAGTGCCTTTTGAGATACACTAAACACTTAAGTACGTAACAAATATCTCAGCAATGACTGAGAGATTGAACTAAAATATGAGTAAACTGGAAGAACACCAACTATGTACTTTGCTTTTGATAGTGTTCCACAAAGACATTTCAGTAGATTTCAGTAGAACCTGTATGAGACATGCTTTATTAATGACAGACTACATGGGACAGGTATGCAGAATGAATCTCCTTTTCCCCCCCTGGAAAAAAGTGAGGAAAACCTCTGTACTGTCTGTTCAATTGAGCAGCAACAGACAGTACAGAAGTCAGTCACCTCTGCTGGACACTTCTGAATGCAGGTTCAGAAATATGTGCCTGGAACATAATGAAAGCATAGTAGTGCATAGGAGAATTGGGGCCAGAAGGGAGGTGGAAATAGTTCAGAATTATTTTATGTTGCAGTCCTCCACTATGGTACTTCACTTAAAATTGCAGCTTCAAGGCAACATTTCTAATAGTTTAAATATTGGGATTGCTTGCACATGCAAATATATGTAGGAGATTCTGCCTAACATAAGTGCTTCCATTTCTTTTCTCTAGTGGGACCTTAATTTTTGGAATTCATTGCCCTAAGATATCTGTGGGGTTTAGTGTCTTCTGCTTTTTTTTTATAGGTATTTTAAAGCAGAGATGGAATCAATCATTTGTCCACAATGTTGTTGGACTGCACTTTCAAGCAGCTAAGGTGTAATCTGCACTGCAGAAATAATGCAGTTTGACACCACTTTAATTGCCATGGCTCAATGTTATGGAATTCTAGGATTTGTGGTGAGATATTTGGCTGTCTTTGTCAGAGAGCTCTGGTGCCACAACATGGCAGTCAGAGAGGTGTCAAACTGCATTATTTCTGCAGTGCAGATGCAGCCCTGGCCAGCCAGACCAACAGTGAGGAATACTAGGAATTGCAGTCCAGTAGAATCTAGAGGCTGACTTGTTTTCTACCCAGTTCAGATAAAGCGATCTCAAACTGGATTATTTCTGCAGAGTGTTTTGGACTTTAGTCTACTTCCTCAGATGCATGGAGTCACAGTTTGGTGTTATAAGATCTTTTTGGATAATAATAATAATAATAATAATAATAATAATAATAATAATAATAATAATAATAATAATAATAATAATA
>NC_056522.1:68964461-69067097 GCF_019175285.1 Sceloporus undulatus | reverse complement strand
GGTTTTATTTATATACCGCCCAATCACTGGGAATCCGAGCGGTTTACAATATAGGGGATAACAGACAGTTCCCTGCCCACAGGCTTACAATCTAAAAGACACGACACAAAAGGAGAAGGGAATGGTGAGGGGGGGAGGGAATCAGGTCCAGCAATTCTTCTCTCCCTCTGAGGCCTGGACCAAGGCAGATGGACCGGAGGGAGGGCTCTTCTTCTTCAGGCTAGGGAGGGAGGAGCCTCCTTCTTCAGGCTAGCCTCTGATGGAACTGGGCCAGCCTTCTCTCTCCCTCAGAGGCCGAATGATGAAGGGAGGAGAGCCTCCTTCTTCAGGCTAGCCTCTGATGGAACTGGGCCAGCCTTCTCCTCCCCAGAGGCCGAATATGACAGTTAGGGGGGAGGAGCCTCCTTCTCAGGCAAGCCTCTGATGGACTGGGCCAGCCTTCCTCTCCCGAGAGGCCGAATGATGACGTTAGGGGGGGAGGACCTCTTCTTCAGGCTAGCCTGAATGGACTGGGCCAGCCTACTCTCCCTCAGAGGCCGAAGATGCAGTTAGGGAGGGGGGGCCCTCTTCAGGCAAGCCCTGATGGAACGGGGGCCAGCCTACTCTCTCCCAAGAGGCCGAAGATACAGTTAGGAGGGAGGAGCCCCTTCTTCAGGCTAGCCTCTGATGGAACTGGGCCAGCCTACTCTCTCCCTCAGAGGCCGAAAGATACATTAGGGAGGGAGGAGCCTCCTTCTTCAGCGTAGCCTCGGAGAACTGGGCCAGCCACTCTCTCCCTCAGAGGCCGAAAGATGACAGTTAGGGAGGGAGGGACCTCCTTCTTCAGGCTAGCTCTGATGGAACTGGGCCAGCTACTCTCTCCCTCAGAGCCGAAAGATGACAGTTAGGGAGGAGGAGCCTCCTTCTTCAGGCTAGCTCGGTAATGGGCCAGCCTACTCTCTCCTCAGAGGCCGAAAGATGACAGTAGGGAGGAGGAGCCTCCTTCTTCAGGCAGCCTCTGATGGAACGGGGCCAGCCTTCTCTCTCCTCAGAGGCGAAGATGACAGTTAGGGAGGAGGAGCCTCCTCTTCAGGCTAGCGCTGAGGAATGGCCAGCCTACTCTCTCCCTCAGAGGCGAAAGATGACAGTTAGGAGGGAGGAGCCTCCTTCTCAGGCTAGCTCTGATGGAACTGGGCCAGCCTCTCTCTCCCTCAAGGGCCGAAAGATGACAGTTAGGAGGGGAGCCTCCTTCTTCAGCTAGCCTCTGATGGAACTGGGCCAGCCTTCTCTCTCCTCAGAGGCCGAAAGATGACAGTTAGGGAGAGGAGGAGGAGCCTCCTTCTTCAGGCTAGCCTCTGATGGAACTGGGCCAGCCTACTCTCTCCCTCAGAGGCCGAAAGATGACAGTTAGGGGGGGAGGAGCCTCCTTCTTCAGGCTAGCCCCTGATGGAAATTAATAATCATTAACTGTTGCTTCATGCTCCTCCTTTGTGGTAGTTGCTGCAAACTTAAACTGGATTGTTAATAATAATAATAATAATAATAATAATAATAATAATAATAATAGGATTTATTTATATACTGCCCAATCACTGGGAATCCGAGCAGTTTGTTGAAACAGTATGTAGAGTTGTAGCATCTTTGAGACTAACTGAAAGAAGTTGGCAGCATGATCTTTCGTAGATTTAAGTCGACTTCCTCTACGAAAACCCATGCTGCCAATTTCTTTCTTTCAGTTAGTCTCAAATGTTCTACAAGATCTCTCTACACAATAGTATCCCACATCAGGGTGTCACCCAGTGCAGGGGCAAGACTTCAGTGGTAGGGCTTCAGGGCAGAGCCAGAAGGGTGCACGCTCAACTCCCTGTCCCACGTGCCTTTACTCATTTAAAGCATCCTGCAAATGAAGCAGAAATGGCGAATAATCGCATGAATGATTATCACACACAATTGCACAAATAAAGTGATATTGGAAATGCATTGCTGCTGAAATCCCCAAAATAAAAAGATCCATATTAGTGCTTCATTGTGACCACATTAATGGTGGCTTTTGTGTGACATTGTGTGAAATTGTTATGCATAATTATGCAATTTTTCTGGGATATTCACAGGATAAACCCTCAATCCCCTTTGTGTGTTAAACTCTCTAGATTCAAATGAATCTCCTCCTTTTCTGGGAAATCTCTGCAAATCCTGAAAAGTGTAGGACATGACTGAAGAAAAAGCTCAAAACACTCCTAGAAATGTGAATGTCATGCTTCTTAGTGATGCTCCAGATGGAGGACATTTGGGAATTCCTTCTGAAGAGAAAGCTGAAATGTAGGACATGTCCTGGGAAAGGAGGACATGCCTGGTCATCCTGGGAAGGGGACTCAAGCCAAGGCCTTGGCTGTAATGCCTAGCAATGTTTGGAGTGTTTTGCGGAAGAGAGTGGGAAGCAGTGGTGTCATGAGGAGTGCAGTCCATACCAGGTGACAACGTAAGACCGGGTGATACCACTGCTCCCCAAACATCTGCCTTTGGGCAGAAACAGGCTATGGCATTCACCTGCGTCTCCTCAAAACACTAAAGAGATGGTGTGAGTGGGGTGAGGCTCAGCAGGAGAAGAAAGGAGAGTCCCCAGGTTTGTTTGTTTGTTTAAATTAAATTTTAACTAAAAGGGTTTTTTACAAACAAAATATATATTCTTTTTAATTTTTCTTTAAGAACATCACATCTTGCCAAATTTTCACTTCAAGCACATGAAACTATGTATATGTAAATGCATTTAGGCTATGCGTATGATACTGTAATTCAAAATCATAAATTTTAAGTGTGCTAGTTGTTTTATGGAGCTTATCACACGGAGGCAAATCCTGTTCTGAAATGGGATTTTAAAACCCTCTAAACACCCACAAATGCAGGTTGTTTTTCAGACATGCTGGAGGAAAGAGAAATAATGTGAAAATAACCTGAAGAGAGAGCCAACAAAAACCACTTCTTTCTACTTTTGGAATTTCCCTAAAGTTTTTATTTCTACTTTCTGTTTGGGTTAACCCCAAAAATCTGGTTTCTGCATGGTATTTGTCCCATGTGATAAACTCCTATGTCACAACTATGACCATTGCATTCAACATGTAGATCGATCTTGTAGCATCTTTGAGACTCACTGAAAGAAAGAAATTGGCAGCATGAGCTTTCATAGAGTTCAGCCTACTTCCTCAGATGGATTTGGTGGAGTGGAAGCCAAGCACAGACAGACACACACACACACACTTGTCCCTCCATATTCGCTAGGGTGAGGGGCACAAGACCCTCGTGAATATGGGAAAACCACAAATAACAAAAACACCACGTTTTTACCTGAGAGGACACCTCTGGGAATCTCTAGGTCCTCCAGGGCAGCTCTGTGGTCAACATCTGACAGACACTGAGCATAGAACTGTGACGGAGGAGCTACAAAGGCTTAGTAGTCTTCTCTCTAGGAATCTCTGGGTCCTCCAGTGCAACTTTTGACCATAGAGTTGCACTGGAGGACTTAGATATTCCTAGAGAGAACATATTAATCAAATCCGTCAATACTCAAATCCGCAAATATCAAAGAAGCTGCAAATATGGAGGGATGTGTGTGTGTGTGTGTGTGTGTGTGTGTGTAGGGGAGAATTATGATTTATGGGTGGCACAGTTAGTACAAAAGAAAACCATGACTAAGGCTTCTGCCTGGTGTGTGTGGGGGCCCATGGGGAGTGGGGAGGGGTGACACCAGTCCTGGTGCCTCCACTGTTGGGGAGCTGGCTTTGGGGAGGCTTTCCTCCTGGGGGGGTGGGGGGGTGTTTGGGGGGTGGATGTGGGGCTGGGGAGTGGGCGGGGCCTTCCAGGTGACGTTTTGTTTGCAGCAGGGAGAAGGGAACGTGGTGCGAGGGAAGAGGAGGAGGGCGAAAAGCTGCAGCGCGGGAGGCAGCAGCAGGAGGAGGAGGAGGAGGAGGAGGGCGGCTTCCCGGCGGAGCCAAGGCAGAGGAGCCCGGCGCTGAGCCGCAGTCCTGGGCTTCAGGATGTAGGGCTCTGGCTGGCGGCGGGAGGGCGGCTGGCTCACCATGAAGAAGCACTCGGCCAGGGTGGCCCCGCTCAGCGCCTGCAACAGCCCCGTCCTGACCCTCACCAAAGTGGAAGGTAACCCCGGGGCATCAGGGCTTAGGAGGAGGGGGACCCCGGGCCAAGCAGAGAGCCTGCCAGCCTCAGCCCCCAGCTCCCTCCCAGGCACGTCCTCCTCCTTTTCCAGGGCTTGCCCTGCATGTCTGCCGCCTTCTCCCCAGGAGGGATCCCCAAAGGTCCTCCATCTGGAGCAGCGCTACGAAGCCTGGCATTCCCATTTGCAGGAGTGTCTTTAAGGCTTAGCCGACAGGTTTTCTTGAAGCTTCTCCGTTTCTTCTCCCCAGGAGGCACTCCCAAAGGTCCTCCATTCTGAGCAGGACTAAGAAGCAGCATCTCTACTTATCTGCATGTTGATTTGGCCCTAGCCTCCCATGTTCTTGAATGTCCCACATTCCAACCTTCTGTCCAGAAGGAATTTCAAGATCTCCTCCATTTGGAGCATGCGTTTATATTTCTGCGAGTGTCTTAGCTCTCATTTGGCCATGTCCTCCATTTCTCTTGGATGTCCTGCATTTCAGCCTTCTGTCCAGGAGGAGTTCCAAAAGATCCTCCATTTAGACCAGGATTAAGGAGGGCGGGTTTACATTTCTATGAGTGCCTTTTGATCTGATTTGGCCCCATCTTCCATTTTTCTGGGATGTCCCACAATCATCCCATTTTTTCTATCCAAACGTCCTCCATTTGCACCAGGACTAAGGAGGAGAACTTTATGTTTCTATGGGTGTTTTTTACTTCTTAGGTGGTCATGCCCTCCATGTTTTCTTGAATGTTTTCTATTTCATCCTTCAGTCCAGGAGGAATTCCAAAAGATTTGCCATTTGAAGCATAACATTGACATTTCCAGGAGTGTCTTTAGTTCTTAAGGTGGCCATGTCCTGCATCATGTTTTCTGGGATGCCCTCCATTCAGAAAACCCTCCCCAGCCCACCTGGAACCCAGGAAGAGAGTGCGCGGGGGGGGGGGGGGCTTCCTTGCAGGCTTTCCTCCCGTTCGCAGGGAAGCCCCTGGCTGCTGGGGCCATGAGGGGTCCTTTCAGGGGGAGAGCTCGGAGCTCCTGCGGAGAAAGGAAGCCTTGGGGAGCAGTCCCGATCCGAACCCGGCCCTGCTCTGCTCTGCTCTGCGGGGCGCTGGACGGGCGTGGTGGCCGAGGGCGCTGCTTCTTGGCTCCTGATGCTGCAACTGCAGTCTCCCGCCCTCCTGAGTCAGGACGCGATGAGGGCATGCTTGGCTTTGGGGGGCTGGATCCGCACTGCAGGGATAACCCGGTTTGGGGCCGCTTGAACTGCCAGGGCTCCAGGAGGGGAATTCTCTCTCTCTCTCTCTCTCTCTGGCATTTTGGCGGGCCACTGTTTTGAGGGAACCCTGTGTATGGCAATGAGGGGGTTCCCTCTTCTTCTTCTGGGCCCTTCCCTCTTCAGAGCTCTGGGGAAGAGACTCCCAGGGTGTTTGGAGACCCATAAATAGGGGAATAGTTGCCCATAGGGAGACATTGGGGAATGGTTGCCCACACTGGAGACGACTTGCCATCTTTCTCTATGGGCAAGTACTGTCATTTGTTTTAGTATGGCCTATATGTTGTTGGGGGGGAGCTTTGGTGTCATTCTGTTGGTGTAATGCTTGGGAGGGATGCTCTCCTGAGCTGAGGCAGCAACATGATTAACTGAACTTAGTTGCTCTCTGCCTGAGCAAAAAAAGCAGGCTGGGTGCGATGCCCAGGGAGCAGGTTGCCAGAAGAGCTAGTGGTGCATAGAAAAAGGAAAAGAAGGAGCCCTGGAGCGAGCCTAGTGCTGCTATGCTCAGGAGAACAGGTTTCTTGTACATTTTGGGCAGAAAGAAGTTGACTGTGCTATGATGACTGCGAAGGAGAGAAAAGGCAAGCTGGAGAAGGGAAGGGAGTGGGCGGCTGGATGGGATGGAGATAGAGGAGTGCAGATGTTGAGGAAAGAGGAAAACAATAATTGAAGGGCGGGGGGTGGCTGGTTGGAAGTGAAGATTGAGATGCTGGGAGGATAAAATGGAAGCACTGCAAAAAGGGAGAGAAATAAAGATAGGAAGTGTGTTGTGGGTGAGAGAAGGAGAAAAAAGAAAACGAGAAAAAGGTTCATAAGTACAGCTCAACTTTGAATAGCTTTCTTCAGAAGTAACTTATTGAATTCACTGAAATGTAACACCAAGGAACTGCAGCCTTTATTATAGAGCTGCAAGGGTCCCATTGGGGTAGCAGTCTGATGCCTTATTCTGTCAGTGATCTGGAGGGGACAAATAATTTGGACCACATCTCCCATCATCTGGAAAATAGGCCATGCTGATTGAGCTGCTAGGTGGTATAGCCTAAAATTTATTATAGAATCATTGAGTTGGAAAAGACCACAAGGACCATCCAGTCCAACCCCCTGCCATGCAGGAACTCTCAGTCAAAGCATCCCCATTGACAGATGGCCATCCAGCCTCCGTTTAAAGACCTCCAAGGAAGGAGACTCCACTACACTCCAAGGGACTTTGTTCCACTGCCAAACAGCCCTCACTGTCAGGAAGTTCCTCCTGAGGTGGAATCTCTGTTCCTGTAGCTTGCATCCAAACAAGCTTGCTCCATCCTCAATATGACATCCCTTCAAATATTTAAACAAGGCCATCTTATCACCTCTCAACCTTCTCTTCTCCAGGATAAACATACCCAGCTCCCTAAGTCATTCCTCATAGGACATGGTTTCCAGACTCCTCACCATTTTGGTCGCCCTCCTCTGGATACGCTCCAGTTTCTCAACATCCTTTTTGAGTTGTGGTGCCCAGAACTGGACACAATATTCCAGATGAGGCCTGAGCAAGACAGAATAGAGTGGCACTATATACTTCTATTGATGCAGCCTAGAATCGCATTAGCCTTTTTAGCTGCCACATCACACTGTTGACTCATGTTCAACTTGTGGTCTACTAGGACTCCTAGATCCATAGTTTTTTGTGGGTTTTTTGGGCTATGTGGCCATGTTCCAGAAAATTTTCTTCCTGACATTCCTAGATCCCTTTCACACACATAAGTCTCCTTAAGCCAGGTGCCCCCCATTGTATATCTATGCATTTCATTTTTTCTACCTAAGTGCAGTATCTTAGATTTCTATCTGTTGAAGATCATTTTGTTAGTTTTGGCTCAGCTTTCTAATCTATTAAGGTCATTTTGAATTTTCATTCTGTCCTCTGAGGTATTAGCTACTCCTCCTAATTTGGTGTCATCTGCAAATTTGATAAGCATTCTTTCATCTAAGTCACTGATAAAGATGTTGAATAGCACTGGAACCAGGAGAGAACCCTGTGGCACCTCACTAATCACTTCTCTCCAGGATGAAGAAGAGCGATTAGTGAGAACCCTTTCTGTTCAGCCAGTCATCCAATTACAAATCCATTTAATATGGAGGGCACCAAGTTGTCTATCCCACCCACTGTCTTTTAAATAAATAAATAAATAAATAAAAATAAGTTGTGAAGGTAAAGGCTTTCATGGCCGGCATCCATAGTTTTTTGTGGGTTTTGGGGGCTATGTGGCAATGTTCTAGAAGAGTTTATTCCTGATGTTTCATCAGCATCTGTGGCTGGCATCTTCAAAAAATGCATTCTCTAAAGATGCCAGCCACAGATGCTGGCAAACTGTTCTAGAACTATAAAGAAAATAAGACCTTAAAGTTATTGCATCCAGCCCAAATGCCTTTTCACTCTTTTTCTTGAGGGATGCACGTTGCATTCTTTCTTATCAAGTTGTTTGTTAGTGAAGTGCTTCTGGAGTTCAGACATTTTTAATAATTGGCAATACGAATAATATTGCATAATATGAGGAAGAAACTGCTAAAGTAGGCTTAAAGGTGAACATTAAGAAAACAAAAAATAATGACCACAAAAGATTGACATGAATTCACTGTAAATGATGAGGAAATCAAAATATCTGTCGTCAAAGATTTCCCATACCTGAATGAAACATTGATTAGAATGGAGACTGCATCAAGAAATCAGAAGAAGACAAGGCATGGGAAGGTCAGCTATGAAAGAACTAGAAAAGATCCAAAGGTGCAAAGATATGACTCTGAACACCAAAGTTAAGATCATCCAAGCCATGGTTTTCCCAAACAGAATGTACAGATGTGAGAGCTGGACAGTGAAGAAAGTGAAATATGATGCTGGAGAAGATTGCTATTGTGGACAGCCAAAAAGACAAATAAATGGGTCCTAGAACAGATCAAACCTGAACTCTCCCTAGAAGGCATGATGCCTAAATTGAGGCTGTCATACTTTGGCCACTCCATGAGAAGACATGACTCATTAGAAAAGACAATAATGTTAGACAGCAGGCAGCAGAAAGAGAGGAAGACCACATGCCAGATGGCAAGACTCAATCAGGGAGGTCAGGAATCTGAACCTGCAGGAGCTGAGCAGAGCGGCTTGGATAGGGAGAGTCGGAGATGTCTCATCCACAGGGTCACCACAAGTCAAGGTTGACTTGAAGGCAGTTAACAACAACAAATATAAATAATGCAGTTTAAAGGGAGCAAAAGGGTGGGAAATTCCAGAAGCAGGAAAACAGGTTTTATTTAAGAAAAGAAAAAGGGGGGGGGGGGGTTAAATGCTAGGGAGAAATTTTGAAATAGACAATGACAGGCTGAGATAAACTATGCCAGAGAGAAATGTATGAAAGGAAAAAAAAGGAAGTATGTACAGAATGAAGGTTAGGTAGATATATTTGTTACTGTTTTTCATACCATAGCAATGGCCACAGCAGTTGTTGCTAAACTGCAACTTGTAACATTTCTTACCACTGGATATTCTGGCTGGCACTGATTGAAGTTGCTCCACAATATTGTCTGTAGGGCTGTACTTTGCTCACCTTGACACATCAGGGGACCAGATGCAAAAGAGGACAGACCTTCTGCACCTATAATTCTTGTGCAGAAGAGGGGATTTAATACAGTTTGGTTGCTAAGATACAACAACTGCTGAAATTATCCCTTCTACACAGCAAATAAAAACACAGGAGACTTGTCCACTTTTACATTCTGCCAATTTAATGTGCAGTTTATGCTCTGTGTTTTTTCTTGTGTACCTTCAAGTAATTTCTGGCTTATGGAAACCCCAAGGCGAACCTATGGAGCTTTATTGGCAAAATTTATTCAGAGGAGGTTGAGACTGAGAGAGTGTGCCTTGCCCAAGGTCACCCAGTGGGTTACCATGGCTTGAACCCTGGTTTCCCAGAGCCCACAGTCCAGGGCTGCACAAGATGTGGCCCAGGGGCCGGATGCGGCCTACCAAAGGATTTCTGAAGGCCTGGGGCCCCATTGTCAGGAGGAGGGGGATGTCCTGGCTCCCAGAGCCTCGCCTGATCGCACGGGGCTTTGGAGGATGGGAGCAATGGACTCTTCCCCCAGAGTTTGCCTCTGCTTCCCAGGGGAGCTTTCGCTGGGGGCAGGCTTACAGTTCCTCTCACCCCATTGGCCAGGCAGGCCCAGAAGGAGGAGCTTTCTGCAGGCAAGCAGCAGAGAAAGCCGGGAGGGCAGAGAGAGAGCAAGAGGGCAGACAGCAAGAGAGCTAGAGATCATGAGAGAGCCTTGGGCCCTTCTTCTGATGAGTGAGGGGGAGGACGAGAGAAAGAGAGGAGGACGCCCAACCACTGCGTTGTCCTCCTCCTCCTCTGCCGAGTCATTCACTTTTGAGTGGCCTAGGGGTTTTGCCAGGTGGGCAGCCTTGCCACTCAAAGGCAAAACCTCTAGGTCGCTCAAAAGCTAATGACTTGGAAGAGGAGGAGGAGAACAACGCGGTGGGCGGGCACTCACCTCTCTTTCTCCTGTCCTTCCCCTCCTCCTATTCACAAGGCTGCCCACCCAGCAATGGGAGAAAGAGACAAAAGAGGATGGGGGGAAAGAGACAAGGACGCCCACCCACCACATAGTCTTCCTCCTCCTCTGCCGAGTCGTTCACCTTCAAGCGGCAAGGCTGCCTGCCTGGCAACCCCCACAAGCTACTCAAAGGTGAATGACTCGGCAGAGGAAGAGAAGGACAATGCGGTGGGCAGGTGTCTCTTCCCCCCTCCTCCTCCTCCAGAAGGAAAGAAAGGAAGGAAGGAAGGAAGGAAGGAAGGAAGGAAGGAAGGAGGAAGGAAAGAAGGGAGGGAAGAAAGAATCAAGGAAGCGAAGAAGTGGACAAGGAAAGAAAGAAGGGAAGAAGGGTAGGAGGAAGAAAAGAAAGAAAAAAGAAGGGAGGGAAGAAGGAAGAAAAGAAAGAAAAAGAAGAGACGGAGGGAGGGAGGGACAAAGAAAGCAGAGGAAGGGAGGAAAGAAAGAAACAAGGAAGGGAAAGGGGGGAGGGAGGGAGGGAGGAAATAATAAAGGAAGGAAAGGAGGGAGGGAGTAAAGAAAGAAAGGGGGAGAAAAAGAGGGAGGGAGGGAGGGAGGGGGTGTCTTGCCCCCTGCTAGGGTGACTAGACTTTCCCTCCTTTTCCCAGACATGTCCCCCATCTTAGCCTTCCTGTCCAGGAGGAGGGATTCCACAATGTCCTCTATTTTGAGCATGGCTAAGAAGTATGGATTTGCAAGTTGGGCTTCCCTGCCATAGTCTATCACTCAAACCATTAGACCACAGTTTCTCCTCTTTCTGTGTACTGTAAGTTAAATTGTATCCCCTTATGACTTTTTGTGATGGCATTAGTGGTTGATTTTGTAACCACTCTTTCCTCCAAGTCAACATTTCTCCAAGTTATTGGCCATGCTGGCTGGTGTTTCTTGGAGTCTCAAACATAGGGAAAACCAAAGGTTGAGAACCACTGGTATCACCACTGAACTGCCCTAAGTATTTTAGTTCTTGGGTAAGCCTAATTTTGTTGTGATAGTGACAGAAGACAAATCAGAAATGGAAATATAATATTAGATAACCTAAAATCTGTGGAATTCAGATGCCAAATTGACAAATTACATACCAAGCTTTTGACAATCTCTCTCGTGAGTCAAGTGTATTTTAAATGTGCACACATTTAATGTGTTTTTAATGTTTCAGATATGTCACTTATAAGGTCATATTGAATTAAACCAGGAGTGGGCAACACAAGGCCTGCAAGCCACATGTGGCCTTCCAAAACCATTTTTGTGCCCACCAGGGTAAAAAGGGGAAAAAACCAAGCATTTTCCTTATTTGTTTTTGCTCCTGAATGCCACAAATGCTGCCACATGTTTGTGAAGGGGTTTTGTGGGCATTTCCACTATATTTAGGGATTCCCTTGGACCCCTTGGGGACATTAACAATTTTTGTGGCTCTCCAATGTCTCCTGGGGTGCTAATGCTGTCTCTCAAAGTTGCCCAATGCAGAATTGGCCCCAGTAGAATGGAGAGGAAGTGATTTCTGCTTCTCCTGCCCAATCTTTCCTTTCATGCAGTCAGAATCTGCAGCAGAGGATTATGGACCCTTCACATCTGATTTGCACCCACAGGGCAAGGGAGAGTAATGAAGGAGGGTTGGAGAGGTGAGGCCTATTGCATGAATGAACATCTGTTTGCACAGTGTTGGTTTTTGCCCATTACAAAAAATTTTTGTCCTGTTTTGCCTCCAAAAGCATTTTACTCTGCTTTCCTTTCCCTGCACCCTAAGCTAGAGATGAGTGCTAGAATGGAACTGAATCCTACAGTAGGAATGGGAAAGAAAATAAACAATTGTTTCAATGATTATTTGTCCCATGACCAACATGTCAGTTCAGTTTCATTGGGGGGGGGGGGGGACTCAAGCCCAAGGAAATGTGCTGTGTATCAGATAGGCAGTCTAGAGGAATCTTTCTACTGAGACTTATTGCCTTAATGCCTTCCAACATTTTTTTTTGTCTTGTTTTGGTAGTTCTTTTATCCTAAAAGGAAGATAAGAACTTTCTGGTACATGAATGCCACTTCAAATTATTATAGTCTGGTTCCCCAGCAAGTAAAAACCTGCATGACATATGTGTTCTGCACTCCAGCATGATAGCAAATGTCACATTTTAGGCACATCTACATCAACAGCACATGTTGTATATTTTTTGTAGCACTTGCAAAGCTTAGATTTAATGTTCCTGGGGAAGAAAATGAAAAAGCTATATGAAGATCATATACTGTCTTTCCTTTGTCCTGGTACTTACCTGCCAAATTCATACTTGCCACACACGGGCTGTACACTCCTAGGCCCCAGATATCTAGTATTTCTGATGCTACTCTGTCTTGGATATGTACTTCTAGTTTTGACACTTCTGTAGAGTACAGGTTTTCAAACATTTCTATGTTGGTCGAAAAATTATCAGAATAAGTTTATCACTGTGGAACCTCTGCATATTTCAGTTTTAATTTAGGATGAATTCAGTTATATAGCTTTTTGTGGGGTTTTCAGGCTATGAGGCCACAGCTGCTGGCAAAACATCAGGGACAACCTCTTCTAGAACTTGGCTTCATAGCCCAAAAAACCCCACAAAAAACTATGGCTGCTGGCCGTGAAAGCCTTTGACTTCCCAATTCAGTTATAGAAGACACTGTTCCCTGAGGAACATACATGACTGTGCTCGTAAGAACATAAGAGCCATCTTCGAACAAACCAAAGACTTAGCTAGTCCAGCTTTCTATTTGCACATCGGCCAATATATTGCCCCAAAGGGAAACCTGCTAGCAAGGCAATTATAGCCTCTATCTTGTGCTTCCTGGCAACATATATACAAAGCTATTCTTCCTCTGGTGCTGGATATAAGTAGCCATTGTGATTGCCACTGATGACCCTAGCACCCATGAATGTATTCAGTCCCCATTTAAAGCCTTCCAGTTTGGCAGCCATAACTATATCCTGTTGCAGTGAGTTTCACAGTCTGTAAACTTGAACAACTTTTCCCAATCTGTTGCCCTGCAAATGAATTATACTACAATTCCCAGAATTCTTGAGCCCACATAAGATTGTGGGAGTAGTCCAACATATTTGGAGATAATATGTGCTACAATACATTAGTACTCTGCTGCAGTAGTTGCACATTGCAAGGAAAAATTACAGTAGTCCCTTGGTATCCATTGGAGTTTGGTTCCAGGCCTTTGACACACCCCCCCCCCCAAAATGGATACCAAAATTTATGGATGCTCAAATCCCAATGCAGAATCCGTGGATATGGAGGGCTGGTTGTACTTGTGCTGCTCTCCAGGGAATTTTGTTTACCATTATTGGTCTTCTCATTGAGGAACCCGGTAGCATAATCTGGAAACAATTTTTTATAGTGCAATTGTATGCATACCTTCACCATATGTAAACTCCATTGACTCTGTGTACTAGGGTGGGCAACATATGGCCCTCCAGATTTTGTTGCACTGTATTTCCCAGCAGTTTTACCATTGGCTATGCTGACTGGGATTGATGGAAGTTTCAGTCCAACTATGTCTACAGGATGGCATATGTCACTTCTACTGTATAGATAACATGTAAGACATACATGCATTCATTGACAAAAAAACATGTATAATAATGTGTCTGTACAACCTATAAATCAGAAATGGGGAATCTTTAGTCGTCCAAATGGTGGACTGTGGTTCCAATTGCCCTTGAACAGTGGCTAAATTATCAAGGAATCAAAAATGGAAGAGACCAATAGCACTGACTCTGTTTTAAATCCTCTAAAAAAGGAGACTCGACCACACTCAGAGGCTGCATATTACACTATCTAACAGCTTTTACTGTCAGGAAGTTGTTTTTAATGTTTACGTGGAATCTCTTTTCTTATCATTTGAATACATTGTACCATGTCCTACTCTCTGAAGCAGCAGCAAAAAAGCTTGCTCCATCCTCAATATGACATCCCTTCAAATATAATAATAATAATAATAATAATAATAATAATAATAATAATAATAATAATAACAACAACAACAACAACAACAACAACAACTTTATTACAGCCATTTGGCCAGCACAATTACAAAAT
The DNA here is from genome assembly GCF_019175285.1 of Sceloporus undulatus. Classification (NCBI taxonomy): domain Eukaryota; kingdom Metazoa; phylum Chordata; class Lepidosauria; order Squamata; family Phrynosomatidae; genus Sceloporus; species Sceloporus undulatus. Next base: position 69,053,047 of record NC_056522.1, on the reverse strand, counting down.
TCCAATTTAAAACATAACTTAGTTTTATACCATAGGTTCATGTACAGGCAGATTGGAGAGTATAAACAAATGATAGTTTATAAAAAGTAAGGATAAAAAGTAAGGATAGGACTGCACAATCAGGTAATAGTTAATCCTCGCTATCATGTCTCCTCTTAACCTTCTCCTCCCCAAGCTTAACATACTCAGCAATATAAGTCACTCCTTATAGGGCATGATTTCCAGACCTTTCACCACTTTAGTTGACCTCCTCTGGACATGCTCCAGCTTGTCAATATCCCTCTTGAATTATAGTGTCCAGAACTGTACACAGTATTCCAGTGGGGCCTGACCAAAGGAGAATAGAGTGATACTATTACTTCCTTCAGTCGATACTACTATTGATGCAGCCTAGGATCTGATTAGCTGTTACTTCTGAATGAAGGCTGCCTTTAGAAAGCTGCTGGTTGAAAATTAACAAGGAGAAAGGAAAGGGTGGAAGTTGGTGCTGGCAACATGTATTTAGTTTAGAAATTTGTTTAAATACCATAGATAGGAGTTGCTTCTAATAGTTCTGGGATAATTAAGATTCTGTAAATCAGTGTTTTCCATGTACTGTATTAAAAAACTAGAATTTTATTTTCTATCTGGGAAGGCTGCTGGCTCAGCTTTTGAAAAAGGTGTGTTTTGCTTCATCCTCTGTATTTATGTTCATTATACTGCTTGTCATCATGGAAGGTTCGCTTTTTTAGGTTTGAATTGTTTCCTCTTTCAATAAAAACTTGGCAGCTGTTTTGACAGTGTTCAAAGGGTTAGATAAACTGAGTTTGCTAATTTTTGAAGTATTGTTTGTAAACCCATCAAAGACAGATGTCAAGTCTGGAGGGAATTAAGAGTGTACTCTCTAAAAGCACCGTGTCTTGTGATAGTATCTAAGTAATTTCTCAATATATCAATCAATTTAATTAAAAACTAAGTATAAAATAAACTACTCTGAAAAAGAGAAGGTTTAGAATAGATAATAGGGATGCCTTAAGAATCTAAGAGGCACAAGTCATATTCTTAATTATTTTTATTTATTGCCAGTTCCACCAGTCTGCACCACTTGGAAATAGATACAATCCCGATTTGTTTTTCATTTGGAAATCTATGCATTTGGGAACTTTGACAAAATGCATCTCATAAAATGAACAGATAAAAATTCATGCATTTTAATAGATTTTACAGGAATATGTGTACAAGCAATCGAGAAAATGCACACAAAAATTTAAACCTTTGAAAAAGATACACATAGCAGACAGATTTCCATTGGTTAGAGGTTAGTCACAGAAGCTAATGAACAGATAGGCGGATGTGGAGTACAGTAGTCTGAGGAAGGCACCTGTTTGGCTTCCAATGAGAAAATGCAGAAAAGAGAAGTCACCAGCACAACCACCACCCGCCAGGTTTTTATAGGGCCAAATAGCTTTAGTGGTTGCCTGGTTCTCCAGACCAGATGCGAGTCAGTAGAAAGAGAATGTAATGTTGTCAAATTGGTATCTCTGAATAATACTGTTCCGTCTGCACAGACATATTGCCTTGGAAGTGCAGCTGACAAAGGGAGAGAAGGGTTTGTTTGTTTGTTTGTTTGTTTGTTTGCCGTTTTTCATGACTTCCAAGCTTGTACGTCCTACATCAGGTGCTGGGTGAAAAAGTAGTCCCCAGACCTGCCAAAGTTATCTGCTGTGGTAGTAGACACTTGATGTTAGGTTTGAGACTGCCAGAATCTTACACTGTGTGAAATTAAAAAAAAATGGTTTATGCTTCTGATCATCACAAACAGCTGAAACAGCAAGTTTAAAAAGAAATGCACACTTTCTTCTTGACATGCATTCACTAATTTTTCCTGTTGTCTACTTTAGAATATCATGCCAAATATAATTTACCTCTTTTGTGATTATCCCTGTATCACTTTCAAAGCTTTATTGCTTCAGCTTTATGGATGCTTTTCATGTTCAGTTTGAAGTACAGAGTTCATTCACTCTGTATATCTATTTGCCAATTCTTTCCTAAACTCATCTACCAGATTGGCCATTTCATTTCTCAATAGCATTCTGGCAGAGAGATTTATCTTATTGTTGTGAGATTTTACTTGAGTATTTCCTGCCCTTTACAATTCTAAGCAATTTTATAGCTTTTGTCATATGCTGAAATGAACAAAACCCATTTTGTTATGTCAGTGTTGTCAGTGTTTTTGAAGAACATTATTATCTTAAACAATTGCTTCTTTGTGAAAATGCAACAACTACTCAGTTAACTATATAGATAACAAGACATTTATATAGACTAAATGCTAACAGGCTGATCAAATATTCACTGTTGATTTATTGAGAGCTAAGTACCGGTACTATTACAAACTCATCTCATAATTAAGTGGAAACTAATTACAAGAGAAAGTGTGTTTTCAGATCGTATGGCATGTTAATTTGTTGCAGTAAAAACAACTAAGTTTGGTTTTTTGTTTGTTTGTTTTGTTTTTAGGAAAGACTAAACAAGATATTATGACATTATATGATTTTGCAGAGCAGGGCCCACTTCACCAGATGTATCATTCATGATATATGACATTATTCTTACTTGGAAAGGTATATGTATATAATTTTAGAAGAGGGGGTTAGAAATGCAGAAAATATAGTAAGTGACAATTGTTTTATTAACTGGGGCCATTTATAAAGTTGTGAATGATAACACAAACATCTTGCTATTCCTGCTTTAATTAACACAGTTAGTGTGATTAATAACCATTGTCCAGATTCAAACCGTATATGATAGAACTGAAGTGCTTAAAAGTTTCATATAGCAGCCTGCCCTTGCAACTGTTTTGATTTGGTGTTAGCTAATGGCCAGACTACATATTACACATGTGTGTGCACAACCAATCCTTAGTGAGGCTTGCTTGGAAACCTGGAACCCTTTCATACTATCTAACTACTGTATAGCACTATGATTGCACTTTAACTGCCATGGCTGTTTCCTTTGGAATCCTAGGATTTGTAGTTTGCTGAGACACTACAGGGGCTCTCTGGCTGAGTATTCTACATGTTGCTCTTTCAATTGTAAATTCCAGAGTCCTGTAGGATGGAATCATAGAAGTTAATGTGGAATCATAATGCTATAACTGTACAGGATGAAAGTTTCACACCTTTCAAGAGAAATGGGAATGGAGAAATGGCTAGAATTTACAAAATATATCCCTGTGTACACTCTTTTTCTCTCCAAGTGATTCCTAAGTTGTCTCCTTTCTCTAGCCCCAACACGAGACGTGTGTGTGCAAAAGATATATGCTTAAGTTCAAAACATGTATTTGGAATCCTGTGTAGGTAAAACATACTGTCTTTTGTTCTGAAAGGAACAGATGAGGGATTTTACTTGCAGCCCAAATTAGGCTCAGAATGTATTTTAAAAAACCCCAAACATTTGTATAGTTCTGTTGTAATGTGTCTTATCTTTAATTTATGGTCTCAGCACAGGTTTGTTACTCCTGACACACGTCATGAATACTATGTAGATAAGAGTAAATAAATGGCAATGTAAATGATATGAATAAGTAAACTAGAAGAGATTTGTTAATGTTCTGTAACAAAATCTGTCTTGTGCAGAAACTGTACAGCTTTGCAGTGTAAGAAAGGCATGACCACATGATGTTATTTAATGTTTATAGCAAAACTATATCTATCTTATAACCACAGATAGCTATGCCACATATTATTCATTGGTAGTTCATGCACACAGACATGCTGATATGAGTATACAAATGTCACTGCTCATTGAATAACATGGGCCATATTTTTAAATGTTTTTTCCCATCTGTGGGGAATAATATGGGGCATGTTTTGCATGCTTTTTCCCATCCATGGGGGACAAGGAACTGAAATGGATGGAAAGGAGCCACTGTATTACAAATAAAATGTTAGATTTTATATAAGGAGTATAACGAGTTTTCTAGTAAATTATTTGGAAACATGTACTCAGGATCCTAATTTCAAGATATCAAGAACTAATATAAAGAAAAGAGCTGTACCATCACTTATAATACTGAAACTATTGTGCTTGCCTTAAAAGATGTATTTGTATATATGTATGTATGTGCTGCATTTTTAAATATATTTTAAAGAGATAAAATAGTTGGAGGTAAATGGGCAGCTTTGTAGCTAAAATTTACTAAAGTATCTTTATCTTAACTAGAAGCGGTGTTTGTTCTTGCAGCTTCCTTTTGGCTTCTGCTAATGATTCTACCAGTTAAGTGCAAGGATTTTTGGCTTACCACAGTACACAATGATTTCAGCAAATAGATCATCTCAGGCCAAACGGATTAACGAAAGTGTAACAATGGTCATTTTTTGTGAGAGGACTACAGCAAATATGTCAAAAGTTTAGATACAGTTTTAAGTGCTCACCAGATATTTGGATTTCAATGTATGTGATGCGTCATCAATAGTTGGGGCTGATGAGAGCTGTGAAGACTAGCCTAATGTCTAATTTCTGGATGAATCTTAAAGGCAGTGATTGTCAGGAGGAGCTCTGGTAGGGGTAGCAGGCACCAAAGTGTGCATCATGACACATACACAGAATAGGCTCATAAAGAACAAGCAGACTCAGGGGTGAGCCACAGCACATCACATTCCATCCTCATGCAAATCCAGCCACAAGAACTGTAAAACATGACTGCACAAGCACATTCATGTGGCTTATCTGCAATGGTTCATTCAGTGGTATGTTTTAACTGTTTGGTATTTTAATATTTTTGGGATGCGGTGGCTCAAGTGGTTAAGATGCTGACTCTGTTGACTGCAATATCAGCAGTTCAAGGTCCAGGTGCCGCGTGATGGGGTGAGCTCCCATCACTAGTCCCAGCTTCTGCCAACTTAGCAGTTTGAAAGCATGCAAATGCAAGTAGATAAATAGGTAGTACTTTGGTGGGAAGGTAAACAGCATTCTGTGCAATCATGCTGGCCACATGATCACAGAGTAGTTGTGGCTCTTCAGCTTAGTAACAGAGATGAGCACCACTCCATACTGTTAGACATGACTTGACAACTTTATCAGCAGGGAATACCTTTACCTTCATTTTAATTTTAAACCACCATGAATCCCAGTATTGGGGAAAATATGAGGTATAAATAATGATGGTGATGACAAGAAGAAGGAAATGGAGAAGGGAAAGGAGGAGGAGGAGATGATGATGATGATGATGATGATGATGATGATGATGATGATGATGATGATGATGGTGATGATAATAATAATAATAATAATATGTTTTATTTATATACCGCTATTCCAAAGATCATAGCGGTGAACAGCAAGTAAGCTAATTAGCAAGTAAGCTAATTTGCCCCCAACAGTCTGGGTACTCATTTTAGCGACCTCGGAAGGATGCAAGCCTGAGTCGAGCTTGGGCCCTTTTGCTGGTCTTGAACTCGCAACCTTGTGGTCTTGAGTGAATGGCTGCAGTACAGGCATTTAACCACTGCGCCACCTGATGATGATGATATGTGATGATGATGATGATGGTAGTGATGTAATAGTAGAGTGCACTAGGCTAGGATCATCTAGCCCTGTTTGTTCCCTGCTGTCAAGTCTTGCCCAGCACATCAATTGGTCTATGACCATAATAAACAAAAATAATAAACCATAATAAACAAAAATTCAAGCAAGGAGTTGGCCTCTTCCACTGAAAGGAGGCACCCTTTAGAATATATGCTTTGGCTCCAAAGATCACAATAGGCAGGATTTTCCAGGACCCATTGTCAGTACAGTGGAACTATCTACATTCTCTGGATCTGGGCAAAAGGGGAGAGCCCCCCTAATGCTTTAATCAAGAGAGCATGCATACCTCCATGAGCCTCTGCCTCTCCCCAGGTCAAAGAAGAGTTTTGAATGTTTCCTTTGACCCCTTAGCAACATTTTGTCCCATTGAATTGCATCTTTAGTATTGGTATTAAAGGATATTTAACCATCTACTAAGTGGAGGGTGTTTTCAGCCTTGATAAAGGCAAACCTTTGAAAGACTCATGGTACACTGATACTCCATTCTCAATTTGCGTATGTTTATTTTTGCAATAAAGGTCGGTCTCAGCATCCCTACTTTAGTAGCGTACTTCCAGAAAAAGATTTATATGGCAAAATTTTGCCAACTTTCCTGTGTCTTGATACAGCAGAATATATAGCACAGAAGGATTGACCAGAGTTCACATTCTCTTCCCATTATTGCTATTTTCCCTATTGTGCACAGCTCCTGATTCATACAGAGCCACTAGTGCTAATGGTTGTGACTATGTATAAGTTGTGCCATATTTTTACTGTGGAATATGTGTCATAATGTAGAATGAAAGACAAATACAATATACAGTATGTTGTTTTTTAAAAAAAACCTTTAGGAAAATGATGAATATGAAATGTGGAAAAGGCACGAGAGAGAAAATTAAGTGTTTCTGTCTTTGCTGGGTCATGATTGAATAATCCCTCCTACTATGGAGCTCCTGCTCATGAGTATATTTTCTTCTGTCAAAGAATCTGTCAAAGAATCTGTGGCCCATATTTCACAGCATAGGATGGTCTGTTCTACTCTTAGGAATACCCACCCACTCAGTACAATATAAATTTATGTGGGTGAGAGCAAGGTTTGAGATGTGCCAGGAGAGCTGCTCTGGCATGGTTCGTCAAGAACAATGCCAAGTCAGATAGAAATAATATGGGGTGATTCATTGTAGGAGGTGAAGCTCAGGTGGCATTGGATATGGCTTCCAGGATGACATAGCTGCAGCCTGCAGGTTACTTCCCTTCTAATATCATTGTATAGGGCTAGTTCTCAGGAAAAACAGACAATACTAGTGAAGGGCCTATTTGTACAACAGGTATGGTTGAATGATGGCCTATATACCCTAAAGGCATCAGATCCTGTCTGATCTCAAAAGATATGCAGGGTCAACCCTGGTTGGTGCTTTGATAGGAAATTGTCAATGAATACCAGGTGCTGTAGAATATATTTCAGAGGAAGGAACAGGCAAAACCACCTTTGAGTATTCCTTGTCTAAGAAAACTCAATGAAATGTATGGGTATGCACCTTCCTGTTGACAGGCAACTGGAAGGTGCATACACACATATTGTGAATCCTTCTTTTGCTGTTCTATTTCTCTCCTTGCTTTTTCATTTCTTTCACCTCACTCAACTTGTTCATTGCACTCTTACTGGCTGGCTTAGGTAGGATGGTGGGCCTGAGTTACTAGTGCAAGGGAATCAGCTCCTTGGATTTATGTGGGGCCCAGTTGCTCTGATATCAAAAACAGTGTCTCTTGCAAGGCTTGGGCTAGACAAAAGATTCCAGAGGGGTGAAAGGTAGTACTTTTGATTTATGCCACAACCATAGGCTGTATAAACAGAAACAGATTATACTTACTGTTTACATTATAGTACAGAGGGACGTTTAAATGGCAGTCAGTGTACATGGAGATAAAATAAAATCCTGGAGCTGTGTGTGTGTGTGTGTGTGTATGTGTGTGTGTGTACAGTATTTGCCTTCAAATCACTTGTAGACTTATGGTAACTCCATGAATTTCATAGGGGTTTTTAGGCAAGGAATACTCAGGGGTGGTTTTGCCAGTTGTTTCCTCTGAAATAATAGGCCACAGCACCTGACATTTGTTGCCAGTGTCCCATCCAAGTACTAACTATGGCTTACCCTGCTTAGCTTCCAAGGTCAAACAGAATCTGGTGCCATTAGGATATTTATTGTTGCTGAAGCCATTTACTGTCTCCAAAAGTAAAGGAATATGTTTTGGCTGGCATGTGCTTACTCCTTCCAGTCAGAGAGCATCCCTGGAATTCAAGCCATGACATGTGAGATCATTTTCACAGTAAAGTGATACTTGATGTATTGTGTGTCACAGTATTTCTGCAATGTAGGCACCTTTGTCACTGTATTTAACACTTGACTTAAGGGTGGAAAAGTTGTATGTTAGAAGTGCACGTATACAAACTGTGCTATCTCATTTTTGTGATTGATATATATCAGATTTTCAGAACTGTGGTCCTTCATTATACACCTAAAAGGGCTGAGCTCATGTACACTGAGTGCTTTTTGTGGGTTTAAAAATATATATTCAGCTATACAATAAATTCTGATTTAAAGGTGAAGCACAATAAAGCCTATTCCTGGTATTGTTTGCACAGGCATTTCGGAATTATATTTCCTTAAAAAAACACCTAAGAATGCTAAAGATCTGATTTTTTTTATGACATAATTATTTCTTTGTAATGTATACTTTGTATTCCAGTCCTGGGGTCATTTGAGCACATTGTCCATCCTTTTCCAATCAGCTATGTATCCATGTATTGTTATAATTATCAGCTGGCTTGTCAGCTGGCTTGTCACTTCTATTTTTATTCATATTATGCCTGTTTGGTTTCGCAGCCATTTCAATATTTTCTGTCTTAGAACCAAATACTCAGAATTATTTATTCTGGATATCCTGGAACAAAAAATGGGATTACTGGGAGCAAAATGAACCATTTGCTCCACTACTTACAGCCTTCGAAATGATTAAAAAAAACTTGCATCAGATCTTGTTCACAGCGAGGCAATGGTCTACTCACAGTGTGTCTACTTGTCAGACAAGTTTCTGTGAATTTTGTTTTTATCATTGTAGTTAGTTGTATAACTTCTCATTTGGACCCTGAACTTGGAAATGTTACTTTTTGACTTTAGCTCACAGAGGTCCAAAACACACTGCAGAACTAATCCAGTTTGAGAATGCTTTAACTGCCCTGGCACAATGCAAGGGAATTCAGAGAATTGTAGTTTTGTGAGACATTTAGCCTTCTCTGTCAGAGAGCTCTGGTCCCACTATGAATTACAATTCCCAGGATTCCCTAGCACTGAAGCAGGGCAGTTAAAATGATCTCAAACTGGATTATTTCTGCAGTGTGTTTTGGACCACAATTATAGAATGTTCGTGCCCGCCTGACCAGATGGTGGGTGGCATCACACCATTTCTACAGTGCAGCATTTAGACATGATACGCTGAAGAAACAGGGAAAAGCTGCTGCTGCAGCAAGGGCAACTTTTTTCCAGCTCCAAAAGGAGCAGCTTTCCGTCACTTCTTTTGGAGCTGGCAAATCACCGGATTGGGGGCACAGCATGCAGTTGCTGCAGTCCCAATCCGGTGTTGTTAAGGCACAAAGTTACCTTTTCACAATCATGGTATCTTCCCTGCCAAGGTGACAAACATTGACAAACCCAAGTGCTCAGAGGCAGACTAACAAATGAATGCATTGCTAACCTTGTTTCCATTTTTGCAAAATCTCTTGCTTTTCAGTCACAAATACAAGTAGACAAGACAAAATGTAGTATGTCTTTGCCCACAGACTCATGCCCTTCATTTAGTATAATAAAATGTTCAACCAGCTGCACTGAATCAGTTTTTGTAAACTTGAAGTGAAACTGATCAGTGTTGCAGAGAGTGAGTGAAGGTCAAGGTACTACAGTTATACCTCAGCAAAAGAAAGTTAAATTGTTGATAGAAGTTACATTAGATACAACTCTCTTTAGGTAAAGTAACTGTCCTTAAAATAGTTTCCTTTCAGGTACAGTCTTTTTTAGTCACCTATTAGGGAGGTATATGCTAATCTCTTTATATTATTACAAATATTTTTGTAAAATAATTTCCATATAAAGCTTTGATTGTGTTTGAATCTAATATGTAAACCAAACATGCTAAATCAGATAATATAATTTGAAGCAGTAGGAAATTTTTGGAAAATTTTCCAGTTCCAGTTTCTTTAGAAAAGCCACATCACTTGTTCTAATTCAGGGAAGCTTCACATACCATATTCTTTACTTGAGTACAAGACCATACATGGTGTAGCTCCAGTCTGATTACTTGGAAAGTAAAATGATGCAGAGTATTCATTCTTGATTCTAAAATCCATATCTCTGTTTTTTCTCTCTCATTTCTTTCCAGGGGATGAACATTCCCATGATTCTCCAGCCCCAGCAGAAGCCCAGGCACAGGCTGGGATGGAAGCTGGTGGAAGAGGGAGCAGATGTTGTTGGAGATGCTCTCTCGCCCAACTTAAGAAGTTTTTCTGGGGTGTAGTGGTGGTGTTTGGTGTCTGTTCATCATGGTCAGTTTCAACCCAGCTAGCAAAACTGACCTTTAAAAAATTTGATGCACCCTTCACTTTGACATGGTTTGCAACGAACTGGAACTTTTTATTCTTTCCTTTGTATTACATCGGGCATCTTTGGAAATCAACTGAAAAACAGTATCCACAGCAAAGATACAGGTAAGGGAGACTTGGGATTTCAGTGATGCTGTCATATGTTCTTTTCCTGATGCTTTATTAAATTCTTGTTCATGCTGTTGCAAAATATGACCATACATTGACAAAAACATGAGGTAGGAATGGAGGGAGAGAGAAGAAAAGACTCAGCAGAAGAAAAATAAAAAGGGAAATAACAAAGGTATACGGGAAAACAGAATTAGTGTAAATGAGGTTTCTTTGTCTGCAAAGTCTGCAGTGTTATTGCTGTTGAAAAGAAACCATACTGCAAACACAGATGCCCCTTGTTGTTGTGTGCCTTCAAGTCGTTTCTGACTTCTTTGGTGATCCCAAGGCATATGGAACTGTGTGACTCACCCAGGGTTACCCAGTGGATTTCCATGGCTGAGTTGGGACTCAAACTCTGATTTCCAGGGTTGTAGTCCAATGCCCAAACCACACCACCGTGCTAATATATACCTAACAGCACACTCTGGTGGGGTACAGACCGCCGCTTTGCAGCGGTCTGGCGCCGCCGCCAGAAGGTCCGCGGGGGAGCCGGAGCCTTCAGACGGCCCGACTCCCGCGCGGACCGAAAAAAGAAGCTCCAAAATGGAGCTTCTTTTTGCGTCGCGTTTGCGACGTAGCGAGGCGCCAGGGGCGTGCTCGCTACGTCAGCAGCGGCGCGACGCGTCTGGACGCTGTGCGTCCGATACGTAAAGATGGCGGCGCCCATGTAGAAAGGGCGCCGCCATCTTGTACGTATTGACTACATATTAGGGTTAGGGGGGTGCGGAAGCACCGCCCCTTCCTAACCCTAATACGTATTCAATACGTATTTTTTGGCGGTTTGTAACCCGCCTCTGTGTCCGAGATAGTGTGAGATTGTAGCAACATTGCTTTCTGATGGTTCAGTATAGACAAACTTTATTTCATGCACAAATTATTTATTTAAAACACCCTCTGGATGAAATTCCATCAGTGAGACTGGGGTCATGCAACTTATGCACCTTTAAAGTGAAGCAAATATGAGAAAGAACACTCTTTGTCCCATTATATCCACCCCCTAACACAAATAGAAGCAACCAGCAGAGGATTCCTAATCCATTCAAATTTAGCACCATATAACGGCAACTAAGGACAATGCTGTTGGTGTTTCAGTGTATCACCGTTCATTCAAGTTGTAAATCTGAGTATTTGGCATGACCCTCTTCTAAAATGTGGTTGGTAATTTTGAAGGAAAACATAAAAACAAAAACAAAAATAATGACCTCAGAGGATCTACATAAATTCAACCTAGATAATGAGGAAATTGAAATAAAGACTTTTTGTATCCCCTTGCCCATTGGGAACCATTTTTCCTTCATGTTCTGTTGTAACAGTAGGCTCTTGACCATGGCTGAGTTGGGACTAGAGAGGTAACTTCACCATGCTGCTTGCAAAGAGGGTGTTGAGTCCAATGTGCAGTTGTGGATCGGAGTCCAATGTGCAGTTGTGGATCTGTACTCAACAGCTACAGTCACAACCATCTCCTGATTTTCTGTGCCTGAAGAGAATGTGATTAATTGCTTGAACTAGTGCTACTCGGTCATGCTAAAGTATTAGTGTGAAATGATGACGTAAAGTTCTCAGAAGTGCTATAAGAGACTTAAACAGCCTTTAATCCAGTGGATAAAGGTATTAAAAGAAGAAATAACTGAAAGCTGTTGAGATAAAAGTACATGTTTCAAATGTAGAAGATCGACTTTGGCATAAGAGTAATTTTACAAGGAAAGAAATTGGAATGGTGACTATTAGCTGTACCACTTACAAAATGTTTTCACTACATATCAAGCAATAAACAAGATGAGTGAAGGTCAAGGGAAATGGCTTACCAGAGTAAAATGGAGTACAGTTTTGCTTGAATTATTTATGTTTATAAGGTTTGTAACATTTGCATGGGTGGTTCTGGGGAGTCACTGTGTCGATAATATGGCAGGGATGTACAGGCAGCAGGCTACTATGGTGGTTTATATTTTTCTATGCATAAGGTAGATAGCAGGAAAGTGACCATGGGGTTTTAAAAGGGTTTTAAAGGGTGATAAATTTCCGTGCCTCATTTTATTTATAACTGGATTAGTCTTTCTGAGATTTCTTGGAGAATTCTAGAAGCTTGTTTTTTTCTGAGAATTCTCTTCTCACTCTGAACATAAGAAAATAGGTTGCACATGTGTAGGATCACAGCCCCTTTGAGATTTTTAGTTTGGTTTCATTTTCTAGTGAATTTTGTTTGCCACATGCATGGTATTCCATGCATCTGGCTTGAACAATCTTTAGTGCACATGGCAAAGCAAAAGGCAAAGAAGCTGAGGGTTCATGATGGGAGAGCATTTCTAGATCCCTCTCTAAAATACTGTTGCTTTCTCTTCTTTTCTTTTCTATTTTCTTCACTTCACTTCTCTTTTGGTAGTTCTCCTCTATATGATTTATGTCTTTTTTTTAAAAAAATGCAACACCAGTGAATTGGGGACCATTAATTAGTCACTCCAATCTGAACTTCCTCTATGGTACAACACATTTTTTAAATTATTGTTATTATAAATGGTTTGAGCTTTTCCAGATTATCTTCCTATGAATTAGATTGTCTTCTTTCTTCTTTTATTCCCTGTATTTCAGGCATCCAGACACTTATGTTCTCCTTTTAAAACATGAGAAAGAATGGAGGATTGCCACAACTAAACAGGGCTGACCAGAACCTTAATTCCCAGCCTGCTTGTTTGCATTAAGTACCTACAACTCCTCTTTTTCCTTCCCAACTGCATATTTTTAACTGCAGGAAAATAAGCATCCACACTATCTGATCTGATACTTCTTGAAGCTGTTCCTTTCCCCTCTCTTGGCCTTCAGAGTCTGCCACAGTTCCTGATGACACTGTCTATTGCTGGTCAGGGAAGACCAAAACAGGTATAGAAGGAACTGCTGTGGCAAGCCTAAATGTTTGTATTTGGGTATAGGTAATCAATAACATGCTATGTTTCCATTTTCTTGTACCCTAACAAAGCTTAAGGCAAACAGGCTGGGATCCATCTGACAGGGGATGTCATGGCTCAACCAAGGCCTGATCAACAGTGGTGTCTTGGCCTCTTATTGGCAGCAACACCACATTCCCTCAAAATCTTAAGGCAGCCAGGTGAATTTTCATCTGGAAACGGAGCAAATTAGATATTTCTCCCCCCTTTCCCTTTTCCATTTCTACATCCTGCAGTTTTAAATGGCAATGTCCAGCATCAAGTAGACTGAATGTATTTAAAATTTCTGCTACAAACCTATTTCTTTCCGTTAGTCTCAAAGATGCTAGTCCTGAAGAGGAACTCAAAGTAGAATACATTGTGGTTGGCCCCATTAATCTGTTTGAGACATTCTGGAGGTTTTCTGGAGAAGAAGGAAGTACAAATTATAATTTCTAATTTTATCTTTCATAGACAGTGGAGTGGGGGGGGGGGCAAGAGATCAACAGAAAGTGTTGCATTGTTGGGTGGTCAATCAGGTTCTGATTATCTCATTAATCCAATACCAGCCAGGATGCTTTCAGAACAGCTGCCTTCATATCTTCCCAAGTGAGAATGGATCTGAAGTCTTCTTTGGACATTTTAAAACAAAAATTAGGATGTTTCAGCTGTGTATTCCTGGTCTGGGAGTGATTTGGATTAGATTACCCTTAGTGTCCCTTCCAACTCTACAATCCTATAGGCTATATAGGCATGCTCCAAATGGTGGGTGCCATCCATATTGTAATTTGCTTTCAGTTCTTCAGATCCCTGTTATTTGTTTTTGTGGATCACACATACTGAAGAATCCAAAATCCATATTGTGGGAATAGCTTGGTTGTTCTTGTTGTGTGCCTTCAAGTCATATCCAACTTTTAGTGACCCTAATGTGAACCTATCTCTGATTTTCTTGGCAAAATTTGTTCAGAGGGGATTTGCCTTTGCCTTCCCCTGAGGCTGAGAAAGCATGACTTGCCCAAGGTCACTTAGTAGGTTTCCATGGCTGAGCAGGGATTCGAACCATGGCCTTCAGAGTACTAGTCCAGGGCTTAAAACCACTACATTATGCTGGCTCAGTAGCTTGATTAGAATCATAGAGTTGGAAGAAACCACAAGGGCCATCCAGTTCAACCCCCTGCCATGCAGGAAATCTAAAAGCATCCTCGACAGATGGCCATCCAGCCTCTGTTTGAAGACCTCCAAGGAAGGGGACTCCACCACATTCCAAGGGAGTTTGTTCCACTGTCGAACAGCCCTTACTGTCAGGAAGTTCCTCCCAATGTTGAGCTGGAATCTCTTTTCCTGGTGCTTGCATCCATTGTTCTGCGTTCTAGTCTCTGGAGCAGAAGAAAACAAACTTGCTACCTCCTCAATATGACATCCCTTCAAATACTTAAATAGGGCTATCATACCACCTCTTAACCTTCTCTTCTCCAGGCTAAACATCCCCACCTCCCTGAGTCATTCCTCATAGGACATGGTTTCCAGACCCTTCACCATTTTAGTCGCCCTACTTTGGACACGCTCCAGTTTCTCCACATCCTTTCTGAATTGTGGTGCCCAGAACTGGACACAATATTCCAGGTGGGACTTGACTAAAGCAGAATAGAGTGGCACTATTACTTCCCTTGATCTAGACACTATACTTCTATTGATGCACCCTATAATCGCATTGGTCTTGTTAGCTGCGACATCGCACTGTTGACTCATGTTCAACTTGTGGTCTACTTGGACTCCTAGATCCCTTTCACATGTACTTTCATTCAGCAATGTGTCTCCCATCCTATATCTGAATTTCATTTTTCTGCCCTAAGTGCAGTACCTTACATTTCTCTGTGTTGAATTTAATTTTGTTAGCTTTGGCCCAGTTTCCTACTCTGTTCAGGTCACTTTGAATCTTGATCCTGTCCTCTGGGGTATTAGCTACTCCTCCTAATTTGGTGTCATGTGTAAATTTGATAAGTGTGCCCTCAATTCTTTCATCCAGGTCATTGATAAAGATGTTGAATAACACTGGGCCCAGGACAGAACCCTGTGGGACCCCACTGGTCACTTCTCTCCAGGATGAAAAGGAGCCATTGTTGAGCACCCTTTGGGTTCGGCCAGTCAACCAATTACAAATCCATGTAACAGTTGCCTTGTCTAGCCCACATTTTACAAGCTTGTTTGCAAGAATATCATGGAGGACTTTGTCAAAGGCCTTACTGAAATCAAGGTATACTATATCCACAGCATTCCCTTCGTCTAGCAAGTTGGTAATTTTATCAAAATAAGAGATCATGTTTGTCTGGCATGACTTCTTTCTCTGAAACCCATGTTGACTTTTTGTGATTATAAAATTGCCTTCTAGATGTTCACAGACTCTCTGTTTAATTATCTGCTCTAGAATCTTTCCTGGACGATAACTGTTTGGATCCTCTTTTTTTCCCTTTTGAAGATGGGGACAACGTTTGCCCTCCTCCAGTCTGCTGGGACTTCTCCTGTTCTCCAGGAGTTTTCAAAGATTATTGCGAATGGCTACGATGTTAAATTTGCCAGTTCTTTTAATACCCTTGGATGGAGTTCATCTGGGCCTGGAGACTTATATTTATTTAGGTTAAACAGGTATTCCTGTACTATCTCTTTACTTATTTTGTTCTGAAATTCCCCTTTTCTGTCCTCTGCTCCATTATCCTCAGGTCGAGCACCCTTTGCCTTTTCTGAGAAGACTGAAGCAAAAAAGGTGTTGAGTAATTCTGCCTTTTCTCTGTCTTCTGTTAACATTTTGCCATCTTCTCCATGCAGTGGCCCTACCATTTCCTTCTTCTTCCTTTTGCTTCGAACATATCCAAAAAGCCCTTTTTATTGTTCTTAACCTCTCTAGCAAGCCTGAGTTCATTCTGCACTTTAGCTTTTCTGACTTTACTCCTACACATGCTAGCTATTTATATGAATTCCTCTTTGGTGATTTCTCCATTTTTCCATTTCTTATACATGTCCCGTTTAAAACTTAGCTGAATTGAAAGTTCCTTAGTCATCCATCCTGGTTTCTTGAGACATCTCCCATTTTTCTTCCTCATTGTAACTGTTTGAAATTGTGCTTTCAGTATCTTCTTTTTAAGAAACTCCCATCCATCTTGAACTCCCTTCTCTTTTAGTATACCTTACCATGGGATCACCCCCAGTATATCTTTGAGTTTACTAAAATCAGCTTTCCTAAAGTCTGACTATGCCTGGCTTCTCCTTTCCACTGTATAACACACTCCAGGAGTGCATGATCACTCTCACCTAAGGATCCCACCACTTGCACTCCATTAACTAGGTCATCCCTATGGGTTAGGATCAGATCCAAAATAGCTGGTCCCTTTGTTGCCTCTTCCACCTTTTGGACAATGAAATTGTCTGCAAGGCAAGTGAGGAATTTGCTAGACCTTGGGGATTTGGCTGAGTCTGACTTCCAGCAGATATCAGGATAGTTGAAGTCACCCATCACTACTACATCTCTCCTTTCTGAGTGTGAGATCATCTGTTCTAAAAAGGCCTCAAATATTAGCTTTTGAAGTTCATAGGCTAAATAAGGTGATACAACATGCAGGGTAAGGAAGGTGGTGGTGGTGGTGGTGGTGGTGGTGATGTGTTTTTTAATCCTTAACCTGAACATATTAGGCAAGTGAATTACCAGTGCTCTTACTACCTCTCATTAATCTATGCATTAGGATGAAGATGTGATGAGATGTCCATTTGTAGGCTTTATCTGCACAAAGGTTCCCAGTTGTGTAGACGAAGCCTTTGTGCATTTTATATAGGTTCTTCTTTCAGATGCATGGGATAAAGTACTCTCAGGCACCATGGCCATGGGTAGATGCAGTATTACCCCCCCCCACACACACACACACACATTCAATTAATATATGTGTGAAGAAAGCTTCAACAGTAAGTACAGAAGCCCAGGTATAATGACCATTTTAACAGTGGAAATATTGTATTGGCTGTACTAGAACAGTGATTACAGATAGTTCAGAAATTTTTATGTAACTTTGTTAAACATCATATAATCTTAATAGCTATTAAATTTGTGTGTGTGTGTATCCATGCTATGAACTATGTCACAAGTGTTAAGTAAAATTATTTAACTTTTTAAAATCACAAAATAGATGAATTTCATAATGGGGGGGGCAGAATTTGGGTGGAAATGGGCCTTCTAGTATGTGGTCTGAAACCTGTAAATGGCCAGTGGTGGTAGCTGTTTTGTTTATTCTGAATATATAGCTGCTGTCCCCGTTTAGACAAGTACAGTATATATTGTTTTGTCTAATTTCTAACAGATGCTCCCCAAACTGCAAAGTGGACTGAGCTTCAAACCTTTTTTTTTTTTTTTTTGGCCTAAGTTCATAATCCATTTTTTTTTTAAATCAAGTCAATTTGTTTGCGCATTAGGCAATTACGTAATATGGAAAAATAACATTTGGTTCATCTGCACAAAGGTTCCCAGTTTCATCAAATCTTTGTTGTCTTCTGGTGTCTTCCTGAAGCTTTTTGCATCATTTCTCAGTGCAGAAAATTGGGCCATTTTTTAGAAGCAGCAAAATCACCACAGGTTCTTAGCACTCCTCTCCCATCTTTCAAAAAGGTATAGATTTCATGTGTGCAATGATTTTATTAGGTGAGTTAATCTGTGCAGCACACTTTCACAGTACGTTGTCCAGCACAGTTGTCATTTTATCACTATTTTTTTTAAAGTCCTGTATTTTAAATAGCATTAAACATAGTTATGTACTGTATTTGTAAATTAAAATATTAATGCAGCATTGCTTACTTGAAAGAGTGATATAGTACTAGTTGGTTTTAAGATAACCTTTGCAATCTCTGTTATTTGAGCCATCCTTTTTCTTTTGTATTTTAATTATATAATTCTGATCTAAACCAATCTGGGGGGGCTTCACCCCCCGCATACTATGAAACCCATATACTTTGACATTTTTTCAAAAAATTGAACAATTTTACTTAACATTGTATGGACTGGGCATTTATGGACAATAATTGGGAAGTCACATGTAAATAAATATTTTTGTGCTAATTAATATTTGCAAATCATGAAAATCTTTTAAAATGGTTGTTTGAGTGAATTGGGCCTTATAGAACAGAGCAAGTTGTATACATGGAAACAATGCAATGCCTCTGATAAGATGGAAAATCAGTTGTAATTCTGATTTAGCTTGCAGCTAAAGAACAATTACTAGGTACCATGATATTTCTATGTGCTTTGCCCCAGTATGGTATTCCAGCCTGCTAACAGATTTATACATACTAGAATCTTTATGCTTCCTAGAAGCAAACTTTTAACACTGTCAATAATATGCCCTTTTAATGCAAAATTTTGGAAAATCTTTCTCAAGTATTTATTATAGCTACTAGATTCACCAATACAAATTTCAAATCAGTCTTGGCAGTCCATTGTTGAATAGTAGTTAAATGTCACCACCACCACCCATTACCATATGTGGATGCAAGAGCTGGACAGTGAGGAAAGCAGGTAAGAGGAAGATCAATTCATTTGAAATGTGGTGCTGGAGAAGAGGGCTGAGATGTCAGGATGGCTGCATCCAGAGTGAAAATGCCCTAGATGTAGCAATATGGGACATGGGTGAAAAGTAACCCAAATTCAAAAGGAAGTCGTGATGAGTAAGCAGATTGAAAGGTGCTATGTCATAGGCAGCTGATGACACAAAGGCAGGACATGAAGTCACCAAGCTTCAATATTGGGACGTCTTGGCACATGTAAAACAGGAAAGTGTGTATCACACCAGTAGGGCGTTGGACAAAGACCTCCACCAGTGAATATGTATATAAGGGAGGAGCTGCAATGCCTGTGTGGTGGTGTTGTATATAGTGGATGAGCGGAGCATTTTGTCAGTTGGTGTAAGTAATTGTAAATATCAGAATGAAGATTAAAAGCCTCTTTGAGAGTAACCCGTGTCTGCAGCTTCTGTGGGCGGGAGAAGGAGTTCTCCAGCCTGCATGAACTGTACAGCAAAGCTTTCTGTGGCATGTGTTCCTGGCACAGAGCATCAGCGTGTGGACTTTGGGTCACACATGCACCAACATGGGATTCCATGAACAGCCAAATAAACTAATGCGTCCTAGAACCCTGAAATCTCTCTGGGAACCAAGATTATAACGTTGAGGTTACTGTACTTTGGCCACATCATGAGGAGGCATCACTCATTAGAAAAGACAAAAATGCTAGGAAAGGTGAAATAAGATGAGAGCAATCTTGCATGGCAGATGGATAGACTCAATCAGGGAAGTTACAGGACCTAAACAGAGCGGTTGAGGATAGGGGGTCTTGGAGGTCTTATCCACAGGGTCACAATGACTTGGAATCAACTCAAAAGCAGTTAACAGTGACAACAACAGGTAAATGAATATTTTTAAAAACTCAACTGTTAAGACTTCATATCAATGGCAATATGATGTCTCAGCTAACATTAATTGAAAAATAAAAGGATGCAATATTGGGGGATGGACAGCAAACACAACAAAACTAGATTACAGCTTCTTGTTAAGCAGAGACTCACAACTCACATTTGACCAATCTCCAGGAAGAAATCCTTAAAGATATGACACTGCTGTTTTGCAGAACTGTTCTCAACCACAAGTCATGCTCAACCACCACAGTAATGAGTGAGCAAGATCTTGTAGAGCAGTGATTCTCAATCTGTGGTTTTCCAGGTGATTTGGATTTAAACTCCTAGACGTTACAGCTTAAACAGTTAGTGCTGAGGAAATCTGGCAGCTGAAGTCCCAGACATTTGGAGGACCAGACTTTCATAACCACTTTTGTAGAGAACTGATATATTAAAAGGTTATGGCTGCATCTACGCTGCAGAAGAAGTGCAGTTTAATCTTCCCACTCAGCGCTTTGGTGCCAAAACATCCCAGGATTTCATTGGCTGGAACTATGACAGTTAAAGCAGTATCAAACTGCATTAATTCTTCAGTGTGGCATCTGTTTTCAATAGGTTAGAATTAGATGGAGACATCGCTTTTTGATCACTACCACTATCTGATTTGTCTGAACAAACTGTTAGGACCCACACATCAGAACTTCCTATCAATTACATTTTCAGTATCAATGATATGCAGTTCATCAACTATCTCACATTATTTTGGCTTGTCTGGAAAGAATAGAGAAAATGCCGTTAGACAAATAGGAACTCTCAAATATGAGCATCGAGAGTACAACATATTTCAGTTTTCTTTCTCTTTGAACTGTTTCTGTACCTCATCTCTCCCCCTCAAGATGGTGGCCGGGGGGGGGGGAGGGCTCTCAGTCTTTCCAGGCCAGGCCTCGTCTCTCCCCCTCAAGATGGTGGCCAGGGGGAGGGCTCTCAGTCTTTCCATTAATTAATTAATGTCTATGTTGGTGTTTTTACATCTCCTAATCCCTTCTTGTTGTACTTATTGATTTTTGTCAACCATTCTGGCAATCTTTTTTTCCACTTGCTTAAGACAAGGGCAAAAATCTTTCAGATAAATAAAATGTCCCTTAAAATAAGAACACGTTAACTGAGATTTGATTTCCCCCCCCACATAGTTTCTCAATCTAATAAAAAATAGGGTTGAGTTACATAAAATTTGGTGATGTCGCAGTCTGCCCATCTGCTGTTATGTGTGGGTTTCTTACACGACATCTGAACAAGTATTTATAGTAATAGATTATCTTATAAAATGAAGTATGATAGTCAACATTGTCCCAAATCACCAGTGATTTACAGTGACATTTCAACTCACAAGGTCTGCAGTATTAAGCAGACTTACCGTACTTGAAAATAAGTGGGACTGAGTTTAGCATATTTTGGATTAAAAAAGATTTGGAGTCAATTTTCAAAATTGTTCAGTTGAGAAAAATTAAATGGGGTGAGCTAATATGTCACACTATGCAATCTAAATGTTATTTGCTTGTTTGTTAACATCATTCTATAATAGAAAAATACTAAGACTGTATTCACTGGTAGGTTCTCTTCAACAAGCAGTATTTGGAGGTGGACTAGAATATCTCAGTAATATCAGCCTGGAATTGGGCTGTTCTGGAATTTCTGGTCTGAATTTCACAGCACACCATGATGTTACTAATTTATTTGAAATAGCAGTTACCAGCCTGAGGGCTGATACAGCCCCAAGTATGACTTGCGGGCATCATTGTGTCTGACATTTACAAAACATTTAGCAATCCAAACCTCTGGATTACTTGCAAAGGTTCTGCCATAGAAACCTGTCACAACTTGGAGAACTTTTGAGCATAATTGGGTTCTTTATAACTACAGGCTTAGAAATTCACAAATTTGGTGATGTCTGTGGAGGGGGGAAGCACACATATGTGTGTAAACATATATATGCATGCATACATCTACACAAAACAAAAACAAAGACTGGCCCATAATTGATAATAATAGCAGCTATTAGAATATAACGAGGGCAATCTGAAACATCAGAATCCCTGGCAGTGGCCCAAAAACGAATCTTCCTCAAGGCATTTGGACAATTGCACTTAAATAGTTGCTGCTCTGATTTAA
This sequence comes from Sceloporus undulatus, assembly GCF_019175285.1. Taxonomy (NCBI): domain Eukaryota; kingdom Metazoa; phylum Chordata; class Lepidosauria; order Squamata; family Phrynosomatidae; genus Sceloporus; species Sceloporus undulatus. The sequence continues at coordinate 69,031,184 of NC_056522.1, read as the reverse complement.
AGAATTGATTAAAGTCTTGGGCTTTCCAGTATTTTATTTACTGTTAATAGCCTGAACCACTCTTGCAACTTACTTGACTGCTTAACTTAAGGGACAACCCAAAACATTTGTGTAAAGCTTTAAGACTGCCAGTGACTGTAAAAGCACATCCTTTTGATTTGCTGAGGAGTTTTTAAAAAATCAGCCTCTGCTGTGTCTCGGGTGAAGTTTGGGAAAGATAATTTTGGAACAACAAATCCCATGGTCACATGGTCTGGAGGATTATGGAAGATAAAGTCAAGAATGATATTTCCAAGGTCAGATTTCAGGATAAAGGACACTGGAAAGATAATCAAAACAGCCAGTGACAGGTTTTGCATACAGGATAGTGTAACGTAAACCCATTCACACTACAGAATCACAATGCTATTATTATAGCCTATGGATTTCTGGGATTTGGAGTGTAGCAAGAAATATTTATAATCCCCAGCCAGAGAGCTTTTAGGCCTCACCAAACTACATATCACATTATTCCATAAGCATCTAAAGTAGAATAATAGTGCTGTAATTATATGGTTTAAATCATGCCCAAATGTGCCCTTCTACAATGTCCACCACCTTTTTCTTAAACAGGAACAGTTACTTACACATCTATGGAGTGATAGTTCTTAATAAGACAACTCCATCTTGCCAGTCTAAATCTGACCTATTTCAATGAATGCCCTACTAATAAATTACTATAGACAAAAGGAATGTTGGAAAGGAATCCTAGAGCATTTCTCAAATTTCAATTTGTCTAAGGTTTATGGTAATTATCTTTACTGTATTGTTTTTTTACCATGGAAACATGAATAATAATAATACAATTTATTTATATTCCTCCTTTTCCTTGCGGAATCAAGGCAGATTACAAAACAAAGGCATCAAAAATACAAAACACACCCCTCATCAAAAACATCACAGCAATATTATAATAATAAAGTAATTATACAAAAAAAATTAAAAAATAAGGAATATAGAGTACAAAATCCAAAATATACAGCACAATACATAGCATAATAATTTAAATGGCAATCCCCGGCACTTCCCTGGCAGCAGAACAACTACCAATATCAAATTAGATATGTTAAAATAACATCACATGGCATAATAATCAAACATAACATAACATAATAAGCAATATAATAATCTCCAACTCTCCCCCGACAACAAAATAACAAACAAGTACAGATTACATGCTTAAAATAGTTATATTATCAGTAATCTCCCTCTGCCTGTTGCCATCTCTCTCCATAGTTAATATACTAATAATAATTTTTAAAAAACCATCCAGCCTTGTGTCCACTATAGGCTGATGATGTTCTCTGGGCTGGTTCAGCCAGGTGGGCTCAGGTGTTTCTGTGCCAATGGGGTGATGGTCTTGGGCTTGGAGCCTACATTTTAAAGGTGCAGCTCTCCTTTAAACAGAGTATGGTTGTGTCAGAAGCATCACACCAGCAACTTATGCAAGACAAATGGGTCATGCCGGTTTAGTGTACTGTGTATTACACTGGGAGCTTTACTGCGGCATAGTTACAGCCTGTCCACAGTATCCTGAATGTCTCTAGAATGAGCTATTCAGGTGGCTATGCAATGATGCAACTATATGTGTAGATGGTAATGATTATGGCTTTAATAGCACTGACCTACCACTGTTTTATTACTGCAACATCCTAGATCAGTAGTTACAGAAAAATTCACCTTCTTGCACAATAAAAAGGTACACTAATGTGTCTTTCACATTAGCCCTATGCACACAGTTTATGGAGGGGAAGCTTTTCCTGGCATGGAAATAAAATATGAAAAAACTTCCTTAAGTTCTTTGTGTGTCAGGTTGTTTTCAAAAGCACATGAGTAGTAACACTGTCATAGTTTTGTAGTTGTGTATGGTATGTACCAAGAACCATATCATCTGGAGCCTGGGTCATTTTCAATCAAAGGATTTTATCGCACAGAGGAAAATCGGGGGTTTAAGGAGTCAATATCCCGGGAAAATTGTGCAATCCCAGTGAAGATTTTCTCACACACTGCAAATAAAGAAGAGTTATCTTAGGAATAACCGGGGAATAACTGGCAACAAATCATTCACAGGATTTCCCCGTAAATGATTTGTTGCTGGTTATTCCCTGGTTATTCCCAGGATAAGTCCTCTTTAATCGCGATGTCGTGTGAAAATCTTTACCACGATCACGCAGTTTTCTCAGTATACTGACTCTTTAAACCCCCAATTTTTCACCATGCGATAAAGTCCAAAGTATAATTTAAAGCATTGCTTTATGGTTGTTAGCAGTCATCAAGGCAGCTTCGACCTATGGCAACCCTATGAACTAGAGTTCTCCGAGTGCCTCTGTCATTAGCAGCCCTGGGACTTGCAGACTCAAAAAAAAAAAAAAAAAAAAAAAAAAGACTAACCAGGAAAGTCAGGAATTTGTGTTTTGTTTAACTGGAACGGTTAGTGTGTCTTTTACTATAATCTTGGCATCTTGCCTACACTGCAGTAAAAAATTTTCATACTGCTTAACAAGAAAGACATCACTTTTTCCTGTTCTACCACCACCACCAGCCTTGGTTTTCTTTGGCATATTTCCTGTTGACCTCTTTGCGAACTCACTGGCATTGTGGAGTCATGGAATTTCTTTTACTCTTGGGATACAAAACCTTCCTCTTCTCTACACCTCAAGCAGTAGCAGGAAACTACACTCCACTGCACTTCAGTCTTACAGCACAAAATTCTCACGACTGGTTAATAAATGAGAGAGTGTATGTGTTTTTGGGTCCTGCTATGTTGTAAGCATTTTCTTGCACCTCACGCTAGATCCATCTTTCTGATCAGTTTTCCAGCTTGATTTTGGCAATGTAAATTTGGCAGTTCTCCAACTCTAAATTATTCCATATTCCATTGCCAAGGAGGGTGTTTTGATGACCCAGCTATACTGTTAAGAACATCATCACAAATGTTAGCTGACATGTGCTCTGTACTAGGAGCACCTTGGGACCTTTTCTTCATGCAAGAATTTATGCAGCTATAAATCGCAAGGTACTTAACTATAAAATGGATTTTCTTTTGAACTCATTTCAGTGAAGTGATATTTGTATAATATACATTTCAAGGAAGTTTGCTCTGCCTTCAGCACATTAATCTTACCTGACTTTATTCAGATACTTAAAATCCACCTGGAACTTCAATGTGCTTTTTAAAGTGAATGTTTAATATTGTTTGTAAGCGAAGAGAATTGGCACATCCAAGTTACAGGGAGACATAGGTTCAAATCACCACTAAACTGTGAGACTCAAGTACTGATCTGTCACTGCCTCTTAGCATAACCTACTTTTCAGGATTATTGTGGGGATAAATTGAGAGAAATTATATCTTCTGCCATGAATCCCTCTGAGGAAAAAACAGCACATGAGAGAACAAGCATGGTAGAAAAGTTTGAGTGTTGGACTAAGACTCCAACAGAAGTTCAAAGCCCCACACAGCCATAGGAACCCTTTGTGGAGTTTATCACATGGGACGAATTTGCAGGTTGTTTTTCAGATGATGTTTGGGGTTAACCCAAAAAGAAAATTGAAAAAAAAACCAACACATTTTCGTGGTGTTTTTCACACAACGCTTGCATGAAAGAGAAATAACGCAAAAATAGCCCAAACACAAAGTCCTCAAAACCAGCTCCTTTTTACTTTCATTAAATTCCAGAAGTACAAAGGAGCTTTCCATTCAGATTATTTCTCTTTCATGCCAACACATCTGACAAAAACACCTGGATTTTAAAATCCTGTTTCTGCATGGGATTTTACCAGTTCACCCTCCATGTGATAAAGCCTTGTGTTTGATTTGTCATAAACTTTAATGGACAGTAACTCGTTTCATAAAATGTGATTTCTCTTTCTCTCGCCCCACAATACACTGTTGGTTTTGCTGCAAAAAACTAAAAGGACTACTTATCCTACTACAGATTTACTTAAATGTATTGATCCAGTAAGATTTGAGCATTGAACTACAACTCTGGAGACTAGGGTCTGAATTCCCGCTTGGCCATGGAAACCCACTGGGTGACCTTGGGCAAGTCACAGTCACTCGGCTTAAGTCAGAAGTGACTTGAAGGCATGCAACAACAACAATTGATTTTAAACTATTTCTCCATTTCTAAATGTGATACATAAATATGCAGTAAACAATGCCATAATGACTCTTTCTTTTTAACGGGTGAATTGTTTTCTACAGTGCTCATTAATTTGGACTAACTTGGCATTTTAGTGCTTCATGCTTTCTGCAGTTAAAATTTCCCTTAATTTTGGACTGGCTGTGTAGGTAACCCTTAGGTTAAGCATTTAAAACTTTAAGCATTTGTTCTACCAAGCAGTTTGTCACCATGTTGTGTTTTACACAGGATTAATGGTAAGATTTCTCATAAGATTTCTCATTGCATTTATCTTTAAAACTGCACCTTGCCTACAGAAAACACAGGTTGATAACTGTGCCTCCTTCTCTTCCTCCTTTTTGAAACTCTAAACAGTAAAGTTTGCTGTTGCACAAAACTTTTTATCTGTTTTTTGTTTTGTTTTGTTTTTGGTAAGTTGCCAGGCTTGATATGCTGAGGAGGGAAAACTATGGCTGCAAATTTCATCCAATGCTGCCAAGAAATTAACATTTTATTGACAGTTTCCTTAAGAAACTTAATTCCTTCATATGATGCTTTTTTCTTTTTTCTTTTTTTTTTTTGTTGCAAATTTCATTTAGTTTTGAAGAACATAAAATATTATAGCTATTTGTTGATTTCCAGTGATATTTTAAATCAAGTCACAACTTTAAACAGTCAAATCATGCAGTCTCCAAAGAGGTATGAGCCGAATAAATCTGTTTTTCAAATCCGAAATAAAGTTCAAACAATAAATTAATAAATGTAGCATATATTTAGAAGAAATGCTACTTTAAATGGTGAAAGATGTCTGTTTGTCATAGATGGTAACTGTCCTTAGCTGCATATCTTGCATTTAGCAAACTTTGCTTCATGATTGGTCGTTAGAAAATGAACATATGCTTAATTTGTAAGTATGGTTGATTAATCACCTACCTATCTCCAAGAAAACACTGCTGTGAGTGGGAGGATATACAAATAATAAGGAATGTATGTTCCTGTTATTGTCCAGATTGACACTCCCAGTCCAAACTAACTTTTGTGGTTGCTTTAAACAATTAATGGATCTTTTAAATGAATAAATGCTAAGGAAACACCATTTCTGGATAGTTTTTGGCATACTGTATATTCTTGTTTTCTTCTAGGGACATTTGCTATACTATGTAAAGTACGTTATGTAAAGTAAATGATGCAGAGTGTAGGTCCTTTATAAAATCCTCAGTTACAATTGTGGAATGTAATTTCTTTTTAGTAGGCTGCTGCTTAGCTATCCTCTAGTTTGTGCTGTTGTGACATGTGCAGAATGCATTTCTGTATACTTGCATATTTTGGCCTGTATCACTGGGGTTCTAAACAGCAACAATCAGAAGGTTCTAAAACTGAATATTTGACAAATCTGGCACTTTGTCCAGTGAGAATGATGTAATTGTTTCTTTAGTCGCTGAACTGTTTGCTCCTGCACTCTGGAAACCTCATCATCTCACCCAGCAGCTATTATGCCAATTCCAGATCAGGGCAGAACTACTGGTAAGTGAAGCCACATGTATTAATTCTTCCAGAGAGGTTGCGATGCATTTCTAATAAGTGTACTATGAAACTGTTACTGTATTGGGATTTTGAAAGAGCTGGAAGTGATTTGGTATCGCTTCTAATTTTAATGTGTCATCAGATCAAGTTATTGTTCGGTGTCTGTTCTGAAAGGCATATAAATACACTTGATGCTTTTCTCTGGATTTATAAAGCAATATTGGTTGAGTTTTGGTTTGGTTCCACACTGCAGTATCAGTGTAGCTGATAACTAATATTACAATTTTAAAGGACACTTCTATTGCTACAGTGTCTAACATTATTTATTTATTTTTGTTTTAGGGAATGCTGCCAGTTTTTTGGAGACAACGGCTTGACATTAAAGGCATTTTTTACCAAGGCAGCACCATTTGGTGTTCTTTGGATACTCACAAACTACCTGTATTTACATGCAATAAAAAAAATAAACACTACGGATGTCTCCGTGCTGTTCTGCTGCAACAAAGCTTTTGTGTTCTTGCTTTCATGGATCGTTCTCAGGGACAGATTCATGGGAGTGAGGGTAAGTGATTAACTATCTCTCTTGTTCAACACCATTACAGAGCCCTGGTGGCGCAGTGGTTAAATGCCTGTACTGCAGCCGCTCACTCAAAACCACAAGGTTGCGAGTTCAAGACCAGCAAAAGGGCTCAAGCTTGACTCAGGCTTGCATCCTTCTGAGGTAGCTAAAATGAGTACCCAGTTTGTTGGGGGCAAATTAGCTTACCGTTGTAAACCGCTTAGACACTGCTTAGGTGGTATGAAGTGGTATATAAATGAAGCTTGTTTGTTTGATTACTATCACCCATAATATTTTAGTATTTTCAGTGACTTCCCTATAGAAAATTATTGTTACAACATGTAGTACAGTATTTAAATTTATACTTTGAGTAGCATTCTCGTTCCTGAGAAATTTGAAGGCTTGCTCCCAAATTAAATTAGTTCCTAAAATTATCATTGTTTCTTATCTTCAATGAGGATGCAGAACTGTGTGGCTGTCATGCATCCCCACCTCATTTGGCTGCACATGCTTCTGATGGGGCCCAGACATACCTTAGTCCCCCCACAGCTGTTTCCCAGCCAAAAGGTCAATCAGAAGTGATGATGTGTCACTTCAAGTTGCCATATTGGCTAAGAAATAGTTGTTGTTGTTGTTGTTAAAAAGGCATTTAAGGCATGTATAGAGGATTGGAGGTGGTAGGTGAGTGATGTGGTTTTATGGTGGTGAAAACCTCCCAAAGATCAAGCCAAAATGGGGAGGACTTGGCTTCTGTGGAAGATGGGGGCATCTGGGACCACATAGGTGAGGTTGCTAGGCTGCATTTGGCTCGTGGACTCCACTTTCCCTCACCCCTAAGGTAGACATTGTTACAGTTTGTTTCTTCTAAAGATTAGCTAATTTATCACTACCTAACAACATGTATATATCTTCTAATGTATATCAGCCTGGATATTCTAGTTCAGTATATAATGGTCCAAATCAGTAGGACATCTCCTTGTGGAATTGCTTTTCTCAGAAGAATGGGGACAGGGAGCTTCCTATGTACTTATTCCCCAATGCCTGCTCAGGAGGTCTGTGAAACCCACCATAGTCATCTTTTGGGTTGCACCAAATGCTTTATATGGGACAGAGAGAAGAAGAGGAAAGTTTTCTGCCTGGTGTGATCTAGGGATAGGATCACTCTAGAGTGAGGGGCAGGAAAGCTACAATCAGCAGGAAAATCAAGGTCCCAGAAGTGGAATTTCTGGCTGCTGGAAGATGGTTTTGCTTTTCCCATGTATAGTGATCTGCATTATGATTGCTGAACTCATAGATGCTTATACTAGGATCAATAAAAATTATGGCAAATAAGAAAATAGGAGACAGCAGCAATGAACAAAATCAAGAAATTAAGCAAAAAAGGACAGAATCTAAGCAAAAATAAAGACAGCTGGTACTGTATAATAGTTGGATAAACGTGAGAGAACTGCAGCACAGTTAGCCCTCCATATCCACGGATTCCTTATCCATGGATTCAACCATCCATGGCATGAAAATATTCAAAAATATGTAAACTCCAAAAAGCAAAACTTGGATTTTGCCATTTTATATAAGGAATGCCATTTTACTACACCATTATATTTAATGGGATGTGAGCATCCACAGATTTTCATATCCATGGCGGCTTCTAGAATCAAACCCCAGCAGATACCACAGGGCCGCTGTAAAATGCACAACTGGTGAGTCAAAATTCAAGGCTCCATAAATTATAAAGGTGGATACTGGATAATAATTTTTCTCACAGATACTCATGTTTTTGTGTCTATTTTTCATTTCTACAGACAAGGTCCAATTATTATTTCAGTGCATTCTTTTCCAGACTTTTGAGCCCTCATGCTTCAAAATACTAGACAAGAAAGGTGAAAGTTTTAGCTCCAAGAGCTCCCAGCTGTAATTCTGTATAGATTTTTCATCTGTGTCTTTAAATATATTCTGACAACTAACTTCAGGAAACTTTTCAAAGAACTTAAATTAGTAGGGAATTGGCTTCCTTAGTCCCCTGAGCAAAAGTACCATCACCCAGAACTCTTTCTGCTTGTCTCAATAGAAAAAGAAGCTCTCCCCTTACCTCATGGGGAAATCTGAAAGAGCTGCTACCGTATTACCATACTAACCCATAAATACGTCGACCTGGAATTTTAGGGTCAATTTTTGGGCATAAATTTTTAGGTGTATAGATGAGTAATATACACTAATTTCCAGAGAGTTAAACTAAGGCCTCATTCCCACTTACAGATAAATCACTGTGCAATCTGAATCGATGTATCAATTTGAAGTTGGATCGTGGTTCCCACTACACTTGCCCCAATTGCATTTTCTGTTATTTTCTGGTACCATAATAACCCACTTGTGGTACCCATTCATCAGTGAAGCAATTCAAAATGAATCGGTTCCAGCTGGCCAAAGTGGAAATTTGAATTGATTCCGATCTGCTTGTGGTTCACACTAGCGCTGAATCAATTTCTCGGAAAAGAAGCGGAAAAAATTAGCATAAAAAATATGCAGGTTAATGGGTCTGGAACATGGCCCCCTTCTTGGAATCGCTTCAGCGATTCGGATTAAGTGGGAACCAGGGGCATTTGAACCGGTTCAAACTGATACATGATCCGATTTAAAAGGTAGTGGAAATGAAGCTCTAATAAACCTTTTTCAGCACTGTTGTTGTTCAGCCAATAGTTTAAGGAAAGACTATGAGGCTAAAATTAGGCACTCTAGTTTGTACTCTTTCTACTTATTTTTTACTTATGTTGACTAGAAGCTGAATTGTCAGAAAATCCAGAAATCTCAAATAATCCTTTCTAAGGAAAAGCGGGTAACGTTATACCTTAAAAATCAATACATACTAAGCATTGTCTGCTTGTCACTGACAGTTTGAGGAAAGAAGCTGTCTGATATATTAGTTTACATTTTAAGGGGATGCTCTGTGGCCTGTTGAGAGTTCAGCCATACATAATCATGACAGATACCAACCATAGTCTGAGGTCAATCTGTCTGCCAAGAAACTGGTCTTTATGTGCTGAATAAAAGGCACATTCTTTTTTCCCTAAGTTGGCAAAGTGTTTGGGTAGAAGGCTATTTTGCTTTTTGCAAGCAAGTTTCATTAAAGTCAATAGGGATCATGGTGCCAATGGTGATTGATTTAATGCTGTAACATTCCTTGAAAAGCTGAATTAACTTCCTTCCTTCTTCTGAAAGACAACCTGATTCAGCCTTACTCTGAGTCAATGGCAAAATCTTGCACAAATTTTAGCAAACACAGACATAAATCTTTGCTCACATTAAATGTGTGCATTCCAAATTGAAGCACTGAACATACTAGACTCGGTGAATCTTGAATGAATTGTCAATTAGTTAATTGTCAACACATAGGTAAATCCCAGTGATTCAATGGATCTATTTAAGTTGAGACTAAGAACAGTATTCAGGTCCTACTGCTCATGTTTGGGTCTGGTTTAAACATGGCATTTATAATGTTTTTATTCAGTTGAGCAGGCAGCTGATATGTTGTCTGTAGCATTTTGGCATTATTCCTGTAAAGACTGCATATCTTTCTTCAGCATAAGAACACATGAAGCTGCCTTTTAATCAGTCATGTTGTTGCTCCTGCCAGGTCAGTACTCCCTAGTTCAGGGAGGAACATTTTATTACAAGCCCCTCCTGCTACCACAACATAATACCTATTCCAGTATAGCTACTACAGTGGGTCCTTGTTATCCGCTGGGGTTTGGTTCCAAGAGCCCCCATGGATAACAAAATCTGTGTATACTCAAGTTCCATTAAATATAATGGCATAGCAAAATGGTGTCCCTTATATAAAATGGAAAATCAAGGTTTACTATTTGGAATTTATCATTTTTTGGAATATTTTCAAGCCATGGATGTTTGAATCCATGGATAAAAAATCAATTGATAAAGAGGGCCGACTGTATAACCATTAGGGGCTTCAATACCCACATTCCTATCTTCCCATCTCCACCACCTGATGTTTTGTATATCATGGACCAAATAAAGTTCTTTAAAATTATTTTAGATTTTTTAAAAATGTACTAATGTATGCAGAAACTACTTAGAAGTAATGGTAGTAGTAGTTGTTGTTGTCATTATTATTTGGTGGCCCTGTTTTGCTTCCAGGTGAGAGGAACGCAGTTATCAGTTCCAAAATTTCTGTCAGAGGGAAACATTGTGAATTTTATATTCATATTTGCTATGTATACATAGGGTGGAAGCCAGTGATTTTTTTTTTCTACAGATGGATTTACTTATATCGGTAAAACTGCTGACTGCCTTTTTCTCCAGCAGCTCCCTATATACCCTTCAGATCGCCTCTTGAGGGTTGGGAGAGATCTTCCTGTTTTAATTTGAGGGGAGGTGTGGAGGGCTACAGGAAGAGGGGAGAGAACAGGAAGATCCCATCACATAAGCAAAAATCCACTTGCACGACAATAGATTATCTAGCATAGCATTTCTAGCTGCAGTGTATAAATCAATATGCTGCTAATGACCATAACATTTTTCAAGAGCACATACCACAAGAACTGTGCTTTTAAAGAATGACATTTTTGCTTATATAACAGGATATGATGCAATCTCTTCATAATTGTTGTGCACTTGTCATTTTTGGATTGTTTTTTCTTAATATTGTATAGCAGTTTGTGCACTGACTGCATTCTTTCAAAAGACAGAAAATAAATTGTTCTTCTGTGTTATATTTCTCTTGATCTTCAAAGAACACTAACACATTGCTTCCATGTATCCAAACAGATTGTGGCTGCTATACTTGCTATTGCAGGGATAGTCATGATGACTTACGCTGATGGTTTCCACAGTCATTCAGTTATTGGAATAGCTCTTGTTGTGGGATCTGCCTCAATGTCAGCTCTCTACAAAGTAAGTATGGTCAAACTCAGTTTGCAGGTGCCAAGCCAGCCTGGTGTGCTACCAAAATGTCCTAAAGTATCTTCATATCAGTTCTTCCAATGGGGATTCCAGGTTCACTAAGTTTAGCACAAAACTGCTGTTCTATACCGGTGTCATTATAGTTGATGCGTCATCTTCTAAAACAAAATTGTTTTGACATCACATATGGCACCACAGTAATTACTGCAAGAGGAGGAACTGACAGAGATACTGAAGGGCCAGATCCAGTAATGGCCTGGGTGCTCCAGATGGAAGTTCCTACTGCTACCCCACCAAAGAGCATTGTGTAGCTAGTTCATCTTTTCTTTTGACAGAGATGTAAGAAGGGGAAGGGGCAAATAGGAGAGTTATAAACAGATGGAAAAAAGAGTGACATCACACGGGACAGTTACAAACTGAAAACATTGTTATTTGTATTTCCTGTAAAATTCCACAAATGATGCAGGACAATTCTCACAAAAAAGTTGGCCTGGAAGTATCCTTCACCATTCTCTACTTTTTTGGTGAAATAGTCCCTTTCACTGTTTTGGAGTCTTGGGAGGTATTTGCTACTAGCTGCCTGGAAAGCAATCTAGAAAATAGTTTAGAAAATCTTCAATGGCTACTCTCTGTGTCAGCAGCAAATAAGTGAGGAGAAAAGGAAATGTGAAAGAGATTTCCTTAACTGTTCTCTCTAGGATGTCTTACATTGCTGACTCCTCAGAGATTATCGGGGGTAGAAGAAGAAGAGTAATGTAATGATGAATGAAAGGGAAGCTTATTGTATCCGATTCTGCTGGGACTGTTCAAAAATTAATCCCACTATTTTCTTTTTTTAAAAATGTATTTGAAAGCTTTCAAAGAAACATTGGCACATTCCAGATGCACAAAAAGTATGTACTAGGTACATACTAGGGTTAGGAAAGGGCGTCCTTTCCGGGTGCCCTAACCCTAGTACGTAGCTAGTACATACAAAATGGTGTCACCCTATACACATGGGCGCTGCCATTTTGACATGCCGGACGCTTAGTGTCCGCATGTCCCCCTGCGCTTGTGACATCACAAGTGTGCCATTTGCGCACTCATGCATCACAACAGTGATGCAAAAAGAAGCCGCTTTTTGCGGCTTCTTTTTCCACCGCCAGGAAGCCTCCCCATTTGGAGGCTGAACCTTCCCAGTGGTGGAAAGGGAGGCGGTGGCTGTAAACCGCCATAGTTTTGTTTCTTTGGTACACATACTTTAGCCATGTTTTTAGGTGTTTCTCATCCACAAAGAATAAAAATAATTAACTGAAAAACAAAAGACACAGAAAGTGAAAATGGCAGTGATTCAGCCTAAATAATGTCTCTCTGATCGGATGAGACCAATACATGGATTCTCTTCCCATTTTGTAACTCCCATACATGCAGACCTAAGTATGTAATATTCACTAGTACAAATAATATAATAGTTGCATTTGTTCAGGAGATAAATACTATACAAAATTAATTGAGTTGCAGGAACTGATAAATATTAAGAATCTATTCAGTTTACACAAAGAAGGTTTATATTCCTACGTTTGTGTAGCAAAAGGCAGACATAAATGCAGTGCACACACCAGGCATTTCCTTCTGTGTTCAGTGGAATAAAATGTCTGCCACCAGCGGGTAGCTTAAAGTCTTAGCTCTAGCTTCTTCTGCATTTGATAGAACTAGTTCTTCCCTTTGCCCTCTCCCCATTTCCTCTCTTCCTGTGATGAAATAAGCACCAGACAGGTTGCCTGTGTGTATTAAAGGAAGAGAAGTTCAAATTCCATGTTAAAATCTTCTGATCCAAAGCTGAGTTCACCCTAATGAGCACATAAATAAGGGCCAGTTCTGTCTGCAGAGCTGCTTCTTTTGCCATTTTGTCTGTGACATGTCTCTCCCCTGCTTTGCATTAAATGAGAATCTTGTTGGGAGAACTAAAATAAAACAGACTTCTAAAAGGTGGGGAAGGGATGTAGATCCCACTGATTGTACAAAGGCAGAAAAATAAAATGGTAGGAAAAAGAATCCAGACTTCCAATACACCAGCAACCTTTCTGAGAGCAGTCAGCTGTACCAAACATGCTTCTTACCAAAGGAGAGGCTGGTTTGTACATTAATATTCCATAAGAGTACCTTTGTAAAGTCTTTCTTTCATGTCCTGAAACAAGTCATCTGAAAAGTTTATGAGAGCAGCTGATGGTTCCTCACTATGGAATTCAATGTAAATAAGCAAAGTCTTTGAAATAGTTTCTCTGTATCTCTAGTAGTCATTGACTGCATCCACAGTGCGGAAATAATCCAGTTTAACACCATGTTAACTGCTATGGCTCAGTGCTATGGAATTATTGGAACTGTAGTTTTGTGAGATATTTAGCCTTCTCTGTCAGAGCACTCTGATGCCTCAACAAACTACAATTCCCAGAATTCCATAGTAGTAGCCAAAGAAAGTGGGGGATAGGGGTGGTCCTCACGAAGTATGTGAGCATTATTTTAATTGCTGGAGAAATTAGCTTTGCAAGAGGCTGGGTAACCTTTAGGACTGTTTGCACCTGTTTATACCAGTAATAATTGAGGAGAACTCCAGCCCTGGGTGAATTCAGAGGGGCTTATTTAGAAAAATGCAGAGTAGAATCTCACACACACACACACACACACACACACACACACACACACACACACAAGCAGTTCACACAGAACTGCATTCAGAGCTAATGGAAATTGTATTATGGAAACAAGATGGCAGAGTTTGAAATATTTGCATAGGGTGTGTGTGTGATGATTACCTGTTCAATGAGAGAACCACTGAAATGTGGGGTGCTTCATATGGGGAGGTCTGAAGGTGACTCATAACATACACAGAGTACAGAGGTGTATGCCAGCTGTATGTGTAGAGGCTAGGTTTCTGGAACCAATATTTAGACCTAAAATCTAGCCTCAAGTGGAAGGCTATCTTGTCAGGTAACAAAGGCTGAATGTTCTTTCCCAGGAATTGACAGTGGAGTTCTGGACTGGTTCATGGCTTTAGCTTTAGTATGACAAAACAATGATTGGATCAGGACACTCCTAGGATGGATGGGCAGGGAAATCTGGCTGGGAATACTACAGGGGATAGTCAGGAAGGTTGGCTTATTGCTTTGGGTGCAATGGGATCCTTTGTCTCAAAGGTGTAAGAGGACATGCAGATGACTTCCGGGGAGGAAGGAGCAATTGATACATCCATCTAGATTTGATTGTTCCATTACCTGGATGTGCACATGTCTCAGGACATGCTCCTTTTCTCCTGGGAACCTGTCCTGGTGTTTCTGAAAGGTCACTGATCTCTCAAAAACATGTCTTCAGATAGGAGATATAGAATATGGGGATTCCAAAATACAGTTGGGGGGGATATTCAGGGTGTGCTAACAATAACATTGAGCCATGGCAGTTAAAGTGGTGTCAGACTGGATTATTTCTGCAGTGCGGATGCAGCCATTGTGATGACACAGACCCTTTATACCTGTGATGTGTATTGAAATAGATAAGATGGTCCCAACATGATGCAAACCATTGTAGACGAAGGTTGAGGTTGTGAACGATATCAATTTGAGACTGTGGTTATGGTAAGTGATTTGGATAGGAATAGTTTCAGTCACATGATTTCAGTGTAAGAAATTCAGGCATATAACCCCTCGCTGTTAAATATCTTACATCCTTTTGAATAATGGTGATGGCACCTGTCACTAAGGGAGGAACAGCTATGAACATGTAAAGCACCAATATAATGAGAGAGGCTGCCAAGTACTACTTGTTGCTCATCAGTATAAAGATATTAGTTTTCAAACTACAGCTCTCAGATTCCTCTAGCCAGCATGGCCTGTAGCGATGCTGGCTGTGGGAGTGAAACCTGTAGTCCATACCAGTAACTTTTCCAGGCTGTGATGAGAAGCAAACTGATTTAGGGAATCCATCATCATTCACAATTCACTCATGGATTGTACTGAGACAAGTAGACCAGGAACTACAGATCCACATAAATGTTTGCTGTTATGTGGCTGCAAGTTGTTTCCAACTTACAGTGACCTTAAGGCAAACCTATCCCTTGGAGTGTGGTGGAGTCTCCTTCTTTTGGAGGTTTTTAAAAAGAAGCTGGATGGCCATGCTTTGATTCTGTGTTCCTGCTTGGCAGGGTTTGGAATGGATGGCCCTTGTAGACTCTTCCAACTTTATGATTCTATGGCGCGTTACAAAAGTGGGTGGTCTGCCGCCGCTGTCATTAGCTGCGCCGAGAAGCCCCAGCGGCTAGACTGCGAGGCTTCCAGGCGCAGCTAAAAAGAAGCGCTGAAATGGCGCTTCTTCTTGGCACCTGGAAGTGGCGGCGCGGGGCGCGCACTCGCGGCATCACTTCCACCGTGCCATATCCGGACCCGTGTGGACGGGTGCTGCCATTTACTACGCGCTCCGTGCGTACTAGGGACGGGGCCAGTTAGAAAGGTAAGACCCTTCCTAACCCTAGCACGCCCCTTTCTAACCCTAGTACGCACAGAGCACATACTAAATGGCGGTTTGTAACGCGCCTATGATTCTTTCACAGGGTTTTCTTGGCAAGATTTATTCAGAGAGGGTTTGCCATTGCCTTCATCTGAAACTGAGAATGTGACTTGCCCAAAATCACCCCTGGGTTTCCATGGCCAAGCAGGTATTTGAACTCTGGTGCCCTGGACTCCTAGTACAACACTCAAGCCACTACGCAATGCTGACTCTCAACCTAAGTGGTAGAGTGCAAAACAGAGTCTCTAGCACAATACTCATATGTTAGTTGATGACATTTCCTTTGTGTATCCTTATTCCTGTTTACAGTTCTACTTTGTAAATCAGCTATTGTGGATGCTAATGTTTTAAAAATAAAATGTAGCATGATAACTGAGATGTAATCTCAATTATAGATAGTGCAGATGTCAGAACAGCACTTTCAGGAGTGTAGTAGTAGAGCACAGTGAGGGCATGTGCCTCCAATTAAGAATTCTGCCCCCCCTGTGAAATATCCCTTAACTCTTCAAACCTCTAGCAGTGCAGAGAGTGAGACTTTGGCCCATTACAGACGGGCATAAAGTACGCACTCCACATGTACTAGGGTTAGGAAGGGGTGTCACTTCCTGATGTCCCTAATCCTAGCATGCGCAGAGCACGTACAAAATGGCGGCACCCTATACACATAGGCGCCGCCAAGGCTATGTCATGACTGCGCCACCTCCAAACGGGGTGGCACAAGGGCACCTGGGGCGCCCTTTCCGTGGCCCTGGAAGGAGCTCCGTTTCGGAGCTCCTTCCACCTTTGCGTCACTGGGCGCAGCCTTTACATGGCTGCGCCAGCGACGCAGAGCACAAAGGGACCAAGTGGCCCCTTTCTCCTCCTCCCCGCTGCCACTGGGTGTCCTTGGGGTTTGAAGCCCTAAGGACACCCCTTTCCAGGCCACGGGGAAGCGGCCTTTTGCCGCTTCTCCACAGCCTGGAAAGCAGCGGATCAGGGCCTCAGAGGCTGCCGTTGTGGCAGCTGAGGCCCCGATCCGGCAGGGAAAGGGCCGGTTACATGCCACCCCAAACGGGAGGTGTGTAACGCGCCCCAGAATATTGTTCCCACCTACAACTCTTACATTTGCTGTGTTTACATTTGATTTGTAATTTTGTCTGTTCCTTTTTGTGGGGGACCCTTAAGCTCTATTTCAACATGCTCAGCTGAGGTTTTAAGTTACTGCAATGCTAGAAATTTTAAGACTGAAGAAAATTTTCATATGGGGGGGGGGGACACAATCCTTATTTGAGGGGTAATGTCCTCATCCCCCTTACCTACTTGCCTAGGTCCAGAGCAATGCAGTTTGAACAATACCATGAGTGTAAATCATATAGCCCTCCAGATACTGAATGGCATCTCCTAGCATTCTTCACCATTGACTATGCTGGCTAAGGCTGCTGAAACATGCAGACCTATGCATCTAGAGGCCCACATGATTCCCACTTCTGAGCTATTCCACACAACATCCTGTCACCTCAAAAAAAATTCAGTGTTGTTAGTACATCCAATCAACTTTTGGGTGAATCGATTTCCAGTCTTAACAGTGGCCTGTAGTAACCTTGTCAGGCTGACAAAGCCTGAGGTTATAAGGATTGGCATATACAATCTAGGACCTATAATAGGCAATGGACTTTTGAGTGCTTTTGAGTAAAAATTGTTAGCTCTTGTCAGTAGCTATTCAGTGGAAGGTGTCACTACTCCATTCCTCACTGAAGAGGAGGAAATTTTCATTATAGAAACATAGCAAAATTAAATGAAGTTAACATTCTAACTGGAAAGCAATTTCCTTTTCCACTTGTGTGTTGGCTGACTTTAGATCCATTTATAGAGCCATCTATCAAAACTTCCAAGAGCTTTTGAACAAGTGTTGATATTTTTGTGTTAAATTCTGGTTTTATAATTCATCAAACTATACTCAGCTGCATTTAGACACCATTAAAATAAGTGTGAAAAGTTAATCACCATTTAATCCCTGTTAGATGTCAATGGCAACTAAGAACAATCAACTCATTAACTCAGAATAATCCCATCTAAACAGCATTTTCTTCAAAGTAAATTATGCACAGGATTCTAGGTTCAGGTCTTTAATTTTCCTTGCAAATAAAGTAGACCCACTGAGTCAATGGGAACTTGCTAAATCTACATTTATAAATGTTACATTGGTTAAATGGTTTTATTCTAGTTGGTGCTAACTTTGGCAGTTGCCCTTAAAATTTTGCTGATAACTTTTTATCATTGCAAATCATTGTGAAAGACTAAAAAGGGGTAAAAAGAACTTAAAAGATAAAATTTAGAATTAGAATTGTTTCACAGAAGAGAGGTTTGACTGGCTTTCCATGATGGAAAGATTTGTGTTTCAAAACAAATCCTGTTTGTTTACCAATCCACATAGTTGGAGAGATTGTGTTAGCTATTGAAGCAGTTACTGCTAGATTATGAAACAGGTATATTTATCCTGGTCATTGATTAAGGTTGTAAATGAAATTATTCATAAACCCCAGTATTGTAATGTTGAAAACAACATTATAATGTAAAATTGCACCTCTTTGTCCAATATTACACCCAGATGAAACTGTATGAATAGCATTTTTCTAGTCTTATTGTTTGTAAAATATTTTTTCATTATGTACATTTAAAAAAAAAATGAAAGGTCCGGTTTTAGTTATCAGCAAGTTATCTCCCAGTTAATATTACTTTGGCTATTTTTTCCCTATCCTGCAGAATAGACTAATCTGCCTTTGCTTTGTGGCACAAAACAGTCTCTTTCCACTAGGGTTGCCATCCCTAGGGACCTCCAAAACGGGGGAAATGTAGGACAAGGTTTAAAAATGTAGGACTTTTTTGTTTTGTTTCCTGCCCAGGAAATTTTTAAAAAAAGGTCCTACATTTTTAAACCTTGTCCAAGGCCTTGCTGGGGCCTGGGAGACAGCGTCTCCAAAGCCCCAGCGAGGCCTTGGAGGACTCCACGATCGCGGAACCCCATCCAGGGCCTCGCGGGGGGAATCCCGGGGGAATCCCCCACCTCCCCGCGCACCCGCGCCACCTTCCCCCGCCTCCTCTCCTCCTCCCTGCGCGGAGGAAATGCTGCCTCCTTCCACCTTCACCTCCTCTGCGCGGCCTGGGGGAGAGGGGGCAGAGGAGGAGGTGGCGCGGGCACGCGTGGAGGCACCGCCTCCAGCTTCGCCTCCTGCTCCCCAGGCAGGCCTCGCTGCCCTCCTCTTCCTCTCCGCCTCCCCGAGGTGGAGGAGGAGGGCAGCGAGGCCTGCCAGGGGCGCAGCAACCCAGGCTGCAACCGGGGGGCTCCTGGTTTTGGGGCTGCACCCGTGCCGGGAGGGGCCCCAGGCCCCCAAAATCGGGAAGTTCCCGGTTGCAGCCGGGTTATGGCAAGCCTATTTTCCACTAACATATAAGCATATTGTACACTTGCTTTAGATGATTAGGAATGACACGGTTTATGTTTGAAAATATAAATTGATTTTTATCCATATGTACATCTTTACATTTTTGCTTGGTATCCAAAATGTTTCTGTTTCTGTTACAGGTTTTGTTTAAGCTACTCCTTGGCAGTGCTAAATATGGAGAAGCTGCCTTATTTTTGTCAGTGTTGGCTGTCTTCAATATCCTTTTTGTTACTTGTATTCCTGTCATCCTTTACTTTACCAAAGTTGAATACTGGAGTTCTTTTGATGCCATTCCTTGGGGAAGCATTTGTGGATTTTCAGTCCTATTATTGAGTAAGTACATGCCACACTTCAGCAGACACGAACAAGGTTGTTGATGACCAGGAGTAATGTAGGTCTGTCATCCATAAAGTTGCCATAAATCGAAGTTGTTTGATGGCAAACAGTAACAAAATGTTGCATATTTCTAATGCTTGCCAGTCATAGCTCAAGTCCCCTTAAAGAGACTTAAGGAGAAAACCTGTTGAAGCAAACCAAAGTCCTGCACCCAGTTTCCCTTTGTGGCTAACCACATGCCTCTGGAAAACCTCAAAGCAGGACACAAGCACAAAAACTTTCTCCTACTGTTCTTTCCCCATGTCTAGAGAAAAGCTTGGAAAGGTTACTTTTTTGGAATACAGTTCCCACAACCCCACAGCTGGCATTGCCACTAGCCATACTGGCTGGGAGATTTGGGGGATTGTACAGATGATGTTTATCACACTATGCTCTTAAAGAGGTACTATTCCAGTGTGACTCCTCTAGCAGCCTCCTGTTGCATGCTGGGATTGGCAGTTTTAAGGAGCTGAACTTCTCTGCCTGAGAATTCTAAATACCCCTCCTTAAAACTGCCAATCCCAGCATGCAACAGGAGGCAGCTAGAGGAGTCACACTGGAATAGTACCTCTTTAAGAGCTCGTCTGATAAACACCATTGTTTCAAGCTCTGATTCAGAAGCACAGAAGTGCCTCTAACTGTAAAGTGATATATATCCATTATGGCTAGTATTTATTATTTATTTAATTTATATCCTGCCTTTCTCCAAGCACAGGAACCCAGGAGGCATACACTTCTTTTAAGAAACACACAATATAATTTAAAAGCTCTCAGTACAAAAGTTAAAATGCAATTAAACTAATTTTGATTTAAAGCACAAATTAACAGCATTAAAAACTAATTAAACAGACTAAAATAAAATACATTCTTTCAAATAGTCTGGATTTTTGGCTTCTGCCTGGGAATGAACCAGTAGCTAATGCAACTGTTTCAAGTGGTCAGTTTTGACAGAGAAATAGAATATGAATGTTTTAATTAATAAATGACTTCAAGGCCTGTTTTTAGTTGCTGCTGAATTGGATTATGTTCCTTTAGTGTGATTATACTGAAGTGAGTCTGAGTTGTTTCTACCATGAATTGGTTCCTTTCATGATAAATATAACAGCTAAAGGCTGTAGTCCTCTCTAAAACAAAGCCATTTAAAAGTGTAAGCCTGGTGTATTACAGATTTTACTGGATGAGTGCCCTTTAGACTGAGATTTGCTACATAACTTGGATAGTTCCTATCAGCTGTGGTTGATCCTTCTTTCACACTTCAGCGGAAATACATCAGGTGTCAAGTAATTTATTATTTGTACTAGTAACTAGAAACTGGGCATACCAGTAAATAAGGTCCAGCAAGTAAGCATAACTGGGTACAACCACCACTGAAACCTTTACTCAGGAGGTAGCATTACTAGACAGCATTAAGCAATATATTGTAGCCTGTGTGTATTTGTGTTTCTGTGATGACTATAGAACCAGTTGATTGTAAAAACATTTAAGAGTCTAGTGGCCACATAAGCACTAACAAGATTTGGCATCACCTGACAAAGTGGACCACAGTCCTCTAATTATGCTAAATAAATCTTTTTTAGCCTTCAGGAGGTCTCAAAAGTCCTACCAAGGGAACTGGGAGGGCTGCCCCACCACACCCACTGAAAAACAAGATACAGCAGGCCATCCACATTTGTTGGGGTTAGGGCTTCAAGACCCCTGTGAAAATGGAAAAACTGCAAATACAAAACTATTCCTAGAGAACACCTCTGTGGCAATATCTAGGTCCTCCAACGCAACTTCCTGATGATCATTTGCTAGAAGCTGACCACAGAGTTGTTCTTGAGGACCTATAAATGCCTCGAGAAGTGTTTTCTTTAGGAATTTCTTGGTCCTCCACTTCTGCTTCTGCCAAAGGTTGGCCACAGAGTCATGCTGGAGGACCTAGAGATTCCTACAGAGAACATATTACATATGTGAATAATCAAATCCATAAAAGTCAAAGCTGCAAATATGGAGGGTGCAACATCTTCTGGGGCATGGGAAGGCAATCTTTGTGGTTTTGGCCTTGTCCAGGCAATTTAAGGGCTGGAGAGGCCTTTTTTCTAGAATCATAGAATCATAGAGTTGGAAGAGACCACAAGGGCCATTCAGTCCAACCCCTGCCATGCAGGAACTCTCAATCAAAGCATCCCCAACAGATGGCCATCCAGCGTCTGCTTAAAGACCTCTAAAGAAGGAGACTCCACTACACTCTGAGGGAGTGTGTCCCACTGTCGAACAGCCCTTACTGTCAGGAAGTTCCTCCTAATGTTGAGGTGGAATCTCTTTTCCTGCAGCTTGCATCCATTGCTCCGGGTCCTAGTCTCTGGAGCAGCAGAAAACAAGCTTGATCGCTCCTCAATATGACATCCCTTCACATTCTTAAACAGGGCTATCATATCACCTCTTAACCTTCTCTTCTCCAGGCTAAACACCCCCAGTTCCCTAAGTCGTTCCTGGTAGGGCATGCCTTCCAGACCCTTCACCATTTTTGGTGTACTTCTCCTTTCTCTTTTTGCAGGAAAGTACCTAAACACAAGATGATTTGGCATCCCCACCTTCTGTTTTTGCTGTATACCAGGATGGGCAACTGTGGACCACATTAACCCCTAGAAGACCCTGGAAGGCCACAGCTGCTCCTGCAACACTGATGGGAATACCACAAACCAAAATACAAAATTGCCCTCTAACACTTCTAGGACATATGGGGGCATTTTCATGTTTTAGGTTTTAAAAAAAGGCCAATCCTGTCCCTAAATTGGCTGTTGCACCCCACAAAATGTGTGGAAATGTACTCCATCTTTCTAGTAGACATTTTGGAGCATTTCAGGGCAAATAAATATTTTTGAGCATTTTTACTAAATTTGTTTTTGACCCCTAGGAGGCCTCCAAATGTGCTGGAAAACGAACGTTGGTACTTACCTGTGATACGTTCATTTCCAGCAGACAAGGGTCCTAACATCCTGGATTCTGGGTTAGCTCCTTCCAATTTGCTCCTGTAGGCAGGGACAATAGAACAAAGACTGGCCCCCTATATAGGGAGGAGCTAGCCCCCTTGGGCCTCAGTTCCTTGATTTTACTTTACTACTCGCTTGGCTTGTTATTGGCTTGTTAATGCCATCCGCACCCACCTACGGTGCACCTGCGGGCATGTTGCCGGGGAGGGATCTCGGAAAGCCTATGGGCCACCGTTTTGCCCACCTCTGCTTTATATTATTTCCAGGGTGAAAAGAGCCACACACTAATCTAAGGGATAGTTAGTTTCTTTTTGATAAAGAGTTAAAGTGCAGTACTCACACTGAACTGTGGATAAGTCAACCCAGGTTTCTGGCATCAATTTTTTAATGTACATTTCTAGACTTATACATGCATATATACAGTATGCGGTTGTAAGCAAGACTCAATAATCATGTAACTGTCTCATATTCACATCTGCAGTTGTGGCAATGGTGCCACAGCTGCAAATGCCCAAACAGGAAGTAACACACAAATGTACTTACCAGTCACTTTCTGGTAGACAAAAGAACACTCTTGGGGCTAAATTCAGAGGGACAAAATATGTGGAGAAACTGCCCCTCCACAGTCCCTGAGGTCATTTGGGGGGGCCCAAAAGTTCGTTTAACTGGCAGTACTTCTTTTACTAGTACAGCACAGTACACCTATACACACACTGTGAATCCTGAGTACTTTAGAAACCTCCATGTTAGAGCACATAGATAAAGGTAAAGATAGTCCCTTGACATGCATGTCTAGTCATAACTGACTGTAGGAGGCAGTGCTCATCACTGTTTCTAAGCCAAAGAGCCAGGGCTGTCGGAGGACTGCTTTGCACCGAACGCTGTTACCTTTTCACCGATGTGGTACCTATTTATCCACTTGCATTAGCATGCTTTCAAATTGCTAGGTTGGCAGAAGCTGGGACTAGTGACGGGAGCTCACCCCATCATGAAGCACTCAGGCCTTGAACTGCCAACCTTCTGATCTTCCAGGAAAAACCTAAAGAACTCTAATAACATTTTAATCCCCCCACACTTGTTGATAGCAAAATATTCAAACTGGTCTGCTTACAGTGAATGCTGCATGATGAAATAGTTTAATTTCACATCAGTTCTAATTATAAAATGAAATTGTTTCATTTCTTTTTTCAGCATTCAATATTTTATTAAATTTTGGGATTGCAGTTACATATCCTACTTTGATATCTCTTGGAATTGTGCTAAGTGTACCTGTAAATGCTGGTAAGAATTATTTTATTTTAAAATTTAAATTGCATGTATGTGCATTTAAAAATTAAGCTACAGATAATTTATACATCAAGATATGTATTATAACCACAGAGGATAAATGGTATTTTAAACAGCAAAAAGATTTGTAGTAGCAATATTAATAACTATAGTAACTAGTTAGTCCTCTATATAGTTAATACTACATTATTAGTCTGTGCATTAAAAACCTAGCATTTCAACATAGTTTTATTTCAAACGTATTTTCTTATTCACTATGGGCCCATTACAGAACTCTTACTCAGCTTCTGTTTGCTTCAGTGTAGAGAGAACATGAATGTTTCTCAGTATGCTGGGCCCTATACAAAATATTAGTATAATGTCTTTAAGTATTGAAACCTCATTCTTAAATATCTATGAATCATTCCCAATCTAACATATGCATGTTTTTGAGTTAGACAAAAATGGGTATCAGGCAAGATATAAGATCCTGAATCCTAATTTTATTCCCAACTAGAAGAGACACATTAACCAACATGATTCAGAGCAAGTTCTGCTATTTCTCAGCCAGAGGGAACCCAGATTGTTTACTTATACCTTGAACCTCTCATGTGCACTGCACATAATTCATAGTCCTGGTTTGGGATCTTCAGGGGTGGGGCTTTTATTTAATCCAAAACAATTATTTATTATTATTTATTTATTTACGATATTTATACCCCGCCCTTCAGCCAACTAGAGCAACTTCCAGACACTTTGGAGGTCTGTTTGAAATATCATGAGGTATTTACTGCTCAAAAAACCTACTGAACTAGCACAATTTTGGCTGTATCAGAAACTAACAGTCTATAGCCTGTTATCACAATATATACAGAATTCATTATCACCAGTGATGTTCAGTTTTATCAGTATTCTTTGGAGGCATTTGCTTGTGAGATTGAATTAAAATCCAGGATTTTTTGCTATCAGGTCTATGATATTCTGTAGAATAGGTGTGCTTTCTAGCCCTAATTATACCCATTTAATGTTTCATACAGTTGTGGATCACTATTCAAGTGGCATTGACTTCAACAGCTTCCGTGTAATTGCCATTGTCATCATCGGCCTGGGCTTCCTCCTGCTACTTTTACCAGAAGAGTGGGATGAATGGTTAATAAAGCTGCTTACACGCCTCAAAGTTCGAAAGAAGGAAGAGATTCCAGAAGGAAATGGAGACATTGTTTCTGGATTGCAAAATAAAAGCAGGAGAACACGTCCCTCCATGTCATCATTTACACATTAATATTATCTTTTTTAATGGAAACTTTTAACATTGTATGCTATAGTCCACAGGTCTTTTATTGCAAAGCACACATGTTCAATACATAGTGTACATAGATGTACAGTTTTGATAATAATAGAGTCCAAGGCTTCAAGTTTCAGCATGTCCAAAATTGCTTGCACTGTTTCACATCAGATCTTTCACTTTGAAAAGGCAAAAACAAAAATGTTTTTAAATGAATGTAATGTATAAATGAATAATATTTGCATATATGGTTTTAATGATCAGTCATCATGAGAAGCAGGGCATATATTTTGAACATTAGGTACTGAATGGCACATTGCACACTGTGATTTACAAATATATATGATATATATTAAAATAGAAGGGGGGGAGAGACAGGGAGATGCTATGCTATCATAAGCTTATTTTTTACCAGAGCTGTATTCTAAACATTTTCAAATAAACCAAAAGAAAATATTCATGGGGTAGGAAAGGGGGTGGGAGGGAGATTGCTTAGTGAATCTAACTGCACCTAGTGCCAGAGCAAAAATAAGGATAAAATGTTATGTTTTTGCACTTAAAGCATGAGAGGGGAAGCAGTCAAGGGTACCAGGGCACCACCAGCCAAGATTTTCTCTTGTGAAAGCTCCATTGAAATGAATGGCAGCTGTGCTCTTGTACTCCTCCCATCCATCTCAGCTGAGCTTGTGCAGGGAAAGTTCTCAGGTGATTGTGTGTCAAATCTTTAATTGTGCATGACTGCAATTCATGCTTAATCTCATGCAAGGGAAAATATATAGTGCCTTCTACAGAATTCTAGTCCACTCTCTGTGTAGAAATAGGTCACACTGCAAGTTGCTTGTGCTGGTTTTAAAATGTGAAGAGAGTGTTCTGCAGACACAGTGCTCTTGAAACTCCCAAAGAAATCAATGAGTGCCTGCTTCAAGCCACTGATTAATGGGAGTGCTGAACACTTGGGTGGAGTACAAGGTCTTTTTCTACAGTGAGATTTGCTTTGCACTTCCATGGGGTTTCAGGTGGAGTCACTTCTCCTGACCTGTTGTACTATCAGCAAGGGGAGAATCATGTCCTCTGTGTAAGTACCTTGCTTACAAATTCATAATAAAGCTAGCAGCCACTTACAGAGGAATACAATTTATGATGTGTACAATAGCAAGAATAACAAGGACCAAGAGGTGAACTGTCACTTGCTTTTATTCCATTGCTGTGAAACCTTTCTTTTTTTAAGAAAAAGGACTTGCAAGATATTTCCATAAGTCTAACACTTTTTACAAAACTTGTAAGCACCAAGCTGTTTACTTTTACAATTTAGGTTTGCGATTAAATTTCTATCTGTGATAGACCATGTGATATGTACAAACAAACAGGCAAAGGTTATAGTTTACTATTTTTGAAGTTTACATTGCTGCATAAAAAAAAGTTATTTTGAAATGTTGCCATAACCCAATGGTACCTGCTGTCTCCTTGGCATTTTTGTGTCGTATGGGGATGGCATTCACTTCTTAACTTTTTATTGAATCAATTTTGGATTCAATTATCTGCTTGACAAAACTAATAAAAGTACTGAAAGTTCATACCAAATCAATGGCTTCTGCTCTGCCTTCCTATTGTTCAGTGAACTTTTTACTATGGGCCCATTCACACTATGAAATAACTAGGTGTGGAATCTGGGTTATTTCATAGGCGTTCACAGCCACCACCACCACCCTGAGTGCACTCATGCAGTTTGCAGGGGGACACCAAAAACCCACTTGACCCAGTGCATTTCTCAGCAGGCCACTTACCTCATCTTTTTCATGGCGCCACAACGATCCAGATCTTCAGTAGTGATCCAGATCATGTGTGATCATTTTAAACATGGAGGTGCCTCCATTTTTAAAACAATCTGGCATGTCCACCACCTCTTCCTCCTCCTTCCTCTTCCTCTCTCCCCTGCACCTGCTGCACTGCTGCATCCTCCTTTGGCCTCCTTCCTTCTGTTCTTCCTCTCCCCATCCCTATTGCCATTCCCCCCCTCCAAGTGTGAATAAGCAATAAGTATAAAATGCCACAGAGAGATTCAACCATGACAAATAGTGAGAACTTCAATTCAGAATAATATCATTGAGGAGACGCAAATGTCTTTGGTAGAAAAAAGGTAAGTGTGAATGAACCCTAAGAAACCTTGTGTCAAAGGGACAAATGAGTGGTGGAAGAATGCCCACTGTCCAAGTTTCTATTGAAGGCCAGTGCAGATGAACATCCCACTGTCATATGTGCTGATCAGTTGTTTCAGGTCATTCTGTTTGAATTCTGCTTCTCCTGTACTCAGAAAGATAGTAAAATAGCAATATACTTTTTTGCACCGTCACATGCACTTCAATTGTGTTCTTTCCTATGTATGATTCCTGCATACATACACAACCCTGTTTATTCCACCCCTTGCTCCATAATTAAACTTTAAAAAAATCTGTAATAGTATAATTATGCAATTGCATAATTAAATAATGGTGCTGTTATGGACCCACCACCACGCCCCACCCAGATTGGAAAGATGAGCACACACCATGTCACTTTCAGCGTTTTTTCTAAGAGAGTTCCTATGTGCTACCACTTGCCCAGTTCTGCTTTTGTATATTAATTATTCATCTTTGATATGTGCATATTGTGTGTCTTAAAGTTGTTGCCAATTATAGCGACCCTAAGGTGAACTTATCATGGGGTTTTCTTGGCAAGATTTGTTCATATATTTACTCCTTATTTACTCTCTAAACTTTTCCGGAAACCTGTGGTTTCTCTGGGTAGGATTACATTGGAATTGCATTACTCTCCTTGTTTATTTTTAAATTAAAACAATGCAAAAGAACCACAACCAAAACCCTGGAGAATGAACGTACAGTGGTTCTCCTGGGAACTCTCAGGAGTCTGGTATCTTCCCAGCCCAACCACTGGAAGTAGTCTAGAGTTTCCCTGTTGGAGATCCCTGAGGAGGAGCAATGAAATTACACCCACACCATGCCCACTATGCTCTCATTGTTGCAACAAAATGGACCAAGATACTCACATCCAAAGTGGTTACTAAACCATAGAGATGTCGGAGGCCATTAATAGATTTTTTTTGAGCAGGAAAAGAACAAATTTCCAATTGATCCAACAGCAGTACAATACAATACAGCACTGGGAGAGCCACAATGCTGTGTGGTAAACTCCTATGGCAATTCATTGCATGAGCAGTTTGACTTCATGTGAACCAAACCTCTATATTTTACTAACAAAGACGTTTACATCCTGCATGTGTGCAATACTATTTGTGCCCCTTTGGATGCCTAAGGGAATTATGTGATATTACTTGTTCTGTGATCTTAAGGGAATTGGTTCTTGTGTTGAAAGAAATTTGGCTTTCTCACAGTCTAGCAACATCTATTCCACAGATGTACTGGAAAGATTTGGGGATTTTTGCCATCAGAATTGTTCCTATCCTTTCCCAGTGTTCTTCACTGCAGTTTCTTGGAGGCTAACCATGTGGATGGACACTCTGAATTTGGTTTCTTGATATATGTAAGGGCCAGGAAAACACATGATACATACATCTTAAATTTCTGCAATTGTTCAGAAACTATTTTTTTAAAGTTCTTGACAATTAAACATACCACTATTCTAGATTAGGATCATTCAGTATATCTAGAATGGTGATGTATAGATTAAGAATACTGAGGTATTCAAATACAGTACTGCAAATCTCAGACTTCAGTAATAGATTATATACAATACAGAGAATAAGTTGCTTTTTTTGTATTCAGATTGGTTTGAGAATTACTTTAGTGGTTAAAATAAAGATGTAGCTGTACTGGACATAAAAAAATCCAGATTAGGGTAATACATTTATACCAATTAATTAGAATGGATAATAACAAAAAATTGGATAATAACAAAAAAATTGCAGGCTTTAAATTCATCATGGCACAGGAGACATTCAGACTACAATGATGTCTAGAGGGCCCTGGACCTGACTGTTGCATGTGTTTTTACCATTGTACCATTGGCCACAATTCAATATCACAGTCTATATGGTGTAACTTTACACATAGTTAACTACATAGCAGAGGTTGTACAGAATCCATGGTAAACTGTGAATGCAAATCAGTACTTCCTTGTTGGTGTCCCGATGCAAATCAGGTTCTACTAATGCACACTGACAGTCCAGATGGGCATCAGGAGTGGCCGATGTACATCAGTGCTATTGCACATTGGTTGCAATGTGCATTAGCACCTATGTTGCATCATCCCAATGCACATCAGTCCCAGTATGCATCAGATATTTTGTTGGCTTCCCTACATAGCAAAATCATGGCAGTATCTGGTGAAAAGGACACTGTGAAACTGCTCAATTTTATTTCCCATAGATGTAATGTAGATGCAAGTCCCTTACTTAATTCCAGCCATTAAAAAGGGAGAGGAACTAACTGTACCAAGTAACAACTGTGTATTTTCTAAAAGTCATTCCCTCCTTTGCTGCTTTAGCTTCTACCTGTTGTTTTCTGAGGCTCTCTGTTAGTCTTCTTAAATTCCATATTTTTCTCATAGGTGCTCTCTTCAGCACCTACTTAGTTCAGTTTTCACCTGTTCTGGTTTGTAATTCTGAGTTGTAGTTTTTGCTTTAAATCATTTCCTTGTATTACAACCATAATAAGCCTAACTTATTATGCTTCAAATAAAATTTCCAGCTTGTCCTTCTTCTTCTTAAGGGTAATGGTACAAAGTCATTTTTATAACACAGGCCAGTAGTTCTTAATGTATGGTCCACAGACACACATACCCTGGGGGACCATGTTGTCCTCAACAGGGGTCTATGAATGCTTGAAGGCTGCTCAACCCACCTACATCCTGCATGTGGCCATGTGACAGGAGCCAAGGCAAAAGTTGGCTGGGCATGTGCCATTCAATCTACTCCAGCCACAAATTGGTGGGAAGAACCAGGAGAAAAGTCTTCCCTCTCTCTCTGGAGCATCTGAGAGAAGGTTTATAGATGGTATAATTGTTAATGGTTCAGTGTTCAAGAATTATTGTTGTTGTTGTTGTTGTTGTTGGTTTTAAATCTTTTTAAGTCTTGGGACTTTTAAGCGTCCATGGCAACAAATGATATTTAAAGGGAGTCCTTGGTAAAGAAAAGGTTAAGAGTCACTGACACAGACAGTCCAGGCTTGCCAAAACTGAGTTAAATGGCACTTGTAGCCCAGTCCTATTAGACACACTCACAAAGAAATACTTTGTGGGTTATAGCCGTAAACACTCACCTGTGCATGTCCTCAGTTGATTTAAGGATTCCTAGAGATCACCAATAGACTACTGTTGACAAAAAGTGCTGATCAAGAAGAAAACTCTTGACTGACACAGCTGTAATCCGTCCTTTTCATAGCCGTTCCAAATTCACCAGAGTGGCTGCTCTAAAAATTAATTAAATAAAAGCTTAATTAAAACATTAAATTATAAATGAACACAAATTATCTTGGGTCCCCACTTAGAGGCTTTACAGCTGGAGAATGTTAGAATGATAATTTTAGTAAGGTTAATGAAATTCTCTCCTCGTTTTCCCTTACAAATTGTTTTTGCAATTCCTAATATTCATAACTGTACAAGTTTTATCAATATCATTCTTTGGTCTTTTGGTTTTCACAATCCACTGGGGACTTACAAAAGAACAGACAATGGATTTTATCACACCTGAGGAACGTCTCTTAATTTCGAATGAAAAGAAAGTGGGGCCAGAACGCATTCACATGAATTTGCTAGTTCAGCGAATGTACGTGAATGCGAATTGCATTTGAACTGGCTTCCCATTGCCCAAAAATAGCATGCCATTGCCTGAATTTGCATGTGCTAGTCTATCACGCAATAACGTGAAACCCCGTGATTGCATTCAGATTGCCATTGGATTATACTTCCAATTTTCCTTGTCTGATAAACTCCAATCTGTCAGCACTTAGTAAGGAATGTCATGATTACAAATAGTCAGTATGGCTTTCTCATGCTGTGCCAGACTAATTTTACCTCTTTTTTGAGAGAGTCACAAGCTTGGTAGATGAAAGGAATGCTGTGGATGTAGCATATCTTGATTTGAGTAAAGCCTCTGACAAGGTCTCCCAAAATACCCTTGGAAAAAAGCTAGTAAAATGTGAGATAGGCAGTGCTACTGTTAGGTAGATTTGTAACTGGTTGACTGACCAAACCCAAAGGGCACGCAACAGTGACTTATGCTCATCCTGAAGAGAAGTGACCAGTGGGATGCCATAGAGTTCTGTTCTGGGCTGAGTGCTGTTCAGTATCTTTATCTATGGAGTTTATTACACGTGAAATTTGAAATAAAATCCAGAGCCAATCTGAAGTGAAGGGGAAGCAGAATCAATTCAAATCCAAGGCAATTCACGTGATGAATTATCTCACATGAAGAGCGAAATTGTGGTCATTCCTGAATCAAAGCGGAGCAAGTGCACATTAAATTATCACAGTAGTACATACCATGCGGATTCAACTATTCAAATTGACACCCTTGCACATGCTCAGTGGGGCTCTGGATGCATCGTGAACCTTTGCACTTCCAGGGTGAAGAAGGGCCACTTCCTGGTTTCTGTTTCACGTGACTGCAACCCTCACGTGAATTGTTCCTGTCATCTCTCCCTCCAGCCTCAGATCGCCCCCTCCACTGTTCCCATCTCGAGGCTATGGAATTCTGCGAGTTGGAGCATGTTGTGGAGTTCTTGGCCCAAGCGCTATAGAATTCTGGGAGTTGGAGCATGTTGCGGGGTTCTTGGCTCAATGCTATGGATTTCTGGGAGTTGGAGTATGTTGTGGGACCCAGAGTGGAGCAACAAACTCCAACTCCCAGAATTCCATAGTCTTGAGACAAAGAAAGAGTTAAAGCAGTGCCAAAACGGGTTATTCCTCTCCCTGTCACCTCTCCCCCCAGCCTTCGCTGGCCCCCTCCATTGCTCCCATCTCTGTGCCCTCCATTCTTGAAGGAGCACCGGAAGCAAACAGAGCAAAATTACAGCGCCGCATCATGGGAAATTTGCCATGGTTTGGGGGTGGGGTGTAGTCTTCTGTAGTGCTAGCTATTCCTCCCAATATTGTATTCCTGGTTTACTAAACCCCAAAGAAGGAGAAACAGCTGGTGTGATATGCTTCATATGATATTCTTGATAAATCCATGATGCTTACTAGTAATTGATGTCATGGGTTTTTAACAATTGATATCAGCATTTTGACCAGTATCAACCTTAACTCAAATGGCCTACAGTTTTGCAGATCCATTATTCAAGACATACCTATCTTTGCATGACTCCTGTCCTCCAGAATTTCATCCATTTGCTTTAAGTTCCAAAAGATTACATACAGCAGCTCTGAAAATGGCCCACAATAGAAATTACTAAGACATTTAGCTGCAGCTGCTAGTAAACAGTGCCCCCAAATATCAAAATGCACAGTAACCAAAGGCATCTATCTATCCATAGGACCCAAGGAATATCAAAATGCATAGTGCCCAATTTGTTTTAGCATGAGTCAGAAAATCTAACATGAACTTTTACCCATCCCTAGCAGGAAACACACAAAATAATTAAAAGGCCAATTCTAACCTGCCTGTCCCTTTAGCACTCTGAGTAGGATAAGTCTGGAGACTTGTACTCATTTGAAGTATCTCATTTTCTCTGTCATCCACATTATGTATCCTGAACCTCAAATCCATCCTTAATCTTTATTTCATTTGTTTTACATTTCCCAAGTTAAAAACAATTTCCTACAACACACTGTACAAAAAGACTCCTGCCTTCCCTCTATTATCCATTAACATTTTGCCATTTTCCGCAAGCAGTGGGCTTATCTTCCCTTGTTCTTCTTGCCCACAGCAAAGTCAGCTTCTGGAAGGAAAGCTCCAATTGCTATCATCCCAAAAGTGCTGTGTAGCTATTAATAGAATCATAAGGTTGGAAGAGATCCCAAGGGCCATCTCCTGCCATGCAGGAACACACATTCAAAGCACCCCTGGCAGATGGCCATGCACCCTCTCTTTAAAAATCTCCAAAGAAGGAGACTCCATCACACTTCAAGGGATGGTGAGCAAAAGATAGGACCTGGAACAATGGATTCCAACTACAGGAAAAAAGATTCCACCACAACATTAGGAAAACCTTCCTGACAGTAGAGCTGTTCGATGGTCAAACACAGTCCCAATGCTTTGGGTCTTATTCTCTGGAGCTGCAGAAAACATTATGCCTTCCTAAAAAACATCATAATTGTAAAGTGGGTGGGTCGGTGGGTGGGTATCTCATTCTAACGGCATGCTGCTAATCATCAAATAGCAATAAAAATTTTCCCTATATGTTTCATTCCCCCCCCCCCTTTTTTTTTTTAAATGTATGCCTTAAACTAAAAACTACATGGAATCTGTGCATGGATGAAAAACATGCATACACAAATATTCTTATTTAGAACATTTAACTCAGCCATGTGAGAAATTGTTAGCAATTAATAACTATTAGTAAGATCTCAGTGACAGAAAAAGAACCTGAATATGGATATTATTATATTTCAAAAATATTATGAAATTTAGACTTTTAAAGCACTCTACCAACATGAATCAGTGTGCACAGATATTATTATTAGGAAGAGATCTAAGGCTAATGCCCAGTCATCCTTCCCCAGGATAGCTGCCAGAATTAATCTGCACAGTTCAAACGAAAGCTGTGAACCATTTGCCAATTGAAGTGTACATAAATCCAGATGAACTACACACAACTAAGACAAAATTGTTCATATTTCAGCTTCCTCAAAACTGAATGGACTTCTGTTCAATTGTAGACAGGAGCTGGTACTTGTGTGTATGTGCCTTCAAGTTGCCTGTCGACTTATGGCGACCCCATTAATTTCATAGGGTTTTCTTAGGAAAGGAATATTCAGAGGTGGTTTTGAAGTACATACTATAATTCCCTTTTCCTTCAGAGTTACATGTATCTGAATTATTCTGCATACCAAACTGTTAAAGAGTTCTGCTCCTGTCTTGAAAAGTCAATAAATTTTACTGCTCTTTATTCACACAGGCTTTATGACTGCAATTTATAGCCCAGTTTGGATTCCACTGTACTTCACTAATTAAGTATATAATCCAGTTATAACACCTATGCAATGAAGCTGTTAGTGGTATATGGGAAAATATTGTTAGTGATATATGGGAGACTCTTTTCTCAAATAGTTATATAACACTCCCCCCCCCCGCCCTCAAGTTCCATGGAGCTTATTCTCTGACATCTAGGAGTAAGACTCACTGAAAACAGGGCAAGTTACCCCTGAGCAAATATGTATAGCATTCTAGTCAGCTACCTAGTATTTGGTGTCTTACAAGTATATGAGTTAGCCTTTACACTTCGTATCTACTGCAGGCTATCTTGGATCTAAGGAACATCTTTCTCTACCATGCTCACCATGAAGATATGCAATGCAGTGTGCTCCTTTACCAAAGGAACTATACAAGAAAGACACAGCAATAAGGCTGCGCTCAGTTTTAATGCTAAACAAAATACAATGACTACTGAAAGCTTATAGAAGGTTGCTGCCACTGATGAAAAGCTAAATCTGTTTCTCCTAAAGCCAACTTCATTTTTATTAAAATGTGAGCACTTTTGTTGAAAATGATACATGAAACAGACTTTTCACTGCTATGGTCTAGCAGTGATGTACTAACTATGGTTAGTACTTGGATGGGAGATCACCAACCAATACCAGATGATGTAGGCTAAATTTCAGAAGAAGGAAATTAGAATACTACCTCTTGAGTATTCCTTGCCTAAGAAAACCCAATGACATTCATGAAGTTGCCATAACAAATGACTTGAAAGCACACACACAGACACAATGCAGAATATGTATTGTTATCACCTTACAGTCCAGCGGTAGATAGTAAGAACCTAGTCTATTCTAATAATTGCAAATGAAACAATTCTTAATATTTGGGATCTGTTTGTACGATATCACAGCCACATATATCCTGTAACAGTTGCCAACATATACCTCTGTTTTATTGGCATTAAAAAAAAAACATAACAGCCTACCACATTCAGGACTTTTCTCCTTACTCCTCAGAAGGATAATGTTTTTGTTCTAATTCTGACATAATCTTGCCAATTCCTGGTTCTTTCAGCCATGCATGCCATCTCCTGTCAACCATGCATTCTGCAGAATCACAAACATTGGTTACAAGGTATCCAAAGGATTCTGTTGAACTGCCAACATGAACACCTTTCCAGTCCTTTTGGCCGCAAGCAGTGCAGGCTCAGGGAATTTACTCAGGCAATTTACTACTTGCCATGCTATTGTGGGGCATATGCAGTCACTTATCCTAGACTATTTTTTCTTTCTTCTTGTTTTACACAATGTTTTCTTTGGTGAAAGCTACTCATTATTAATGGCTATCTTTTCTTTCCTTTGTTATTACACAGATTTGAAGGACAATAGTAGAGCTTAGAAAAAAACTTTATAGTAGCATCAGCTAATGCCAAAATATTATAGGAGTATGCAAGTCAAAAAGTGCTATAGGTCTGCCTGCAGTATCTTGCCAGTTTTTTTTGGGGGGGGGGGTTGGCAGGGGAATACAGCCAAAAGCATTAAAGTGCAGCCCTCACGTAAATATTGTCAAAACCCAATCAGTTCAAAATTGCAGCACCTTAGTTCCCATAGAAACACGTCACCATTTCTTATTGTGCTGCCAGTAGAAGGTAAAGGTGCCTAGAGTTTACGGCTTGCTCTTCTATAGAGCGAATTGCTCATCTTGCATGTCCAAAAACCCATCTATGTCAAGTCAAAATCAGCCTTTTCTGTCAACTTAAGACTAGACATCAGTCAACAAGTTAGCACCCACACACCGTTCCACATTCAGAAAGAAACTGGTCTACTTTAGCATCTTCCTGCTTGGGAGCAGCAGTTTATTTGTCCCAGGAAGAGAGTCCTTTCATACTACCTGGAGCAGTAGTTCTCACTAGTAGCGCCACTAGGATTGGTGTCACCTGGTGTGGTAACTCATGGTGTCATCCTCCCAACATTGACCTCCTCCTGTCCCACACCATACAGAATCTTTAGTTTTTGTGTGTGCGTGCGGGCGCGGGCTAATGTTACTCATTAATTGTAATTCCTGCATATCATTCAGTGTCATGGTAATAGTTGTGAGATATAGATTTTTCTAAGTACCAAAGTACCAAATCAAATTAATCAGGACAAAACAAGTGAAGCAGCAATTTTCAATGTATTAGTTACAATCTTGCAAGAAGGGGTGTCTCAGGCAAGTAGGCACACCGTCTGAGGTTTTACACAGTACTTATAAGACATTTTCTGTTATAATATTTCTATCTCATTTTTTTATTGGCCAGATCTAGACATGTGATCAATTTTAAGACCTCCTTTTCATGTATGTAAAAAACTCCACCCATAACATATCTCATCATACATCTCATGACCATTTAAATTAGTCGTTATAGATTCATAGGTGTGTTCTAATATTCATAGCCCCCTATTACGCATGGTCAGTTAGAAATTTTTGTGAACTTTAAGTCACCCTTTTATAAAAAAAAGTATTCTTGTCAATTAGTGAGAATAAAACACCCGTATCTCTTGATTTATTTCTCCCTTGTAACATTGTCCTTGATTTACAGGTGCAGACAAAAGTTTTTTCCTTTGAAGCTTCTTTTTCTAATTTAACTGCTATATTTGTAATGCAAGTCTATTTCATTATATATATATATATATTTTTAAACAGAACACTTAGCCATTTTGATAATCTTAATAGAACCAAAAAATACTATTTAAAATAACTGCCCAGCATATTTTATAAGTTTAGCTTGTTTATTATCGAAGATAGCTGGAGGAATGTCACAAAGAGAAGTAAGCCAAGAAGGAATTGTTCGGGGAGCTTGCAGCTAGAGAATCCATTCGAAGCTCTTTCCCATATCAAGGAGGATGAAGAAGAGCAGCATGGACAGACTTCAGGGACAGAGCAGGGGAGCCTGAGAGTCCCACCCGAGGGAACAGTCGCTGCTAAGCCTCGGAGGAGGCGTGTGGTCGTAGTGGGGGACTCCTTGCTGAGGGGTACAGAAGCAGTGATTTGTAGGCCTGACAAGATGTCTCGAGAGGTGTGTTGTCTTCCAGGTGCAAAGATCCGGGATGTGACAGAGAGGCTGACAAGACTGGTGAAGCCTACTGACAAATACCCCTTCCTTTTGGTCCACGTGGGAACTAATGATACTGCAAGACACAGCATTCAGAACATCAAAAGGGATTACGAGGCGCTTGGTAGGAAGCTGAAAGGAATGGATGTACAGGTTGTCATCTCGTCTCTTCTGCCAGTTGAAGGGCATGGTCCAGGAAGGGAGAGGAAAATAGCGGATGTGAACAACTGGCTTCGCAGATGGTGCCGCCGAGAAGGATTTGGATTCTTCGATCATGGGCTGCGGTTCCATGAGGAGGGACTTCTTGCAACAGACGGGTTGCATCTCACGCCAGTTGGAAGAAATGTTTTTGCCAACAGTCTCAAGAACTTGATCAGGAGGGCTTTAAACTGAGTTCCGAGGGGAAGGGAGACAATATTAAGGAAGGCGAAAGGGATGGCGAAAATAGTCAAACTGACATAGAGGAAACAAGGCAAACAGTGCAAGGACCCAACAGTGGGAGGCAAAAAAACTTGCACAGGCAGCAAGTAAAAGGGAACCAAGGTCTGCGATGTCTCTACACTAATGCACAGAGCATGGGAAATAAGCAAGATGAACTCGAACTCCTAGTACAACAAAGCAAATATGATATAATAGGCATCACTGAAACCTGGTGGGATGAGTCTCATGATTGGAATGTAGAAATAGAGGGGTATAACCTTATTAAGAGAAATAGGCCAAACAGGAAAGGAGGAGGAATAGCACTACAGTGGTACCCCGGGATACGAATTGACCGCGTTACGAAATTTCCGGGTTACGAAAAAGTTAGATTGGAAAAAACTGTTCCGGGTTACGATGTTTTTTTCGGGTTACGAATTTTTTTTCGGCGCGAAATTCAAACGCGCGGCTTTCCAGCGCTAACGGAAAGCCCTTTTCGGGTTGCGAAATTACTCGGGTTACGAACGGAGCGGCGGAACAAATTAAATTCGTAACCCGAGGGAGCACTGTATATGTCAGAGATATTTACACCAGTGAAGAGATCCTGGACATCAATCATGGAAGCCAGGTGGAGAGCATCTGGATAAGAATCAAAGGGGAGGGAAACAACAAGGATGTTACTGTGGGAGTCTACTACAGACCCCCAAGTCAGACTGAGGAATTGGATGATATCTTTCTAGAACAGATGACCACACAGTCAGAAAAGAGAGATGTAGTAGTGATGGGCGACTTCAACTATCCTGATATTTGCTGGAAGTCAAACTCAGCAAAATCCTCAAGGCCTAACAAATTCCTCACTTGCCTGGAAGACAATTTCATGGTCCAACAAGGGGGTCAGCTATTTTAGATCTGATCCTAACCAACAAGGATGACTTGGTTAATGGGGTGCAAGTAGTGGGATCATTAGGTGGAAGTGACCATGTTCTCCTGGAGTTTGTAATACAGTGGAAAGGAGAAGCCAGGCATAGTCAGACACGCATCCTAGACTTTAGGAGAGCAGATTTCAGTAAACTTAGAGAAGTATTGAGGGCAATTCCATGGTCAGAAATACTAAAAGATAAAGGAGTTCAGGACGGATGGGAGTTTCTCAAAAGAGAGATACTGAAGGCACAATTTCAAACAGTTCCAGTGAGAAAGAAAAACGGGAGGTGTCTCAAGAAACAAGGATGGATGACTAAGGAACTTTCAACCGAGCTAAGTTTGAAACGGAACATGTATAAGAAATGGAAAAAGGGGGAAATCACAAAAAAGGAATTCAAAGAAATAGCAGGCATGTGTAGGGGTAAAGTCAGAAAAGCTAAAGCACAGAATGAACTCAGGCTTGCTAGAGAGGTTAAGAACAATAAAAAGGGCTTTTTTGGATATGTCCGCAGCAAAAGGAAGAAGAAGGAAACGGTAGGGCCACTGCGTGGAGAAGATGGCAAAATGCTAACAGAAGACAGAGAAAAGGCAGAATTACTCAACACCTTCTTTGCCTCAGTCTTCTCAGAAAAGGCAAAGGGTGCTCAACCTGAGGATAATGGAGCAGAGGACAGAATAGGGGAATTTCAGCACAGAATAAGTAAGGAGATAGTAGAGGAACACCTTATTAATCTAAATGAATTTAAGTCTCCGGGACCAGATGAACTCCATCCAAGGGTATTAAAAGAACTGGCAAATGTAATATCGGAGCCATTGGCAATAATCTTTGAAAACTCCTGGAAAACAGGAGAGATCCCAGCAGACTGGCGGAGGGCAAACGTTGTCCCCATCTTCAAAAAGGGGAAAAAAGAGGATCCCAACAATTATCGTCCAGTTAGTCTGACATCAGTACTAGGAAAGATTCTGGAGCAGATCATTAAACAGAGAGTCTGTGAACATCTAGAAGGCAATGCCATAATCACAAAAAGTCAACATGGGTTTCAGAGAAACAAGTCATGCCAGACAAACCTAATCTCTTTCTTTGCTAAAATTACCAGCTTGGTAGATGAAGGGAATGCTGTGGATATAGTATATCTTGATTTCACTAAGGCCTTTGACAAGGTTCCCCATGACATTCTTGCAAACAAGCTTGTAAAATGTGGGCTAGACAAAGGAACTGTTACATGGATCTGTAATTGGTTGGCCGGCCGAACCCAAAGGGTGCTCAACAATGGCTCCTTTTCATCCTGGAGAGAAGTGACCAGTGGGGTCCCACAGGGCTCTGTCCTGGGCCCAGTGCTATTCAACATCTTTATCAATGACCTGAATGACAGAATTGGGAGCATACTTATCAAATTTGCAGATGACACCAAATTAGGGGGAATAGCTAATACCCCAGAGGACAGGATCAAGATTCAAAATGACCTGAATAGACTAGAAAGCTGGGCCAAAGCTAACAAAATGAAATTCAACACGGAGAAATGTAAGGTATTGCACTTAGGGCGGAAAAATAAAATGCACAGATATAGGATGGGTGACACCTGGCTGAATGAAACTACGTGTGAAAGGGATCTAAGAATCCAAGTAGACTACAAGTTGAACATGAGTGAACAGTGTGATGCGGCAGCTAAAAAGGCCAATGCTATTTTAGGCTGCATCAACAGAAGTATAGTGTCTAGATCAAGAGAAGTCATAGTGCCACTGTATTCTGCTCTGGTCAGGCCCCACCTAGAATATTGTGTCCAGTTCTGGGCGCCACAATTCAGAAAGGACATTGAGAAACTGGAGCGTGTCCAAAGGAGGGCGACAAAAATGGTGAAGGGTCTGGAAACCATGCCCTATGAGGAACGACTTAGGGAGCTGGAGATGTTTAGCCTGGAGAAAAGAAGGTTAAGAGGTGATATGATAGCCCTGTTTAAATATTTGAAAGGATGTCATGTTGAAGAGGGAGCAAGCTTGTTTTCTGCTGCTCCAGAAAACAGGACCCGGAACAATGGATGCAAACTACAGGAAAAGAGATTCCACCTGAATATTAGGAGGAACTTCCTGACAGTAAGGGCTGTTCGACAGTGGAATGCACTCCCTCGGAGGGTGATAGAGTCCCCTTCCTTGGAAGTCTTTAAACAGAGGCTGGATGGCCATCTGTCAGGGATGCTTTGATTTGGATTTCCTGCATGGCAGGGGGTTGGACTGGATGGCCCTAGTGGTCTCTTCCAACTCTACGATTCTATGATTCTATGATTCTATGATTCTATATAAACCCCCTTTATTCTTGTAAAACAATATATTTAATAAATAACAGTGTTATAAAAAGCTTATCTAAACTTTCTTTTATTAACCTATATATTTTTATAAAATTCCCTTTCAGCTAAAGGCCTCAGCTGACCTTTACTCAATCCTATTAGAATAGATATACAGTGGTACCCCGGGTTACGAATTTAATTCGTTCCGCGGCGCCGTTCGTAACCCGAAAGATTTCGCAACCCGAAAAAAGGCTTTCCGCTAGCACTGGAAAGCTGCGGCTTTAAAATTTCGTGCCAAAAAGCGCCGAAACACACCGAAAAAAATTTCGTAACCCGAAAAATCTTTCGTTACCCGGAACAGTTTTTTCCAAGCTAACTTTTTCGTAACCCGGAAATTTCGTAACGCGATCAATTCGTATCCCGGGGTACCACTGTATTGATTATAATAGTATACATGTATATATGTGGTTCCATATTATCTATATATGTAATTAGGGATGCCATATCTTTTTTAAATTTATTTTTATTTATATACCGCTATTCCAGAGATCATAGCAGTGAACAGTAAGCTAATTTGCAAGTACATAAGCTAATTAGCCCCCAACAGTCTGGGTACTCATTTTAGCGACCTCAGGAGGATGCAAGCCTGAGTCAAGCTTGGGCCCTTTTGCTGGTCTTGAACTCACAACCTTGTGGTCTTGAGTGAATGGCTGCAGTACAGGCATTTTACCACTGCACCACCAGGGCTCCTGCAGGCAGGACAATCCTGCTTTTGGCAGTCTTGGCCCGTTCCCGTTCCGGTTTCCCGCCAAAAGCATGACTGCCCTGCCCGCAGCCACCCTCCTCCTCCTCCGCCCTTGCGCGCACCCTTCTAATGGCCGCGTGCGGCCGCATGGGGGCACCGGGCCCTCCTCCTCTTCTGCCCTCGCGTGCTCCATTTCTGTGGCCGTGCGCGGCTGCATGGGGCCAGCCGGTGGGCCCTCCTCCTCCTCTGCCTGTGCGCGCTCCCTTTCTATGGCCGCGCGCAGCTGCTCTTGGGTCCGGCTGGCCACCCACCTCCTCCTCTGCCTCCTTCTCCTGCTCCACGACCGCGCCGAGCCAGGAAGCAGCTACCCAGGCACGCACCAGCCTAAAAAGGGAACTGGTCCCCTTAAGGAGGCGGAGGAACGGAGGAGGACTCTGGGTCAGAGGGAGGGGAATCGGTGCCAAATACAAACAGGGAGAGGAGCAGGATTAAGAGGAGGTGAGTGGCCATTTCAGGTCGCCCTTGTTTTTTATTTACTTTTTCAGGGCAGGCCTGTTTAAGGGAGTCAGTGTGGTGGAGTGGTTTGTGTGCATTTATTTTTATTATTATTTTTGTTTATTTTTATTTTTTATTAATATCCAAGTTTCCCTTCTTTTTATTTTATTTTTTGTTATTTTTATTATTACTAATATCCAAGTTTCCTTTCTCTTTTTATTTTTTTGTTATTTTTATTATTACTAATTAAGTTTCCTTTTTTATTTTATTTTTTTGATATTTTTATTATTATTAATATCCAAGTTTCCCTTCTTTTTATTTTTTTGTTAATTAACAATGTTAATTTAATTTAAATTTTTTCGCGTGTCCTCCATTTTTTAAAAAATGTGTCCTACGTTCAAAAATGTTGTCCTACATTTGTCCTAGTTTGGAGGTCCTGACTTACTTATGGCAACCCTATATGTAATCTAATTATAGCATATGTTTATATAGTCTTATACAATTTCTACTTTATTCATATGTTTCTAACTCTTATTAAATCCTATGTGTTTGATTCAAATCCATTTAAACAACTAGCAAAATTTAAATTACACCTTTAAATTACAATATCAGGCACACAGCCCCAATGCATTTACATATACATACATAGGGGGTCAGTCACACTTACATTTTTTGCATAGAGAGATTTGCATCTGCAAATTGATTCAAAATCGATTCACCGTTCCTGCTATGTTTTAAGACAGCGAATCTCTCTGTGGCATTTAAATCTAGTTTGACGTTCCCATTCGCCAAAGTTCTGGATCAAAATGGAGGCACTTCCATTTCCTGAACAGTGGCTGCGCGAAAACTGAAAGCACATTCACACTATCACAGAAGCGGAATGTTGTGGTTCTTAAAAAAAGAACCGCTAAGTGATCCAGTGCCAAATGCACCAGTTTAAATGGGCTTTTCAGTGGCCCCCCACAAACTGCACCAAGTAGAATCAGTGCAAGTCTGAACGACAGGGAAATAACCCGGTTTCCAAACTGGTTTAATTCGTAGTGTGAATGAGCGCATAGTTTAATGTGGTTGAAGTGAAAATTTGGTAAAAGGGGATGTTTTTTAAAGAAAATTTAAAAAGGATAAAAATGCTATTTAAAACAATAATTTGATTTAAAAAATTGATTTTAGAGAAAAACTTGGGGCCTCTCCTTTCTCCTTCCACTGAGCCTCTTCAGCCACACCGTCTCTTCAGTGTTTTAAAGGGGCGCAGGCAAATGCCACAGCCCATTGCTGCCAAAAGGCAGGTGTTTGGGGAGCAGTGATGTCACACCCACACTGAGGGTGTCACCTAGTGTAGTCCGTGCCACTGATTCTTGTCTCAAGATACTGTACATGTGTCACTGGTGGGACTCAGAAATAGTTGAGGGCAGCATCAACACTACAGAAATAATGCCATTTGACACTACAGTACTTTAACTGTCAT
Organism: Sceloporus undulatus; assembly: GCF_019175285.1. Classification (NCBI taxonomy): domain Eukaryota; kingdom Metazoa; phylum Chordata; class Lepidosauria; order Squamata; family Phrynosomatidae; genus Sceloporus; species Sceloporus undulatus. The sequence continues at coordinate 68,987,655 of NC_056522.1, read as the reverse complement.
GGCTCAATGCTATGGAATGCTGGGATTTGTAGTTTGGGGGGATATTTTCCTTTTGCTGTCAGAGAGCTCTGGTGCCACAACAAACTACAAATCCCAAGATTCCATAAAACGGAGCCGTGACAGCTAAAGCAATAGTGTCAAACCAGATTATTTCTGCAGTGTGGATGCAGCCATAGAAGGGGGCTGATGTATTAGAACACTGGTCCCCAAACTGTGCTCTTTTTTCTTTAAGGGATTTTGGACTTCAGCTCCCAGAATCCCAGACTATTGGCCAACATGGCTGAGGCTTCTGGGAACTGAAGTCCAAAGTCTCTTAAACGGCACAGTTTGAGTTCCAATACTAGGCACCTTTTCATTCACTTGATAGGGCCTTATATGTTAACTCCTATGTTTAGTATATGAACTGGGTTGCATTTCTTTTATTCTTTTGCCATAACTGTATACATAAACACACACACACGTGTGTGTGTGTGTGTGTGTGTGTGTGTACTCTTATCCATTCCCTTCTGGTGCCACCATAAACTACAGTTCCCAGGATTCCCTATAGCACTGAGCCTGGGTAGTTAAAGCGGTCTCATACTGAGTTATTCCTGCAGTGTGTTTGGGACCTTTCTTTATGTCTTAGGCGAGGGGAGGGGGAGGCCCAGTAAGAGGCCGCCGCGTCTCCTAGCAACGAAAGAACGCTGCCACCGCAGCGCCGCGCACGCGCATTGAGTCCCGCAGCGCCTCCCTTTCTACAGGAGCTTAGGGCAACGCCGCCCAGCCAATCGTTCGCCTACTTCCGGTGTGGGTCACCTTGCTCTACATCCGGGCATTCTAAGCTGTGGCGGAAGTGTGGCGGGTAAGTGAAGGCGAGGTCTGGAGTCTTGGGAAAGGGAGTCCACACTGGAGAAATAACCCAGTTTGGCGCCGCTTTAACCCTTTTTCTGGCTCAAGGCTATGGGATTCTGGGAGTTGGAGTTTGTTGTGGGCAACATGCTCTTAACTCCAAGAATTCCATAGCAGAGGGCCAGCAAAGAGTTAGAGCAGTGCCAACTGGAGGTTATTTCTCCAGTGTGGATGCAGCCTCCTAGGGCTGGTCCCTTCCAGCTTTGGTTCTATGAAAGAGGGAATATACATTTAAAATCATAGACTCGTAGAGTGGGAAGAGACCCCATGGGCCATCCAGTCCAAGCCCCTTCTGCCATGCAGGAACTCTCACTCAAAGCATGCCCAACAGATGGCCATCCAGCCAGGCGGAGTCCCCTCCTTTGGAGGTCTTTGAACAGAGGCTGGATGGCCATCTGTCAGGGATGCTTTGGTTGTGAGTTCCTGCTTGGCAGAATGGGGCTGGACTGGATGTGGTCTCTTCCAACTATGATTTTTGTAAACTTTTGAAGACTTAAATGTATTTTGCAGCACAGCCTTACATCCCTCATTTGAAATATAGTGATCCCTCTACGTTTGCTGGGTGAAGGACCCCGTCAATGTGGGGGAAAGAACCCTTTCTTAGGCTGAGAGGACACCCCTGTAGGAAACCCTAGGTCTCCAGTGTAACTCTCTGCTGGATAAGGGTTTTTCCTAGGGACTCTATGGGCAACTTCTGGCAGAGTTGTGCTGGAGGACCTAGAGATTCCTAGGGAGAACATATTAATCAAAACAGCACAAATAATTGAAACCACAAAAGTCAAAGCCGTAAATGTGGAGGGCTAACTGTACTACATTCTGTGGAGTTTAATTCCAAAGAAGAAAGAAAGAAAGAAAGAAAGAAAGAAAGAAAGAAAGAAAGATAGATAGATAGAGGAGTGTAGCTTAAAGTTCTCTGTCTGCCCCCCCCCCCCTTGTATTCATGGTCTTTAAAAGTGAACTTATCACTTTATAGAGAAACTTTCATTTTAGTGGAGTTTTTTTTTAATTATTAAATTCTTTATTCAACTCAAAGAAACAACAAAACAGAACAGAAAACAAGACCACACCCAATAAAAACTATACCGAACAAATAAAATAAAATAATAAACACATTATAAATGTCTTCCAAATTAGACCTACTACTATATAACTATATATCATTGTTACTCCAACTTAAACATAACCATATCACCAAATTATTCCTTATCTCACTGATATCAACTAAATTTCAGCCAATTTATACTTAAATCAGTTTATAAAACAGAGTGCAAAATCTATACATCTACTCAATGACTGATATATCACAGTCCTCAAACCTTATTCTCATTAAATCCCCCTTTGCCCTTTTCATATATTCATATATTCCAGAAATTCCAGTTTCTAAAAACATTTTTTCTGATCTATTCCTTAATAAATATGTAAATGTATGCATTTCTGCTACTTCCAATGCGTTTTAAAAAGAAGGACTATCAACTCTTTCCCAGTATTTAGCACAAACTGTTCATGCTGCTGTCATCCTGTGTCCCTCTTTTTCTAATGTAGAGCCTTCCTCAAAAATCCCACATTTTCATTGTTTAGTTTCGGTTGCTTTTAACAAGGCCAGCATAATTCCCCTTCTGAATTATGCTTTCTAACAAAACTCCCTTGTAGATGTCTGTTGGGATGGTGAATTTTGGGATGAAACGTAGCCATTATTTTCCATATACAGGAGAAGAGCTGTTGTGGCACAGTGGTTACACTGAATGGTTAAAACTAAGATTCATATCCCCAAGAAGCTGCAGTGCTAGATGGATATCCTTGAGCCAGGCTACGAATTTAATATCTTACCTATCCTGACCTGAGAGCCCTGCGGAGCAGACAGATGGATCACCCAGTCCCTCATCCTCACTATAGTATGTTTAATTTATAGTAGTTACTGCTAAATCTCTTTGTATAAATTAGCACGTAGAAAATATTTTTCCTTTTTTGGTGATACATTTCATTTTTCCTTCTCTTTTTTTGGAATGTATACATCACACCTTACATCACACTTACTCTTTATATGATGTCTCTTCTCTATCCACCAGTTCCCCAAGCAGTGGCAATAAAATGAAAGAACAAGAAATGAGAGGGAAACAAATTGGAAGCCATTGCAGTAATATATGCAGTAATATATATTATATATATATTATATGCAGTAATATCAATTGTATGTTTGACAGTAGTGTGACTGCTGTGTTTTGTACTAGTTTAGCTTCTCCATGCTTTCCTGGGACAACTGTAAACAGAGCACATTACAATAACTTAGTCAAGAGGCAATTCAACCAGCATGGCATAGTAATTTGAGGTTGGACTGTGACTCTGGAGACCAGGGTTTGATTCTTAGCTTGGCCATGGAACCCACTGGGTGACCTTGGGCAAGTCACATGCTCTCAGCCTCAGAGGAAAGCAATGGCAAACCTCCTCTGAACAAATCCTGCCAAGAAAACCCTATGATAGGGTTGCCATAAGTCAGAAATGTCTTGAAGATACATAATACAACAACAAGCCATAAATCACTGTGGCCAGATTCATTTCCCTAGGAAGGCACTCAGCTGATGAGCAGCTGACATTGGCCAGAACAGCAACTATCTGGCCTTCCAGGAGTTGTGGTAGATCCATGAACATGCCTAGGCTATGAACCTGAGAGGGACGTTCATAGGGAGGACATACCCATCCAGAACAGGCTGTAAACCCAGCCCCATGCTGATAACTGCTGAATAATCAACTTTTATCTGGTCTAAGCTAAACTTCCATTTGTTCATTCACCCATTCCAGAATTACTCTTTCTATCCAGACTATCATCTATTTTCAGCTGCAGCTTATATGCAGGGACTAAAGTGGGACTCCTTTCATAGACTCTGCCCGCTGATTTCTGAGCCAAACATCTCTATTTTCAAGGGTATGTTGGTGACACATTTTGAGCCATATGACAAGATAAATCTGTCATGGCTGGGGAATGTGTGGTTGTCCAGATAATGGTCTCTAGTCCCCATTACCCTTCACCATTTGCTATGCTGGCTAGAGCTGATAAGAGTTGAATTCCAGCAGCAATATTTGATGGTCCACATGTTTCTCACATTTTTTTCTAAGTGGAAATCGGACCGGAATAAATGGCATAGAAATTCACATTCCTTTTCTCTTTACTGTGGAGTTCAGTACAGTAGTTCATGTTGTTCACATGTAATGTAAACTGTCAAACTAATAATGCTAAAAAGGAAGGAGAATATGGGAAATCCCCAGCAATAGATGCCTACAAGCTTCTTATAACTTTTCATCTGAAAATCTGAGATTATCTTGAATGTTTAAAGTGGATGGTAAGCTCTTGGAGAGAGTCTATGTTGAATACAGCTTAGTATGCTGTTTCCTAATGCAGTGTTAAGTAGTAAATGTTAGTAGTCTTAGAATTTCAAATAACAATTCATATTTTGGATATGAATATGGATATGAAAAGATAGTTGTGGGCCCTTGTTATCTTAGCTACAAAATGTTCAATAGAGAGACTTGACCAGAATTCCTTAGAGCACTTGTGGATTCTTAGTACTCACTACAGTTTGTACAGTCTTTTGTGATGCAGGTGATGAATAGGCTCCTGAAAGAAAAGTTCAAGTTACCATTGTTTCTAATATTGCTAGCTTGTTGCCAACAGGCAGGCATAGGGCTCCAGCCTTCTTCCCCCGACGTCAAGAAGCCAGGCATTGAAGGAAATAAATAGATATACTGGTTCTTTCAGAATGGAGATGCAGGCCCCTCTGATTCTACCTGGCAAGAAGTGGTGTATCTCAGATTGGCTCATGGACCGTTGCTACATTTGTTTTTCCAATTATTTTTGAGTAATTTATTTATGAATAAAAAATAATGCTGATTAATCTTCAAGCAATTAGACATCCTTTCTTATGGAAGGAAAATGGTACAAAAATATTCTTGGCCAAAAATTGCTCTCAGATGCCAAAGACTATTAGAGGATTATCTTGTTTGTTCAATAGTAGGTGTGTTCCTTAAAGAGGACTTTTTAAACTGTGGCAAGGAATCCCATAATCTAAAATATTTGAATATAATAAATTGTGGATGTGCAGTGGGACCTCTGAGTAGAGACGTAAAAAGTATTTGGAAATTTTTCATTCCCAAAGAGAACTTATGTCTTGACACATTGATACACCCTCTAATCATTGCCATCCTCACAGTATTGACACACCCTATAAAAATGTGACTCAACCCCTCTCCAGGTTGGCCTTGCGCTTCCAACTCTTGGGTGCCAATCAGTCACCTTACCCTTTTACTTTTAGGATCCCTTATTAAATCTGGTACTTGGGCCTCAGAGTGGCTACATTTCTGGAAAAGCGGCTGTGTTGGTCAGTGGGTTCAGTGTGGTAAAGTTCTCCCTTTCAGTTCTTAAATAAAAAGACACAGTTGTAGAAAATAAAACTAGTAAAGATTTATTATATAATAATTAAAGTAAACATGATCCACATTCCCAGCTTTCAGAAACCCATTCAGATCTTTTCCATTCTTTCTCCCCAACTGGCCTTCAGCCTGTCTCTGACTGCCCTAATTCTTTTTCATCATGTGTCTGTCTCTCTGTAAGAGACAAGCCTCTGGATTATATATTTCCCCCAGTGGCCCATGATATTGCCCCCAATAGCCCACACCACAGCATTCTGTGATTGTCTCACTTCATCCAGGCCTCCCCAGGTTCTCACTTCACAACAGCGACAACATTTTTAATAATTCAGGGCTTTCTTTATCCCCCCCCCCAAAAAAAGCAAAAAGTAAGTGTTTTGTGCCAAAACCAGTCTGTTTTATGCAAAGGAAATGCTCTCTTTCACACTACACAGTTTTGGCACTTTGTTACCAGCACTTTTAACTATTATGGTTTCATTTTATAGAATTCTGGGATTTGTAGGGGGTTTTATGTACTTAGAATTCCCAGCCAGAAAATTCTAATGCCTCATTAAACTATACATCCCAAAGTTCCATAGGATGCAGCCATGGCAGCTGAAGTGGTATCAAAGTCATAATTATTCATATGCTGGCCATGTGCCATAATAAATTATTTCATTTCATTTCATAATTGTTCAGTGTGAAAGAGAGCATTTTTAAGCACATTTTAAAGTCCAAAAATAGGGGGAAATAAACCCTTACATTAGAAGAAATTTTCTTAATTTCTTAAACTCATAGTGTAAAGAAAGCATTTTAAATAAGTAAGATTGGTGGTCATCTTATTCTCCCCTCACTTTATACTCAAATTCTGTGCAGACATACATGTGAGTTTGAATTGAACACAGTGACTTTCAAGTAAATGTGGATGCTTGAATTCCCAAGCATAGTTGCTGGAAGCCATTACCAGTGAACTCAATAGTAGTACTTTCTTCAAGTGTTACAGTGTAAAATGATAACTGATCTGATCTGTGGAAATTAACAAGCCGTTCAGAAATGAAAACTGTTATTTTTTGATACTAGTGACAAAAATGTCAGCACCGTCAATGAAGGAAAGGAAAGTGTGCTGGGAAACCCGGGATGAATATTGGAAGTGCTTAGATGAAAATATGGAAGACACATCTAAGTGTGAGAAGTTTAGGTGCTCTTTTGTAAACGCATGTCCTCAGCAGTGGGTAAGTAGCATTAGTGTGTGAGTATGATTAATTGGGTACATAAAGTCATAGAAATTAGACTTGCTTCCTGTCTATTGATACATCTATATCTCCTCATTAACAACAGTAATGTAAAAATGCAGCACCTTGAAGACAAGACATATATTTTGGTATAAATGTTCACGGACTACAGTTACATTATTGAACTATATAAATAAAACATTGTTGTTGTTGTGTGTGAAGTGTTAGCCAGAATTTAAGGATGTGTACACAAACACACTTGAGTATACCTGGGAGGCACAGTATGGAATTATGAACAGTGATATCAGAAGTTATATGCATATAGTGATAGTTACCCTACCGACAGAAGATATTTACAAGAGTTTCTGTCACTAACACCAGGGAAGCAGGTTAGGAGATAGCTCTGCATGCCTAGTACCACACCCTCCAACTGTCCAGCAACGGTCGAGCAATGGGAGGGGGGCCATGGTTGGAAAGAGAGATAACAGAGGTAAGTCAGAAAATAGAGAAATAGGTTTCAACTGGGAGGAAGGAATGGGAGCTTTTTAGATGGAGTGTAAAGGCATGTGCCCATTCCAAAATAACACTCATGGGGTGCCGTCGTGACGTGCTAGGGGTTGCCTCTGGGCGCTTGGCCCCGAGGCCTAACCCTAGCACGTGACGAGGGCGTAATCATGGCGGCCTCCCATTACGTCATACGTGCGCCACCTCCAAATGGAGCAGCATGTGTGACGCCCTTGCACCGTCCCAGGCTGCTTACGGTGGCCTAGGCACGTCACTAGAAGGAGCTCCGAAATGGAGCTCTTTCTGGGGGAATGCCTTGTTCCTGCAGCCAGCAAACGGCTGCGGGAACGAAGCCGGGAGAAAGGGGCCAAGTGGCCCCTTTCTCTCCTGGCTGTGGCTCCCAAGGTGTCCTGGGGCATGAAGCCCCAAGGACACCCCTTTTTGGGACCAGGGAGGAGCGGCATTTTGCCACTTCTCCCTGGTCCTGAAAAGTGCCAGATTAGGGGCTTTGGGCTGCTGCTGTGGCTGCCCTGGCCCCAATCCGTGCCTTAATTGAGCAGCTGCAGGCCGCCCCAAAGGGGCAGTCTGTATCCCGCCATAGAATCAGAGTTGGAAGAGACCACAAGGGCTATTCAGTCCAACCGCCTGCCGTGCAGGAACTCACAATCAAAGCATCCCTGACAGCCATCCAGCCTCTGTTTAAAGACCTCCAAGGAAGGAGACTCCACTACTCTCCGAGGGAGTGTATTCCACTGTTGAACAGGCCTTACTGTCAGGAAGTTCCTCCTAATGTTGAGGCGGAATCTCTTTTCCTGTAGCTTGCATCCATTGTTCTGGGTCCTGTTAACAAACTTAAATTCCAATTCAGTTATCTAGAAAGATTGTGTCCTGATGTGTCTGATCTCACATTTAGGTTTCTTTGTTGCTCAGTAACCATTCTTCTCTAATGTATTCCCTCAATGTATTACCCTCTTGGGTACTAGTAATAGGCTTTGAGTGGTCTTGCTGACAGCCATTTGCTCATCTTCCAGTGTGAATCTTTCAGCATAACAACATTAACAACATTATGAAATAAAATGAAAGCTAGTATGATATAGTGGTTAGTTGTTGGACTGGTTTGGAAGATCCAGGTTTTGTCACTCAGCCATGGAACTCAGGGCCAACACAGAATGGCTCAAAGGTGGCTTGAGGCCACCCCTTTGAATGCTGGATCGGGGCTGCAGCAACCGCATGCCGCAGCTCCAATCTGGCTATTTGCTGGCTCAAAAAGATGGGGCAGAAAGCCACTCCTTTTTGAGTTGGGAAAAAGCTGGCTTTTCTCCTGTAGCGGGGGCTTTGCAGTGTACAGCGTCTAAATGCCATGCTGCCAGTGTGCTGCAACACTGCCCACCATGTGGTTGGGCAGCCGACATGTCAGCTTGGGGGCAGCGTCTAAATGTCATGCCCCCACACCTTCCCCAAGTCAGCGTATTGTGCTGGTCTACTTCACCTGTAAGTGACCTTGGAAAATTCACTTTTATTGCATCCTGACCTAACTTTACCTCACTTTATACTTTGAGTATAAAGTGAGACGGAAGGGAGCCATGTAAGTAGCTCAATATAAATATAACTAATATAATAAATTAAAAAATGATCAAAGATGGTTTGGGATTGTGGTTTTATTTTGGTTACACTAGAATTTTGTTGTGTTGGTGTGGTTTCCTAACAGTGATATTGTTTAAAACAGGTTAAATACTTTGATAGAAGAAGAGATTATTTAAAATATAAAGCACAGTTGGAAGCAGGAGATTTTCAGCCTTCAGAGACAACCAAGACATCATAGTTATTTGCCCATTTTTACGAAGATGATCGCCACAAAGGTTACAGAAGAACCAGTACCAGCGTGAAACCTAAAATGTCAACAACAGTAAAGGACAATGACAGTTTCTACCTAAAGAGCATGCCAGTGTGTTTACCTGGCATTGGTGTGAAAGCTCTAGCTCACCTGTTCTGGGAAGTGCTTGCTGAAGGGACGGGCCACTCACCATGTTGAAACTGAAAATTTGCCACTTCCAATAAAGCACAACAGGTGTGCTGATTCAACTGAAGTCTTATGTTGCAAATTCATCAATTTTCTTCTTTGTTTGCTGTTTTCCTTTTCTTAATAAGGCTTTTACATGCATTTTGATGTTCCTTTTTTTGAAGACAAATAAGATGAACACTGCTGTACAGTTCTGCTAAACCGTGAATGAGTGTGCACACTTAAGTTTGTTCACAGAATTACATCTTCAGTGAACAGCAGCCATTACGGTTTCAGTACCATTTGGATTTTTAAAACTATATTAGTTGATCCAGTGTGTATCTTGTACATGTGTGGGGGCAGGATTCCTTAAATTATGAATCAAATTTTTTCATTGGGTCCATGCAAGCATTAAAACCTTATGTTTGACTAAAACAAATTACAGTATGAGTCAAGTCCAAGATAATCCTGGGCTGATGGCATCTTATAAACTACTCATATGGTACCTGCAACCATGTGGAATGAATCCTTTTGAATATGTTATGTTAGGTGCCAAAACAAGTGTTCACTACACAAAGGCAGAGGGTGAGTAACACTTGCCTCATCAACTCCATGTTGGCCTCACTGTGACATGGTGCATAGGCAGGCACTGTGCTACAGAAGACTAGCTAGAGGTTATGTTTCAAAGCAGCATCAATATGATAGAATGAGCACCAAGAAACATGAATTGAAAAAACAATTATTGAATAATTTTAATAAATCATGTTTTAAGGCATTTATATTATTTTTCAAAAAAGTGTGCAGAATACAGATAATAAAGAATGTCATTTATAATTACTCCTTGGATTTTGTAGCACCATTACAGCAACAGCTTTAATAAGAATTGTGCATTCATCTTGATTTTTTTTCTTTGACAATCTGTTGTCTAGTATATTCCCAGATGAGTAGAGCACCACTTACATGAACATTAAGTGACCGAATAACTCCTTGTTGTGGAATTTCTACACAAGTGTCCAACTGCTGAATCAGATTTGCAGGAATTCCCTCATGCTCATTTCTGACAACAAGAAAACCACAAATACATTATAGTTAGTATTAAGGGCAATAGCTCAGTCGCTATTCCATATACAGAGCATATATTTTGCATACTGAAGGTTGCAGATTATTAATAGGTAAATAAGAACCAGTTTGAAGCCTTGGGGAACTGTTCAAGGTATTCAGTAGCTGGGACTAGAAGTGGTCAGGATGAGTAAGTGAGCATCCCATATTCTCACGGGGGGCGGAAAAGTACAGCCTCAGTAGCAACTCTACTGGAGCTCTAGGGTTAAAATAGTGACATGCTCACTGTAGATTAGTTCTCACTGGCAAAGGTGCCGACTGTTGTTCTGGTTAAAAAAAAATCATATTCCTTTGGGGTAGTTAAAAGAAGCTGCTGTAGTAATAAATGGAACTCCAGCAAAAAATACAGTTCAAATACGCTTGTTTGTATCAGGGCTTGTTCTAAAGCATTTTTTTGTTGCCCATATCAGTAATTTCACCAAACACTGGAAGAGCAGCAACGACCAATATTACACGTCGCTGAGAAGTAACTTTCAAATCAAAAATAACCAAATAATCAAGTAGAAATAATAAAACAAACAGAGAACTTCGGAGCTCATTAAAAACCCCTCCTATCACACCGGCGCCATCTTGCCTCCCTCCCAGTTCAAATATGAGAAATGGGCTGAGCCTCTGGAGAAGGCCTTCCTCTATCTTACTGCTCTGGAAGGACTTCAAAATAATGGAGAACTTATGCTACTATTACAAACTCTTCCCTGTTTCATATTTACAGATGGATAAACAAGATTATTATTACTTGATCTCCATTTCCAGGATGTGAAGAATAGTATGTCTAATGGCACTTTTTAAAGTTGAAGAGGGAACTGAGGAACTGTGAGAGCAGAATGGTTAGATCCCAGTCAGTAAGGTAGTGGTTTTGATACATTTTTATGTAACATTATCACCCTCTACAGCAGACAGGGAACCCAGAAGATGAGAGCAAGGGAAAGATGCTGAAATAGCATGATGGCAGGCAGGTGAGCATACAGACCTCTGCAAGTAGTGTCAGAGTCTCTTGTAAAGAATGGCCTTGTCCCTATTGAAAGCCATCCGGGCCTGGAAGTGAGTTGGCAAAAATAAAGAAAAGAACAGCCTTCTCCCCAAATAACCCAACAGGAATATATTTAAAGAAAGGAAAAGTTGCCACCCTTGCCCTATAGAAAACTGAGAAGGATGATATCATAAGAAACATTTTCTCTCCATCTTCCAACTGTGCAGTTCTGTGTTTTCACTATGAAAAAAGTTCTTATGGAAACACATATGATTAAGAAAGCTCTTCTCGTTTACCCTAGCAGCAGCAGCGATTTCTCTGGAAAGCAGTATTCTGTTAGATCACAACTTTTAGCTGTTTGCTCAACACCTATTATTGTGTAGCCTTCAATTTTCTTCTGCTCCAAATAATCAACAAGCTGAAACGGCTTAACCTGCACATTAAAAGATGACATAAGTATAATTTTTTTAAAAAAGTCATTAATATATTACAGAGCTGTTATCTGTTACATATTATATTTTGATTCCTCAAAAGGCTGATGCAGAATGATAAATTATTCTTACTAACACTGATTAAGACAAAGCACTGTCTTATTAATAAAAACAAAAAATCCTGCAGGATTAGGCTGGGGACCTATTTAGTCTGCAACCAATTTCTGACAGGAGGCCAGTCACATACTTCCAACCCTCTCCTGCCCTGCTATGGGGAGTCAGCTACTGATTGATTGATTGTACATATATCCTGCCCTTCAGCCAAAAAGGTTCCCAGAGCAGCTTACATATTGTTGATGTGACAGTTCCCTGCCCTCAGACTTACAATCTAAGTTAAGACAAACTTAAGAGAAATGGAATGGCAATAGGTCCAATAGATACTGTCTATTTTGTCATCTGCTGCTGGGCCTAGGCATAATGGAGCTGTGCCTGCCTTTTCTACTCTCTCACTCTTCTACTCTCCCACAATGCCTATATACATGGTTAACTCTTACATTTTTATTTACTTGTTTAGCTATGTATCTTGCCTTTCTCCCAATATGGGACTCAAGGCTGCTCACAAATTAATTGTTATGGGAAAATGCTTAACCTGAACTGTATTACACTGCTTGCTAATGAAAAAGTCAACAAAAGTATTGTGAAGGCAACAGTTAACTCACAATACCTTTATATCAGTATGAAGCCCTACTAAAAATAACATGGATGTTCATGAAAACCACCAGCAGATATCTGAAGCATCTATTGTAGCCAAATTACATTTAAAAAACTTTTTTACTCACCTCAATAAGAGAAAGCCACTGCTCAGCAGAAACACTGAGGTACTGAAATTGTTTGTCATTTGTGTAATGAAGGCTGCCAACGATTAGAGCAGACACACCAAATATTTCACATGTACGACACAAGCCTACAAATGAGCAGAGCACTTTCAGCATGTGATTTCTCATTATTTTAAAAGTTAGACTATTCACAAACATGATAGCATGATTTACTACTGATTAGCATCCTGTTCATTATTTACTAGATCACAAGCCAGGGTCTAGATACTCAAAAAGGACCAGATCCCATTTCATCTTGGAAGCTAAGCAGGGTCAACTTTGGTTAGTACTTGGATGGGAGACATGCCAACTAATACCAGGTACTATAAGTTACGTGTCAGAGAAAGAAACTGGCAAAACTACCTGATTATTCCTTGCCTTTAAAAACTGTATGAAATGCATGTATTTATACATTTATTTATTTCACTTTCTATGCCACCTTTCTCCCAGAAAGAGACCCAAGGTGGGTCATAAGATAAAAACATTTTAAAAACTTTACATTAAGAATTTAAAACAGTTAAAATCATCTAACTAAAACAGCACAAAATTAACATAAAACAATACAAAACATTGAAAACAAAACTCACACACCCATACCACCCTGTCATGATTGTTATGTTAAAAAGCATGCCTAAATAAAAATGTTTTTGTTTGCCAGTGAAAGGCAAGCAGAGAGGGGGCCAGCCTAGCCTCATGGTAGGGTGTTCCAGAGGTTGGAAGCAGCCACAGAGAAGGATCTCTTCTGTGGCCTCACCAACCAATCTAGTGATGGTGGTGGTAACAAGAGAAAACCTTCCCCTGATGGACTTGCGGCTGTAGCTGGTTCAAATGGGAAGATGCAGTCTCATGCAGTCACCATAAGTCGCCATATGACTTGAAGGCACAATTGCATAACTTTTGGAATCCCTGTTTATGGTCATTAATGACCAAACATCACCTCCCTCCAAAAAAAAACTTCCTCAATAGAAAGGTTTTCTTGGGCACTGCTGGTTGGGGAACTGGGAAATGATGACTTCAGTGCTCTGGCTTGCAGGCCACAGTGAGACAGGCAGCTGCAGCAGGACCCTGAGGGCTCTCTTTAGTTATGCCTCAAGAACCCTTCAGTGGGGGCACTGCTGTGTGGTGGCTAAGCAGAAGTAGGTACGACAATAGAATTTAGGGCCTGGACAGAACAGCACTTTGTGCTGGCCTGGGCCCTAACTAGGGTTGCGCAGGGGCTGAGCGTTTACATGCTCAGAAACCTTACTGCATGCCCCAGGCGCTATCTTGGTGTGTGCCTGTACAGATGGTGTGCACCATGATGATGTTGCTCATGCGCAGTGCCTAAACGTAGCCCTTATGGCACCCCTGTAGCTCTGGGAAAAGACGCCCCTTTTCATGGCTCCTTTTTCCAGCGGGTTGGGGGTGTGACGTGCAGCTGCTGCATCCCCAATCCAGCCCAATCAGGGTGGCATAGAGCCGCCCCTAAAAAGGCTGTTTGTACAGCCCCTTAGTCACTATAGCTATGTCTCATGATGCAGCTTCTTGGCCATTAAGATCTTCAACAAACTGCGTATCTTACAACACAGACAAGCAGTTTGTACAAACAGTTCTAACTTGTTCTAGCGTAAGTGGGAAAAAGAAAGATATCTGCATGTTGTGTTCCATACTGATCATTAAAATGCAGCTGTTTCTTTCAGAAAATCCTTAAAGCATTGCCCAGATCAAATGTAAAACAATTTACTTTTTAAAAACAAAAATGAGACCATACTTATTTTTAAGCACCAGGAGTAAGACTTACCTCCTAAATTGGTGGGTTTATCAAGGAGAGAAGCCACAACAATCAATTTACTGTTTGATTTGCCAAGTTTGGTAGTTCGATCTTGAAATACAAGCTCCAGATCCAAATCTGACATGCTGTCTTTCCAAGGAATAATTTTTTTTTGAACATCTGTCCATTTCCTTTCATTACATGATTCAGATGAATTCAAACCTGAAATAGATTTAGTTATCTGAATGTAATGAATGTTGTCCTGAAAGCCCTAGCCTTTCAAAATTACATCATTTAGGACGAGTAGTCTTCACTCTCATTAAAAATGAGATTTCTTAAATGTAACATTTATTTTAGTCTAACTTTAAAAAATATACATAGCAGGATAGCCACTGAGGTATAGTGACTTGAGCCATGGACTAGGATTCCAGAAAACAGAGTCCATCCTAGGGTCACCATAAGTCAGAAACAACGTGAAGACATACAGCAACAACAAAGATAACCAGCACAAATAATTTAACCATGATCAAAATATAAACAGCTTTTACCCCTATCTTGCTGGCACCAGTCACTTGGCTTTAAATCCAGAAGTGTAGTGCAAGAATGGGAACATGGAAAAGTTGAGCTCAGTGGGAGGTCTGTGAATGCTTTAAATTTAGAGATAGGAATCCATTCCTCCTCCGCAATATCTGAAAGACGTGGCAAGGTGTAAAAAATTGTCTGAAAAACAAAAATATCAGCTACTATTGAAAACTGAACTCACCAGGGGCACAATAAGCCAGGCAAACTGTCCAAATATCTCCCACTGAGATTTACATGTACTTAAATCTAACTGAATTTAATGGGAACCAAGCAGGACAATTAAATTTTCTCTAAACTGCTTGCTGGCAATAATACAAGGCACCTTCTTAGTCATTATTTTTATTTATTATATTTATTTATGGTATTTATACCCTGCCCCCCTTCAGCCCTAATGGCTATCAGAGCGGCTTACAATTATTATTTTTAATTAGACGGTTCCCTGCCCTCAGGCTTACAATCTAAAAGACATGACACAAAAGGGGAAGGGAATGGTGGTGGGAAAGAGGATGAGGTCCAGTGGTTATTCTCTCCCTCTGAGGCCTGGACCAAGGCAGATGGACTGGAGGGGGGGCTCTTCAGGCTAGCCCTGATAGAGCTGGGCCTGACTGGTCGCTCCCTCGCAGGCCAGAGGATGATAGTTATGGAGGGAGGAGTCTCTTCCTTCAGGCTAGCCCAGATGGAGCTGGGCCTGCCTGGTCACTTCCCTCTCAGGCCAGAGGATAACAGTTATGGAGGAAGGAGCCTCTTTCTTTTCACTACCTGTAAGAGGATGCTACCACCTATGTTATGTTCAGCCTTGTGCACATCCAAAAATTCGATGCAGCACAGAATTCTGAATCCTACGGATCTGCATTTTCTTATTTAAAGCTAAATTCTCTATCTTACAGATGCAGAGGCAGGCTTGAAAGCATGGGAATAGAGTCCAAGGACCTAGGAAGGAGAATTTAAAGGATTCATAAAAATCCTCCAAAGTAAGCAGAATAAATCCTCAATTCTATAAACTCATCTGAGAAGTACACTCATCCTTCCATATCTGCAGCCTTGATATTTGTGGATTTGATTATTCACAGATTTGATTAATATGTTCTGTCTAGGAATATCTAGGTTGCTCTGGAGGACCTAGAAATTCCTAGAGAGGTGTCCTCTCAGGTAAAAACATGGTGTTTTTGTTATTTGCATTTTTCCATATTCACAGGGGTCTTGTGCCCCTAACCCTTGTGAATATGGAGGGACAAGTGTAATTCCCAATAATTGCAATGCAACTTGCTTTTAAGTAGTTATATAACAGGACAAATACAAACTGTACATAAACAGGCATTTACTTGCATAGTGAACACTACTTTGGCACAGAATTTTGATGATTTTTGCAGAGCAGGCATGCCCCTTATTAGGCCATACCAAAAGTAATATCCATCAGTTTAAGCAGTGAAAATGTGGCCTGGCATATGGTAAGATTTGAAGGGTTTCATTTTAAAGCTTTAGCTCCCCATTTGTAATTGCTACAAAATCATTTCAACAAATATATTTGCCTTTATAGTATTCTTTGGATTTAATTTTACAAAATCAGTAGTTTTAATACAATTTTACCACCACCATCACTAACACCACTTTCACTAGAGAGCTCATTTAAAGGGGTTATTCCATTTTTCTCACAACAATCAATGTGACATAGGTTAGGCTGTGACAGAAAGTGACCCAGTAAGCTTCATGAGAAAGTGGACATTTGAAGCCAGATCTCCCTGAACCAATTCTATGATTCTAATTCTTACACTTATAGTCCATTGTTACACTAGCATGTTCATCAACACAACATATAGATGGGTCAATCTGGACAGCATTAAAAAAAACCAGCTGATTATGTACTGCACTATGTACATACCTCCAGACAGTAGTCCTTAAGCGGATGAAAATTTTCAAAGAAGAAGTGCTTTTGGATACGTTGCCAATTCTTTTTAGCATTCCTGCAGATTGTAATAGTATTGATGTGTGATAGGGAAACATTTCCACTGTCTATTAATAGTCAAAGCAAAAGTACAATTATGAAAAATACATGGTGTCATATGGAGACCAAGGTGAATCCCTGCTCAGCCATGGAAACCCACTGGGTGAAGCTTGGGTAAGTCACACTCTCTCAGCCTCAGAGGAAAACAATCACACACCCCTTCGAGTAAATCAACCCAATAAAAGTCCATGACAGGGTCACCCTAGGGTTGCCATAAGTTGAAAATGACCCAATGGCACACAACAACAAATTACAGAATGAATATGGAATCCCATCTGAGCATAGTCATCTGTCAATGAATCTGTTTGGCTATAACCCCATTAGCCAAGGATGGGAAACTTCTTGGGGCAGGTTTTTTCCTGTGGAATAGTCCAATGCCTGCAAAGATTCCCTAGAAACCTAAACTAAAAAAGGAAGTAGACAGAGGTCCATTTCTGATTTTGAAAAAGTTATTTTCCCACATGTTAAAATGCTTAGGAAGCTTCAATCTGTTTAAAAAGATAATTACTGCTATGGAAAACACCACTTTGAGTCCCAATTGGGAGAAAAGTGAGATATAAATAAAATAACAAAATAAAATATGAACTGAGGCTTCCAGGAGAGGCACTTCAATTTTGTGGCCAGAAAAAGGGCAGACAGTTTAAGGGCCACAAAAAATACTTCATCTCTCCCTGCACTAAGCCATGGCATGTATACACCAGAGATTTTCTGAGTTCTTCTCTGGACTATACATGCAAAGGTTAGGGCCCCCCAGACCAATCAAAAGGAATATATCAGCATGCATTTGCAAATCAGGCCTCTCAGGTGCAATAGTGGCAACAGTGAGGAAACCACCATTTCAAACAGATAGTGAAATATTCTGAAAAAGAGCTCCCCAAGCTACAAGAAAGAAGGGTCGATGAACTTGACTCTTTGTTGTGGATCTGCTGGAAGTTGGAAGATTCAAATTGGTTTTGAAGCATGAAATTTTACAAATTGGTTTCGGAGCATGAAATCAACCTGTAAATCTACAGGTTGAGACACTAGCATCTGAAGTGAGACTGATGGACTGTCCTGTTCTCAATAAGAAGATGTCATATTCTCAGTCTAGTAAATAGTGTCACTATTTACAAGACATGAGGCCAAGAAAAACCTGCTTCTTCCTGATCATAACTTGTATACATTGTTGCTGTGACAGTGGCTGGTGACTGTGCAATACAAGGTAGGTGAGATGACTGGTGGACACTGAAGAACTAGATTCTGTGCAGAATCTCAGTGGGGAGTTATTAGTGCTCTAGTGATGCAGAGCTCTACATGTGATGTTTGGGTCTGTCCAATCATACTGTCCAGCCAGGATATCAAAATTTCTTGACCTCTGAACCACAGTGGCATTAAGTCACTGAAGGGTAAGATACAGGGAAGGTTAACATTTCCAAGAGCAAAGCAAATAAGGCCACAATAAGAAGATCAGATGGTAATGTGAAAACAAGACACCAAGCATTTGTTCTTGTTGTCAAGATGGCTTTGATTTATGGTCTTTCAGGTCTCAGGTCTTTCAAACTCAGGTCTGTGGCTTCCTTTATTTAGTAAATTTACCAGTAACATGGTCTCCCCCCCTTCCCCCTGCTTTCAACCATACTTAGCATTATCATCTTTTCCAATGAATCATGCCATCTCATGATGTGACTGAACTACAACAGTCTCAGTTTAGTCATTTTGTCTTCTAGTGAGAGTTCAGACTTGATTTGCTCTCAGAAGCATTTATCTTGGCAGTCCATGGTATCGGTAGAATGGCAATAAAAAAATAAAACGTATACTACTAACCCTGATCCATGCATGCTTTCTGCTTGATTGAGACTACATTCAATAACTGGAGCTAAAGCTTCAAAATCATTCACAAATGATGCTTTGCACATTCCCCAAATTTTCTTCAGAGCAATTAAAGCGTATAGCCGAACACTAAAATTGTGATGAAAACACCACTGTAGAACTACAACAAGGGCTTTCTTCAAAGCTGGAATCTAAAGAGAAAAAAACATTCTTTAGCACATAATTCTGAATCTGTACACAATTTTGCAAGAAATCATATAAACAGAATTCTTCTGATTCCTGAATATAAATCATTTTATACTTGGCAATGGAACAGCTGGATGCTCAACCATTAAAGAAGCTGTATTAAAGTACCCAAAGATCAGCAGTACAGTTCACCTTATTCTTCTCATGTAACTATATTACTATAGTACAGTGTCTATTAAAATCCCCCCAAAAAACTTTTATTCATAATAATTACTTGCATACATGAGTCAGGCTACTCAAAAATACTTAGTTTTATTTATTAAAAGTAATTCTTATTCGATTTAATTAATTTTATTCCACCCATTGTTAATATTTTTAAGAGAGCTTACAAATTAATACATGTGCAGGCTTCTAGCGTTGAGGGGACCAAGAAGGACCACAAAGGTAGATATAATACAGAGAAAATGGACACAGAGAAAAATTCTTTTGTAATACTAGAACCAATAAAATCCAATCAATGCTTAGAGATTCAGGACAGACAAAAGGGAATACCTCTTCGAACAGCCACTTACTTAAGAATGTTTTAAATGGAATTAGAAAAATTCAGGGAGGGAAAAACTATCTATGGCTGGCAATACTGTGACTCAAAGAGGTATGGTCCCAAGAATTTCCATTCTTGGGAAAATACAACTGGAGAGGGCTAGTGCATTAATGTCCTGCCTGTGGACTTACCATATACATTGGCAACTGTGGGAAATAGTGTGCTGGACTAGATGGGCCTTGGTCTGTTGGACTGATCCAACAGAGCTCTTTCTGTGCTTTTTCTGAATGGTGTTCCAAGGCAGCCCCTCAAAGAACGTACTGTAGTTATCTTATCTGGATGGGACCAAAATGTGGATAACAGCATCTTGTTCTCTACACTCAATTTCTTACACTAAAGAAAAAGTACTTGCCTTTTCAGATGTATTTTGGAGAACTGTATCAAAATGTGACAGCACTGCTAAGAACGTGCAAATGCTAGTTTTAAGCTGATCTTCCCCCTGAAAAGTAAGCCATGTGTTAGTACCAAGACTGCTCAATGTGTGTAATTTCATTCATTTTAATTACACTTTTATGCCATATGTGGATCTAGTAACAGTGATTACCAATATATACTTGACTATAAGATGACTTCATGTATATGTTGAGGCCAGGTTTTGGAGCCAAAATTATGGGTTTTGATATGACCCATGGAGAAGTCAATGGTAAAACATAGGGGCATACAATAAAGGATCTAAATGATGAAGCAAAGAAAAATGATGCCAAGGAACCTAAAAAATTCTGGCAGGCATAACTGTTTCAGCTTGCCCTAAAGGCTGGATGGATGAGAGAGCGGGGGGGGGGGGTGTCAGTGTTTCCAGGACACATTATGCCCTTCCCTTCACCAGGGCATGGTTCCCTTTTTTATGAGTTAAAATACAGTATTTATATTGACCCATGGATAAGTCTGCCCAGGTTTTTGGGGTCAACTTTTTGACTAACATTTCTAGATGAGTATATACAGTATGTCTCCAAAATACAAAGTCTTAACTTCTGTTACTGTAATAGTACAGATGTTCTCAGTGTCAATGTACACAGAGGGAGGCACATTAGTTAAATGAATCCATTTAATACTAGGAATCAATACAACTGCATTACTTGACCACTTGTATCTTTAATGCAACTGATACGCTTTTTTAAAACAATCTTAATTACTCACATAGTTAAAGCAATCCCAGAAATTCTGAAGAAACTGAGGGAACTTGTGTAGAATCAAGACGATACTCCATTCTATTAAATATTTTACAGATGCTTGATTATTGCTATGTCCAGCCTGTAGAATCCTGTCAACAATTCTTGCTAAAATATCCTTTAAAAAATAGGTTAGAAATCAGTTAAATTTTGTAAAAACAGCTTCAATATGCACACTTACACACACACATACACACTCTTCTTTAGATGTCATTTAATTTTGAAAGAGGTTCCATTTTTTTAAAATTAGCATCAAATGCAATATTAGGCGATTACTAATCTAATTTAGTATCAAAACCAAGTCTGATAGAATAGCTTCTACTGGATTTCCACTTGGATAAAATAGGTTCAAATCTGTTCAGCCAGGAAGCTCACTCTACAGTATGTAGGTCTTAAGACCCATGGTTGTTATAAATTACAACCCATGCTATGCGCAACATATAAGGCAAAACAAAATCACAAGTGTTATCCATTACAAAATATCACAGTATAATTCCACCCACAAAGAAAAGTGCATTTCATGGCTCTAGATAACTTGGAATATGAGCTGTACAGTGCCATTCAGGACAAGAAGAAGAGTTCATAGAGTGGGTCAGGAGAGAAAGGACACCACCCCAAATGTGGCCTTCCCCTTTGTGCTATATAGCATTAGACAATGAACAGCCTCAACCATAACTCATGATTTTATCTACTATTCCATACACAGTGTGTTCCACAACTCAACAGAAGCAACCATCTTATTTCTGTAAGGCCTCATTTTGTTTCTGAAATGGGGGCTACTCAACCTCTTGAGTTGGTTATTAGAGAGAAGGATATTATGAAAAGAGCTATCACATATTTATGGCACTAAGTACTGTACTCCATTTTATGAACACAAGATCTTTTAACCTGCCCTTCAAAAACATTAACAACAAATTTAAACTGTACCTCATGAAGTTTTGGAAACAGAACCAGCAACGTCTGCCACAATCGGTTTTTAATTCTGTGTTGTAACGAATTTACATAATAGTGAATTTTTGATTTCAACATGAATTCTCCCTGCAGAGAACAGAAACACTGACATTAATACTTTAGAGTACATAGGATTGTTTCAGTTTCAGTCAAACGTTGAGGATCAATATTTTCCTTATGCTACAATGTATGTTCCAGCTTTTTCCTGAAGTGTGGAGATGTCTAAAGCAACTTAAATGCCAGTATTTTCTATTTAACCAATCTGCAAAATATGGTATCATACATTGGTAAAATAGAATGGAAATTTTCAAACTGGAATTCTTCAAGATATGGTGGCCAAATTACACAATGGATGGGACATCTATATGTCTTTTTTATGCAGAGACAGAAATCTGGAGGATATACACATTACTTACAGAGTTTTCCTAATTCCCAGGTTCGGAATATTGCCTACCCCCTATTTAAACTGATGGGATACTTTTTAAAAATCTACCAGGAGAAATGACCCACCTCCATCCCCTCCCCAATTAACTTGAGTTTGTAGGTTTTGGCAGTGACAGACAACCCACCACAACATTCACCACCCACACTTAGGATTGCTCTGTTCATTTCTTGTCAAAAATGAAATTATTTTCTTGTATGAAACATCATCTCCACATATAAAATTATAATATTTGAAATAATTAAGAAATTTAGATAATCCTATGTAAGTTTACTTAAAGATAATATTCATTATTTACTGGTGCTTTGTTCTATGTAACAGCAAAGTATATTACAATAATTTGTGATGCCAGATAAAAAGCTGAACACACCTGAGGGGACAAAGTTGGAAGGGGAGCACACACAAGGTACTTGTTTCCCCAAATTATATCAAAGGTTACCAGAAGAAAGCAAGCCAAAATTGCAAGCAGGGAAGGGCATGTTATTGTTATTTTCTCAAGAAGATAACAACATCCTTTAGATCAGGGGTGGGCAAAGTAGTAAGAAAATGGGGGGTGGGGAAGACCAAAACTGTCCAAAAATCAGACAGTAGAAGAACAGGTTGCTCACCTGTAACTGTGTTTCTTCGAGTGGTCATCTGCGAATTCACACAAATGGGTTTATTCTGCGCCTGTGCAGCAATCTTCGGAAACTTCTAGAATCTCTAGGCAGAAAGCAATGTATCTTTCTGCAACTTTTTGGCGGTAACTCCGCCCACCCATATATAAGGCCCCTGGTGGCCCGCTCGTCTTCAGTTCCGAATCAAATCAGCAAATCAAATCAGCGCGGCAACAAGCGTTGTCAAATGAGCAGACACTGAGGGGATGGACGGGCGAGTTTGTGTGAATTTGCAGATGACCACTCAAAGAAACACAGTTACAGGTGAGCAACCTGTTCTTCTTCTTCGTGGTCTCTGCGAATCACACAAATGAGTTTAGACTAGCGAGCTATAGTCAGTGGAGGAGGGAGTGTCAATAACCAATAAATGACATAACCAATAAAGTATGTAAACCAAACAACTGTGTTATTTATTAACAGTGCAACAGGTCTAATGCATGGCAGAGAGTAACACTGCCCTCCCAAAAGCTGCATCATGCCTGGCACTCGACCTGGTAGAGGCTTCCCAGCCAGTTCGTAGCAGAGGTATATGGTGCTGGCCACCCACTTAGAGAACCTCTGCGGTGATACCGGCAGCCCCTTCTTGGCTTCGGAGTAGCACACAAAAAGTCTCTCCGAACGCCTGGAAGG
>NC_056522.1:68825580-68949461 GCF_019175285.1 Sceloporus undulatus | reverse complement strand
AAGTGACTCAAAGCAGCTTTATTTTGGCCTGTCTGTATCAGGCCAAAAAACCATACAAGATTTAAATTATTTACCTTGGGAACTAATATTTTCATGCAACGAAATACAGGTAGAACATGATCAGAAGGAAGAACTGTTATTGCTTCCAGTGCAGAGTGTAATGTTCTTGGGTACTTTTGCTCATCCAGAAAAAATTGTTCCAAATTTTGATCCTTAGAAATATTTTGATTGTTCAGAACAAAATTAAGACAAACCCACTGATCATGTATGAAACGTGCTACTATTTTCCCCCATCCTTGATAAGATGCAGTTTCCTCCAGAGAACTGTAAAAGTTAAAAAATATCTTTAGTTTATCAAAAAGGTTTTTTAATAGAAAAATTAAGACTACATATACACAAAAGGACTAAATCCATTATCTAATTACAAATAAGATCTATCAAGAGCACTTCATTTACAGCACAAGCCAACAGACATTTACTGGAAGCATTGTTCCTAGTAAGTGTCCTTATGGATCACAGTATTAGCTAAACCCTAACTGAAGTTCTTACCTACTAGGAACACATCAGGAACTGGAAAGTCAGAAAAATAAAGAAGTGTCTATGTTAATCTGCATTCCTTTAAAAGATTAAAATAGGAATTAAGAAAACAGATTTATAAGTTAGAATATTGAAGTATTTATATAAATTTAAACATTGTTGAACTAAGTTATAAAATATATACCTGCTTTTTTCCATACAGGAAGGCTTCTTTAATACACAGCTAAGCTGAGTACAGGAAATAACTGTTTTTAGGGCATCAACGGATGGCAGAAATTCGAATTGAAGATCTGGTGTCTGATCAATAATTTCACAAACTGTGCTTAGGGATGCCAAGCTCACTACCTTCTGAATCTGTTTTCCAAGTTTTACCTCCTGGAATTAAAGATATAAAAATAATTTCTATGCCTAAAACCCAATAGATTGGTCTCCAATATAATACAAATAATAATAATAACAATAATATGAATAAAAGTATATTTTCCAAACTGAAATTACTGAAGAATAAAAGATCAATTAGAATGAGCTAGACTTCCACTCACCCAAAAGTAGAATCCAGCAAAAGGAGATGCAATCTCTATTCTCCACTGCAGCCCTTCTAAAATCTGCCCTGAGGGCTAGAAGCTACACTGAAGAATATTTTGGCATGAGAGACTGCAGAGGTGTGGGGGAGGGGGAAAGAAATCCTACTGTGTCACATTTGGGACATGATGAGCAAGCCAAACATATACTTAAACATACAAAGATTCAATTGTTAAAGCCCTTCCATCCCATAAGAAATAACACCACTTTTGATTTTTTTAAAAAATTCCCAAAGTGGTTCATAATATTACAAACCAAGAAAACCAACTCATTTAGCT
This sequence comes from Sceloporus undulatus, assembly GCF_019175285.1. Taxonomy (NCBI): domain Eukaryota; kingdom Metazoa; phylum Chordata; class Lepidosauria; order Squamata; family Phrynosomatidae; genus Sceloporus; species Sceloporus undulatus. Next base: position 68,948,064 of record NC_056522.1, on the reverse strand, counting down.
TTCATGTTGCAAGGGGGACAAGTGGAGACAATGTTGCATAGTCCCCCTTTTCTATATCCAGCACATAAAGATACCAACTGCCATGTGGCTTTATTAGATTAGTTTATCTACGTGAGGAGGAAGCATGGTTTTCACTATTGGTAACAGGCTTTATATGGGATGAGCACATGGCTTGCATAATGAATGAAGGGAATTAAAATCTGGGCTGGAAGGGAAAAAACTTCCTTGGAGAGTGGAAGAGATCCACTTTAGAAGGGAAGCGTGGAAGGGAAGCTTGTCAGAAAGGCACTGTTACTGTTTAATGCCAAATTCATGTACGACCTATAAAAAGGCATTTTAACAAGATATAAATCTTAAACATAATTGGCTGGATTCAGAGTTATATTTGATCCACTGCAATGAATGAGACTTTAGTGATGATTAATTGAAATTTCATTGATTTCAAGTACTTCAAGTATAATATTTCTGACAATGAGGTTAGATTAAAAAATATTTAATCTAATTTTCATCAACAGTCATGACATTATCTACTATACTGAAGCCCATTTGTAAAAAAAGATTAAAGTACTTGTAACCATATATTCCTGCTGTATTAGCAAGTGTTCTCATTTTAAAATTTATTATTCAGAATTCAGATCCAAAGCTATAGCAAAGTTAACTGAGCGTGTTACTTTCTATTCCCTTTTTGTAACTAAATACAGGCATTTGATGTTGGTTTGAAATGAAAGAAGTAGCATTTGCCATATCACAATTTTTTAAAAAAAAAAACCACCTTTTTCAAAAGCAATTTGCCATGCGGTGGGGGGTTAGGAAGCTCATGAAATTAGTTTTATGGCTCTTTAGATTCTGACCCATGTTTATTCATCTACAGTTATTTTATAAACAGAATTGGAAATGGATTTCTGACCATAGTTCTCTTCTCATTAACATTTCAGGACACTGAAAGAAGTATCAGCTTGATAAGTGAATTTGTAACATTCAAGACACTTTTGTGGTTTTCACCAGTAAATATACGTAATGTCAATTGATCTGAAAAGGAAAGGTGCACTTATTTCAGTGTTTTATAAATACTTCAAATATAGTGTATGTAACACTACACTAAGCAGTTATATCTGTGATGCATAAAGTTATTTGAGTCAGCTTCTTATATTAGGACTTTCAACATTACTTCTTCATAGCTCGTCTCCTGCAGATTGGAGAGGGAGGCATTTATCAGAGAAGAGATAAAACTGCCAACCGAGGATCCATTTTTCCAGTCTTTCATTGAAGAGAAGCTTGTTATCTCCAATAACACCCCTAGATATAAATCACAGCGTTGCAGATCTGAAATCTGAAATGAAGGAATAAGTTATTAAAGACCTCCATTTAAAATGACAGACAGAAGAAAATGATGGAACAATAATTACTTTTAAAGTATAAGAATGAAAAGTAAATGAAAGTATTATAGCCTAAATCCAAAAAACTATTTGGTACATGCCCAGTAAGATTTTTGAGTCTTGATATTCCCCTCACACATCATGAATGATTTTTCAAAATGCTTCACTTCAAAATAGCATGGAAAGCCATTGGGATAAACCACATTTAGGGACTGAGCAGATGGGCCAAGGCGATTTACAGATGGGCCCTAGGGGGCGCCATTGTGACGTGCTAGGATTGCCTCGGGGCGCTCCGCCCACGTTAGGCCTAACCCTAACACGTGATGAAGGCATAATCATGGCAGCCTCCCATCCACATGGGGGCCGCCATGATTATGTCACACGCGCGCTGACTCCAAACAGAGCTGCACGCGTGTGACGCCCTTGCACTGTCCCAGGCCGGTTATGGCAGCCTAGGCACAGTGTTAGGAGGTCCGAAACAGAGCTCCTTCTAGGGGAACGCCTCATTCCCGCAGCCACCAAATGGCTGCGGGAACGAAGCCGGGAGAAAGGGGCCAAGAGGCTGCGGCTCCCGGGGTGTCCTGGGGCATGAAGCCCCACGGACACCCCTTTTCAGGACCAGGGAGGAGCGGCAATTTGCTGCTTCCCCCGGTCCCAAAAAGCCTTTGGGTTGCTGCTGTGGCTGGCCTGGCCCCAATCCGTGCCTTAACTGACTGGTTGCAGGCCATCCCAAAGGGGCGGTCTGTATCCCGCCTAAGATAGCAAGGGCTGAGCCTATGCAATTCTGGCCCAGGTGTTCATCTAGGTTGGTCCCCTGGTCAGGACGGGGATGGGTGGATGTTTACATATCTTTCCCATGCTGCCCGGAGACTCACTACTGGTGCACGCTCCTTATCTTGCTGCACCACCACTTCAACAGCACACACACAGCGGTCACCACATCAGATGCCAAAATGGAGTGCCTGGCTGCACCTACATGGCAAAGGGCCCCAAATCACACGTGGTGAAGGAAGGCTTCATGGTAGGAGCAATGGTGCTGAATAGTCCTGAGATTTATAGTCTTAGCAAAACTTTGGTTTAAGCTGCAGCTAGCTTTAAAAATGCATAGGCCTTGTTGTGAGAATGGGTCACAGAAAGTTCTCCCTGTCTGTGATGGGACAGAGGGGAGGAGGGATGACATTCTAGAGCAAAAAGAGATTAGCAGTTCCTTGCGCCTCCCAGCACCTGGGATGTGATAAACAACTTGCTGAGTGGGCATGGGAATGTTCACTCCGGTTTTCTTGGCACAGACTCTGTAGGAACATGATGCCGTAATATATGCGCTAAGTTGGTGAAAAATAACAACAACATAAGATGCTAGCAGACAAAGGGTCTTTGCCTCGCAGGGAAGCTTGCAGCACTGCGTGGATGGGGGGGGGAGGTGTGTCTCTGCCATAGTGTCTAGTGTTCCTCTTCTTGACAGGTTATCTTGTAGGAAGCAAGAATGTGTGTATGTCTTCCTTTGCTTTGTTTTTTATACTTACTTGTTCGGAACTGGAGGGTAGAATGGTGATTCTATGCTTTTATTCCTATCTTCTTTTTCCTAAATAAACAACCCTTCTAAGACCAGAAATGACTGATTATTTCATCAGCTTCATATCCAAACCCACAAATGCTTAACAGCCGGATAGGCAGTGAGTGTTACACCTGGCAGCTAGTGATTGAGATGTGGGCGGAATATCTTACGGCTGAGGCAGGGAGTGCAGTATCCATCAGCCAGGAGGGTTGCTGGGCAGTTGCCGGGCCTGGGTTGTGAGCATTTCCAGGTGCAGCAAGGAAAGGAGTGCAGGGGCTGTTTAAATAGCCAGGGGGTGTCCAAGGGTCAAACTGACCCGAGGTAAATGCTGTTCATCACAAGGCTGGGCCAGACCCACTTGATCCATAATCCAGTCTTCCAGGATCTGGCACAATCCTGGCCCGAGGATTTGACCTGCATCATCTAAACAGGATGGCTCAAAGCCAGATGAACATGGGTCTTTTTGCCCATGCTATAACCTTTTACTCCTAAATAGCCATTTCTGTGCTTCACTGGAGTCAGAGGTACAGTGGTGCCTCGGGTTACGAAAGTAATTCGTTCCGCGGCCGCTTTCGTAACCCGAAAAGCCTTCGTAAGCCGAAATGCCATAGGCGCTAATGGGGAAAAGCCGCGATTCCGTGTAAAATAGCGCCGAAAAGCACCAAAAGTTTTTTCGTAACCCGAAAAAACATTCGTAACCCAGAACAATGTTTTCCAATGGGATTTTTTCGTATCCCGAAAATTTCGTAACCTGGGTATTTCGTATCCCGAGGTACCACTGTAATTGTTCTTCTCCTGCAGAAATTGTCAAAGGTTGCTAATAGAGCTCTGGTGCTTCCCCACCCTCTCTTTGGGCAAGCAGGCACAGATGCACTGAGAGACAACATGCCACAGATGTTTAGGTAATATAGTGCCCCCAATAACAGAACTCATCCTTTCCTCCACTTCCAACCCAGTTATACAAGCTCCAGAGTTTTCCTAATTTTAGATTGCCACCCATTATTCTAACAGTCTCAATATATCGAAGTTTGGCAATACTTTTTAATAGCTTCTGTCTACACGAAATACTCACTGTATTTAATTCATGTGCTGTAAGTCTTCTAAGCAGAAAATGCAGAATACTTTCTGTGGCAGACATAAGTGACTTCTGAAGAAGTGTTGTTATCCCATCTGTACAAAAATATGTTGTATTAAAATACCAGAATTACATATTGCTCCCAAGCACAAAATACAAATCAGAGTGAACACACTGAACAACACAACTGCCACAAATAAAATGTATACCTGGTATATCGTACAAAACTGAAGCCAGAGCATGGGGTTCAATCCACTGAGGGAAAGCTTCTGTTAGATAAATGGATAAAATTGATTTCCCCCACCTTTGCAGTTCCTAACCTACCACCATCTACACTGGAGGGTCCTATCCTACCCTTGAAGATTTGGGAAGATTCACCCCTTTCCAAATTCCACTGACACTAGCCTTCCATCAGAATAGGGACACAAGCAGAGTTCCATCCACATAGCATACTTTTAAAATTAATAGTGAAATGTATTTTATATAGTCCCAATATCCAAGGCTCTAGTAGCTTTGTGGAAAATCCTAAATTTTACTGTGAAAATAAAATAAAGTATCTTTGAAAATATTTAACATATTCCTAATTCTACACAGAAATAAAAAAAATGCAATGCATATTTTCTTGTTCATACATCAAAGCTCTGTGTATATCTGTTAAGGATATTGTAACACCTTACCAAACACATCTTGAGTCTTTTGTGTTATCATTTGACTTGAACATGAATTAGTTTCTATATCAATTGTTACCATCGGCTGCGTCTACTGGTTTGTTACATCAATCATAAGAATAAAACTGACAAGAGCAACATGCTGAAGGTACCACTAACCAGTTTGTGGACTAGACCATTTCCTTGAACAGGTCTGCAGCAATTTCAACAGCAGCTGTAGGCTTTTATCCGATTTTTGTGATGAGATGTATGGATTAGTGCCAAGTTTGAGCAAGACATCCAGTAGTGGGTTCAGAAGGGGCTTCAACTCAATCCATTCTGTTCTGGCATTACCCCAATACAAAGCAAATATTAAAAACATAGGCATTAAAAACTGCTGACTTCAGGGTAGATGACACATTAATAAATATTAGCATGGAAGGTAGGTTATACATCTGCACCTCCCATACTGCATGAAGCAGAAGGTATCCCAGTTTACAGTAACTTTAGAGAGAGGAAGCAGTGTGAATCTGTTGCAACAAAAATGGCATGAGTCATGTGGCACCTTAAAGACTTAAGGCCTGAAGAGACGGGCAGGAGAGCACAGGCCAAACCCAAGCTATCCTGCCTAGTTCCGATGTGAGTCAGTCCCCAGGTTGGCGCTGCAATGGGTGGGTGTTTACATGCCTGTCTGCTGCTGTATCCTCAAGCTGCTGCTGCAACCAAACACCCCTTACCTGCCCCCACCATCGCACCTTCTCTGAAGGCTCCTGCTGCAGCCCATAATAGTGGAAACAGGATGCCTAGCTACACTCATGTGGCCAGATAGCACCATGTGATATTACAGGCTGTAATAAGGGTCTTCAGAAAAAATGTGAGGGCAGGTAAGGGGCTCACAGGGCTGTGTGGTGTGCTGGCTGTTACTGTGTAGTTTCCAAAAAACTCTGTCATAAACAGCACTGTAACAAGGGAGAGACCCATCTGGCCCTTTACACTGATGAGAGAAGAACAGTTGCAAGAAGCTGGTCTCCTTGCAGAACAAATGTTAATAAGAAATGAAATGAAATGAACTGTAAAACTATATTAAGTTTGCTTTTTTCCTTCTCCAACCCCAAACATTTTCCTATTATGTTGTGTCAGACAGCAAGCCCAAAGGCAGAAAATGACTTATTATTAATAAGAATCTGAAAGTCTTTTTGGCTTAAGACTGGAGCAAAATTTCTTTGAACAATGCCTACCTGTGTTTTATATCTTCCACATCTGCAGCCAGAAAAATCATTGTAGCAACAAGTTTAGCATCAGACCAGTCTGGCATAAGGCAATCTTCTGCTAGTAGAAAAAAATATAGTTTTAAAAATTAAATTTGAATGGGTATTCATGGATACACATGTCTTAAGATATGCAATTCCATAATAAACTCTGTTATTTCATCATCAGCTCAACTGGAGCTCAACTATTTCCAGTACAAGCAATGTGCTACATTTTAAAAGGCATTAAAATATTTTGAAGTCCACAAGAAATGTTATCTTAAACTCACACAGAGGTATATGTACCACAAAAAATACAACCAGAAAGATTTTTAAAAGCATCAAAATTATTTATTAGATTGCTATGTTTTATCTGTTCAAGCAAGTAGCACCACACAGAATGGCTTCTGTGCTGGAATAGTGCAGCATGGCATTAGAACCCCTTAATTAATAGAAAGAATTAGCAAATGACAAATAACCCTGTTCAAAATCTTCAGTATTTTAATCATTTACCTTGCCCTGTTTCAGAACATGAGTGTAATCCTATTACCAGTTAAATCAGTGAACCATATACCAACTAAATTTAATGAGGGCCAAACCCCAGGCTATTAATACGTAATTAACAGGATCCAAAGAGCTACTTCATGTTTGCTGAAGGATTTGTGCATCCACTGGGACTTCTGCTATTTCTGCTTTGAACGATAGATGCATACACTATTATGTGATAGCACTGCTTCTCAGTTTCCTTTAGGACTCAAAGGTGTTTTGATAAGCTATTTTATTTAAAAAAAAAAACCACCACTAATCCAAAACCACCTTTGGCATGTAGCTCTTTGCCTATCTCTTTGGTTCACAAAAAGAGATTTTCTTTAAATTAGGAAATGGGATAGCTTTGTACAAATATCAGAACAGTGAAGCAGGCCACCCACAGGGCAGAAAACTTTGCGTAACTGGGGATTCCAATAAAATGTGCAGAAAGACATTACTTTGAAAAAGAAAGAGAAGGAAAGCAAAGAAGACTGGTTGATGTGGTCAGAAACAGAATTTTAAATGCTTAAAATCTGATTCTACTTGTTAGACCAGCTTTATTTACTTATATTTATCTTAATAATCTAGTTTTCTTCCACAGAACTTTAGAGAGTACAGATGAGAGTTCTGATTAGTACAGATGGAATTCTCTATCTAACCAGACCCAAACTTGCGTGGCTACGTGAACCATCTTTCTAAATAAAATATTAGGATATAAATGGTGTGTGTTTGTTTTTAAAAAAGAAATAAGATGTCCAACCCTCTTTTTATCGCAAACAAAATTTCATACATTAAAACATTAACCAAACGTTACTCTATAACAGTATTACATATCAGTCAATGAGTGTCCCAAACACTCTTATACAGTCCTTAACTTTGTAAAATGGGAATGGAATATTTTACAAATTCTTTACTGCTTTATCACAAATCATTATTTACAATATAATACTATTTATACAATACTTACAACTGGCTGTAGGTGTTTTCAGATAATCTTCCACAAGAAATTGCACATGAACACTCAACAATGTTTTGTCTTGAGGCACACTGAAGTTTAAAGCTTTTCGAAAGTGCATGTCATTTATACACAACCAGTCACAAAGCTAAGGGAGAAAAAGCTGAATTACTTTTGTGATCCATCACCATTCTTTGTTTTACAAAACAAATACAGCTATATTTGCCTACTTTCAAATGCAGGACATTTCACATTACAATCCAATTTTTTAAATCAAATAAATTAATTACCAATTTGTTCAAATATGAGCTAATTTTAAGGCTTCAATTGCCAGCACATAGCTCAAAACTAAATACACATATTTTATTATTATTATTTATTATAAATATTTCACTCCATCCATTCTCCTCAGATACTGGGACAGGATACAAGAATAAAAAGCAAAAAAACAATATAATTTTATACCACAACATAGGTTGGCTCAGTTGTTGTCCCCCACCTCTATTCATGGGGAGACATAGGTAAGGAATTAATGAATGAATAAATAAATAAATATTATTATTATTATTAATCTATGCTCTGATAAATTCATTAGATTACATGTGGCTTGACTATGAAGATGTACACAAATTTTTAATAAGTACAACATCAAGCCTCTAGAATTTTTATAAGGTCAGTTCATTTTGCCAAAACTATTTAGGCTTAAGGCAATTTTGCCCACTGGCCATCTCTTCTGAATCCACATTAAGATGCTAGTGCTTTCCCTTGAAACATTAAGTGTCTGAAGACCCACATACTCCCATATCAGCCATTCTCTGTATTTCTTTACCACTGGAGTAACATCAAAAAGGGACTTATCTAGCAGTGAATCCCTAGCAATGGAACACCCTCCTGAAAAGGAGTGTGATTCTTACAATATATATCCTTTAACCGCCCAGCAAAAAGATAAATATCTTTATTTATCCAGATGTTTTAATCTACTTTGCTAGTGGAAGCACTATTACTTTTAACATTTTACCTGCTGTCTCTATTTTGATGCACAGATTTGACTGTACTGCATTTTTACTTTCTGTTTACTGTTCTTAGAAGTAATACTGCCTATGACATCACACAGACTTTTCCTGAATCCCCACAGGAGAGGCTTTTTAGGGGACTGCAGCAGAAAAGCAGGGGAGAAGATCACACGGTGCACGTGGGCTTCTTATCACATAGCACAGGATGCAATCCTTGATAATCAGATTAGATTTCTCTCAAACTAATAATATTTGCTCATTTAAAGAGAGTGGTTACCCTCCCAAGATCTCCAGCTACTCATTGGAAACTTGGGAAAGCAATGTCACTTCTCTTTCTCCAGCTACAGAAATGGAGCCAGGACAGCTGATGCCAGGTAGCCTCCTCAGCCAGCTCCCCTGGGCTAGAAAGCTGCTGACAGGGCAGGGTGTTTGAGAACTGAACAAACAAACAAACACCTCAAGTAACATGCATATCACCAACAAGATTCTAGCCAATGTGTATTTTGTTGTTCTTACCTTTCTCCACAAAATAGTTCCTCTGCCTAATGACTCTTCTGGTCTCAGACATACAATGAAGTTTGAAATATCTGAAAGGGATACTTTCTCCTTTAAAAAAACCCAATTTAACTAAGATTAGAAACTAAGAAAACAAATATTAGCTTCTGTATTACATTTAAACATAGCATACTGTCACTTTACAAATTAAAGTAAAAAGCAAATATGAGTCTTTTTATTTAACTGAAATAGAGACAAAAATTACAGCGATTGTCTAAAATTAATACAGTTAATTCTACATTTTAAAAACATGTTACCAAATAAGATTTTGTAAGGCACTGATTGTAACCATTGTAAAACTGAGTTAACTCAACATCAAGAAAAATGGACACTTCCTAATGAATTCTTCATCACAACTGGGGGGGGGGGAGGCAATTTCAATTCAATTTTTGAAAAAATCTTTGAAGTTTCATTTAGCTGAGGTGATTTCAGATGTGAATACTACCAGTAACTTCGCCTAAACACTGTCAATTTAGTTGAAACATGAAAGAGCCCAGAAGAGCTGCCCACTGCAGTAGAGTCAACAGTGAGTCACTCACTCTGAAGTCAGAATGAGAAGCATAGCCATGTGATTGAGGCTGGGCACTCGTTCTGACCTCAAGAGCGAGTGACTTGACAGTTGCGCCAGGCAACACAGCAGGACATATGTGCGAACAGCTGCCCCACATTGGAATGGAGGACCCCACATAATGGGGAAAGGTGGGGGCAGGACAAGGATACTCAGGGCTGCTTCCAGAGCATTCAGACCCATGCAGACACCACCTGAGAGAGCTACCTTTCTTAAACTGGATTAATTAATAGAATCTGCCCATCTGCCATTCCATTTGCCTGTTTGAGATGCAGTAACTGAACTGATTATTGGGTTATCACAACTAAATTTGATCCATACCTTTAGGACACAATTTTCCATTGTCAATTAAAATAGCTGTTTAAAATATCATTTTCAACTGTCATATCCTCTGTGAACATGGATACTGGAATGAAAACTGTTACACATGTTCAGGGCACAATTCTTCAGTTCCTGCTCAATACAGGTTGATTATTCCTTACCCACAATGCTTGGGACTGTTTTGGATATTCCCCCCCCCCCTTTTTTTTTTATTTATTTATTTTTTTTTTTTTGCATTTTGGAGTATTTGCATATACATAATGAAATATATACATAACCTGAAGCTAATTTATATATGTAACCTGAAGCTAATTCATTTTCAAGAAAGCAAGAACTATGTAGCAATCTGAGATCTTTCCAATGAGCTGTAACAATAACATAGTACAGTATAGGGAAACCATAGCTCCCTATACAAGCTGGCCCAAATTTTATGATCTTTGCAAGAGGGCTTTATCTCAGTCTTACCACCATCACAGGCACATTTGGCAAGGACATGGTAGAGAGTATTCTCAGCTGCTGTTTGCAGGGTTGGGAACTGCCTTCCACATGAGGTCCATTTAGCCCCTTCTCTACTCTCTTTCTTTTTTTATTTAGACAAGCCTTTGATTTTTAATCACATGGCAGAAGGCTGTTGGATATGATAAAATTTGTTTTTATCTTGTATTTTGTCAATTATCCTTTAATTCTATTTTAAACATTTTACATATGAATTTTTAAACAGAATTGTTTAATTTTTTAACTTTTGTAAAATAAATTTTAGCTAAATTCTTATTTTAAATTATTGTAAGCCACTCTGGGTTCAATGATGGGAGAAAGCAGGGCATAAACTAACTAAATGACCCATGTTCATATATGGCATAATTCTGCATTTGAATTAACGAAGCAAGTCTGTTTTACTAAAGGGGAGGCGGAAGGAAAGAAACAAAATTTACCACAATACAATCTCTTGAATTTGGTGTTTTACTAGTTTCCTGTTGTGGTGATATTTAATACAGTGATATAACTATTTAACAAAATGTAAGTACTAATTAAGAGCCAGTGTGGCATAGTAGTTTGAGTGCTAGACTATGACTCTGGAGACCAGGGTTCGATTGCCGCTCAGCCATGAAACCTACTGGGTGACCTTGGGCAAGTCACATGCTCTCAGCCTTAGGGGAAGGCAATGGCAAATCTCCTCTGAACAAATCTTGCCAAGAAAACCCCATGGTAGGTTTGCCTTAGGGTTGCCATAAGTTGGAAACGGCTTGAAGGCATACAACACACACACAAGTGCAAATTAAAGTGCACAGAGATCAGAGTATGGCAAATTGGGTTTTTCAATCTATTTGTTTTCTATTTAATGTGTGAAGACACTAAAATACAGTAGGCCCTTCTTATACACGGATTTTTTATACATGGATTCAAGCATCCACAGTGTGAAAATGTTCAAAAAAAGTATAAATTTCAAATATCAAACCTTGATTTTCCATTTTTATAAGGGACACCATTTTGCTATGTCAATATATTTAATGGGACTTGAGCATCCATGGATTTTGTTATCCATGGGGGATCTTGGAACCAAACCCCAGCGTATAACAAGGGTCCATTTTACTTTCTTTTTCAAAAAATTCTGTATTCTTAAATTTAGTGAGTAGCAAAGTTTTTCTATATAAGCTCTAGAAAAGTAATGATTTATATTCAGCAAAATACGTTTTCCAAAATGTAATGCAACTAAATATAAATACTTACAATATCTGTCAAAAGTATTGCTGCTTGAAGAAGATAACACTGGGCAGCTCCTCGTAGAAGAATCTGATGTGTGATCATAGTACACTGCAGGACATCTCTGCAAATGGATATGATATTGTGATGTCAAAGGTTTATATGTAAACATCTTGCTTAACATGAGGGAAGTAACTTTTGGTAACAGAGAGACAATGGAGTATTTAAGTAGATGCTGACAGGTGGAATGTTTGAGATTTCCATGGGACAGTTAGTGAATGACAGTTTGTGTGGTGTATGAAGTTCAGTTTTTGCCTAGCGTTTGAGACGAGTGCAGCTGAAGGTGTTTAATAAGGTCTGAGAGAGACTAAGGTTGGAGTGAGAGAAAGGAATTTTGAATTGAATGATTGGTAAAAGTGTGATGTAACTTGAGAGGAGAGTATGTGGTGTTTCTACTGCTATGTATAAATAACCTGCTGTTTTATGTTTTAACTTCTATAAATAAACTTTTCTTTTGGTTTTTATATACTTTTGGCCACTGAAATCACTATCATTCTGAGAGCTTGGTTTCAGATAAGGTAGTGCCTGTGGTGGAAGCATTGAAAGTGGAAGGGGGAGGGTGTCCTGTTGAGGATAAATCCTCACAGGAACCTTGAGGACATTTAAACTGACCTCACAGTTGGTGTTACACAAGGAGGACAGAAAGAAGTCCTTACATGTAACATAGGTGGTAGTGATCAGGGAAATTATTCCCACTGTGTGTTTGAAGAGAATATTATGAAGGCTTCTCATCTGGTGGATAAGTGTAAAGATCCACACACTTAACCAGAGTTGTAGGATTGCCTGTTAAGAATCCCGACAGTTGGTAGCGCTAATGGGATGCCCCACACTTGCATCCAGTAGTGGGATGAAGTGTTGAACTCTCACATGAAGGGTGGAAGCTTCACATTTGGTGGCAGTAATGAATTACTCAAAAGTAAAGCTCACATTTAGTATAGGCAGCAGTGCAATGTAAGCAGAGATCCCCACAGATACACACTTTAAAAAATTAAACAATGAGCCAAGGGCTTAGAATATCATATATATACAACTCAGAACATTACCTCAGAGATAGAAGTCCTCCAACATCCAGAGCTCTGTATGGTGGAATATGTGCCAGAGCCATGGAGAAAAACAAAATGGGAACAGCACACCAGTGTCTATTGCTCATCTTCTGTATAAACTTTAACAAAAAAGTACCTTTAAAAAGATTTTTTTAAAAAAAGTTTTACTAACAGATAGCAATTCTAACCTTAAATTTAATTTTTTTTCAACAAAAATTTGGATTACATTCTTTAAATCCACTTGTTCCCTTCAGCTAATCAGCCTGGATTCACCAACAAATTATTATTATTCCATTCCTAAGCACTGGAGTGCAGCTTTGGTGCAGCTTCCGGATTCTTAGGATGCATGCATCATTTAAACAGCATATCTCCAAAGAGACCCGAAGCAGCTTTATTTTGGCAGTCTGTAACAGGCCATACTTTGTCCATCCTTGTTCTAAGGCTTATAGAATATTTAAATGTGTAAATTTACAGCGCTTTATAAATAAAGGTTAATAATAATAATAATAACAACAACAACAACAACAACAATAAGACCAGCCCACAACAACAACAACAACAACAACAACAATAAGACCAGCCCAGTAGATTTCCATGGCTGAGTGTGAATTTTAACTCTGGTTTTCTGGAGTTCTAGCCCAACACTCAAACCACTCCACCATGTGGATGTTCTACTATAGACCTACTTCAATAAAAACTTCTTTGCTACCCAACAACAACAATACAACAAGCAGACAACCTAGCTGCACGCATTATCACTTCCACCCACCGCTCTGACCACATCTCTCCTGTGTTGGCATCCCTTCACTGGCTCCCCCTCCCTTTCCGTATTCAGTACAAGCTCCTGCTGTCAACGTTTAAAGCCCTCCATGGGCTGGCCCCTCCTTACTTATCAGATCTTCTTTCTCCTCACCTTCCCACCAGGGCCCTCTGCTCTGGTAGTCAAAGTCTGCTGTCCCAGCCCAGGATTTCCTCTGCCCCATTTCGGATTCGCCCCTTTTCACTCGCTGCCCCTCACTCCTGGAACCTTCTTCCCCCGCGAGCAAGAGCCATCACTTCTTTAACCAGCTTCAAAACGGAGTTGAAGACCATCCTGTTCCGAGAAGCATTCCCAGGCATTGCATAATTGTCGCTTGCTATTTGATGTTCTTTTGATGCCTGCTTTATCGAACCATTTCCTGTATTGCTATGTACTTTATATGTATTAGCCTACTAGCCCCACCACCTTTCCCTTCTCCTTTTATGTCATGTCTTTTTAGATTGTAAGCCTGAGGGCAGGGAACCGTCTAATTAAAAAGATTGTATGTACAGTGCTGTGTAAATTTACAGCGCTTTATAAATACAGGATGATAACAATAACAATAACAATAACAATAACAATAATAGCTTCTTAATGTACCTTTCTCTTCTGCTGGAAGGCTTGTGAAGAAAGTAGCCAGGAATGCCTGAAGCTTCATTCCTAATGGGGGACAGGTTCCTACAGTCTGACCTGGTAATCTGTTAAGAAAAAGGAAAAATAGTGGAAAAATGCAAAGTTAAGGTTCTTAAGTATTAATAAATTTTCATCTTGTTGTTAATAACATAAACAAATTTGCATATTGCTAATATCTCTATATAGACCAGTGGTTCCCAACCTGTGGGTCGAGACCCCTTTGGGGTCGATGACTCTTTCATAGGGGTCGCCTAAGACCACTGGAAAACACCTATTTAATTACAGTTATGAAGTAGCAACAAAAATAATTTCATGGGTTTGGGTCACCACAACATGAGGACCTGTATTAAAGGGTCGTGGCATTAGGAAGGCTGGAAATCACTGATATAGACAGAGGCTGGTATTCTGTATTGCAGTTTTGGATTTGTAACCTTTAGTAAGACTACACAGTCTTACTTTAAGACTACATACATGCCTTCTAGTCCACCGTAACAACCAGCAGCCTCACTGGGCAAAGGTCTGTTCAGCTTCTGATTGGAGAACCAAGGTAGATCATGTTTCCAGCCAATTCCCACCAATGAGTGTTGCTGCAATAATCAGAAACAGAACTGCTGTTACAATCCCTCATCTCAGCACAGCTTGCTGGCGGGAGAGGTCTGGAAACATAACCATCTTTGAGCCCTGATCAGCAACTGAACAAACCTTTGACTGATCTAGCTGCTGACTGTTTTAAGATGAGGGGGGTGTCAAGCCAGGAGATGTTATTTAGTTACACATATGTAACTAAGTAGTGATATAGAACAATGGTAGTAGTGTTTATATACACATGTATTTTATTACAAAGGAAGCTTATCTACTGTATATACTCATGTATAAATCTAGAAATTTTGGTCAAAAAACTAACCCAAAAAACCTGGGTCAACTTATCCATGGGTCAATGCAAGTACTGTACTTTAACTCTTATTTTAAAAAAGGAACTGTCCCCTTGTGAAAGGCAAGAGCATTATCTATCATCGAAGCCTTGATGCCCCCTGCATTCTCTCATCCATCTGGTCTTTATTATTAGTTATGCCTGCCAGAATTTTCTAAGTTCTCTGGCATGGTTTTCTTTCCTTCATCCTTTAGATCCTTTGTTACATGCCCCTAAGTTATACCCTCGATTTATCCATGGGTCATATCAAAATCTATAATTTTGGTCCCAAAACCTGTCCTCAACTTATACATGAGGTCGAGTATATATGTAATTAACAGGAACTTTAATGTCTTCAATCCAAAAATAAGTGCATGCAAAAAGGCTGCCTTGTCCTTTCCCTAGCAGTTCCCTAACCCTTTCAAAAAGCCTCTTCCAGAGATTAGAGTTCCCTGGTGACTAAAATGTGCTGAAGGAGAAGGGAAAGTACTGAAAGATTAGGCAAAAATGCTTTCTGTGGCCAGGCCTTCCACCTGTGAAACAGCTTTCATCCCATCTTTGGTTATTCTGCTGTTCTCCATATCATAATTCACCCATTCTGGGGGTTTCCTCAATGCAATGAAAGCTTTTAAAGAAACAGAATCAGGAGCCTGTCATTTTCTACTAACCCCATTCTACACAATTATTTATGTACCCAACATTTTATCAGATAAGCAGAACCAAGCTAGTTTCAAGCATGTTCTGAACTAACAAGTTCACTGATTTAACTTAATGATTAAAGCTTGTATCCCAACAGAACACAAGATGAAACTTTTGGGATTCATTCTCTTTTTTTTAATCTTCAACTAGCCATTGTGACATCTGAAATCTGTTCCGTTCTCTCCAGGTTTCTAACGCTGAATGTACAGCTCTCCCAAGAGATAATAGACAAAAAATAATCAGGCTATCTTTTAGCATCTACAGAAATGATCCAGTCTTTTTCAATAAATTATGTATTACCTGCTATAGAGAAAACTTTCAGAAAGAGCATCCATTAAAGGGCCAATAACGAACTGAAGAAAGAAATTGCATTTGCATTAGAGGAAACAGAAGACAATAGTGATATTTTATTTGTTCTACAGAATATGGACATAAACATTTTTATTTATTTATTTTATTTCATTTTTATGCCGCCTTTCTCCCAGGAAGGGACCCAAGGCAACATACAAAATAAAAACATCTCAAAAACTTCACAGTAAAAAAATTAAAAACAATTAAAATCACCCATTTAAAACAATATAAAGGGATCATGCAGACCAGCAGCTTGGAGTGGCCTCTGGCTACTCCAGCATTGGTTGGCCTCCAATCGGTGGGGGACCATGGTGCCTACACAGGCACAGGCTCAGGCCCAACCTGGGCCGCTGGCACAGTCTCCAACCCAGCCACCAGCAGGAGCAGTGTTTTGCTGCTCGTTTTTGTGCCAGCTTTTCTGGATTTGAGCGCTCTTGGTGTGCTCCCTGCATCGCTTCTGGCCACCTTCAGGGTGTGTTATGTGCACACCCTACCCGTGAAATGGCTGGAAGCTGCTTTTTCCTGCCCATCTGTTTTGGGTCAAATTTAATTATACTGATTCTTGCTAAAACCAAGATGAATACAAAACTGCATCTGAAACTATGCAAGTTTACCTTTACAAAATAACTTTGGTTCTAATTCTACAAAAATGGCCTGAATGATACAAAAATGTTTAAAGGGATTATGAATGAACTGAATTATGAATGAGGTATATAAACATTATAAAAAGAAGATTTAATTGAATTGTGAATATATATATTTTAATGGTAGAAATAATATTTCCTGAACTTCATATAGTGGTAATCTAACCAGACTATTCCTGCTTTTTTAAAATGGATGAATTACAGTGGGCCTTGGTATCTGCTGGGGTTGAGCTCTATGCCCACCCATGTATGTCTAAATCTCTGGATGCTCAAGTCCCATTAAATACAATGGCGTTGTAAAATGATGTTCCTTATATAAAATTGCAAAATCAAGTTTGCTTTTTGAAATGTATATATTTCTTAATATTTTCAAGCTGTGGATGGTTTAATCCATTAACAAAGAATCCATGGATATGAGGGCCAACTGTAATTACAAATATCAAACAAGGGAGGATACTAACCCTCTCTTCATTTTAACTATATCCCAGAATTTGAATGAGTCTTACGAGGGGTGGTGTGTGTGAATGTTACAGAATCATGATCTTCGTTCCAACACCAGTGGTTTTTGAGCTGTCATGATTCTCCCAGCTTTACTGGGAAAATGAGGACTACTACTATATGAATCACAATTTCCTTACCAATGTCCCATTGCAGCAATTTTTATGTGTATCTTAATATAATCGGGAGACTGTGAGCACCCCTGCCCTCGTGATCGGCGCAAAACAAGCAAGGTGCAGCCCAGATGAAGACAGAGAATGTTCATGTATTTTCTTCATGTTCTCCCTAAGTCCCCAGAGTAGGTTGTCCATCTGCGCCCTGGATAACTGTTTATGAATTTTGCATAGTCTGAATGTTGTTGTCAAATCAGGGCAAAAAGATTTTAACTCTCTCCTCTACTCCCAAACAACACTGACAGAAAAGTTCAAAGATACAATAAAGAAAAGAAAACCATACCTCTGAAAACCCTGGTGATGTGGGAAGACATTTTGTTTGCCAGATTTCAAGAAAGTGAACAACACCTTCTTTTGCCAATGTTTTGTTTTCACTCTCAAACATTCGCTTGTAAATGCACATATGCCATGATGGATGAAATACCCAACAATCTGTATTGAAAAGGAAGAGAAAAAAGTACATTAGTACTAAAGTGATTGGGATTTCTCAACATTTTTTAACCTAAAATTGTAGAGGAAGCACATATCATCAATATGTACCATTACACTGGTACCCCGGGATACGAAATGATCGGGTTACGAATTTTTCGGGATACGAAATTCGCGGCTTGGAAAAAACTGTTTCGGGTTACGAAAGATTTTTCGGGTTACGAAATTCTTTTCGGCGCGAAATTCAAATGATGCAAAGTGCATCTACTGGCTTTCCAGGGATTTCCAGGGCTAACGGTTAGGCTTAGCTGTGGCGCGAATTTTGAATTTCGTTAGGCAGCAGTGATTGGCTTGCGAAATCAAGCCAATCAATTGGATTGGCTAACGAAATTGGGGGGGGGGGGTGGCTTGCCTTGAGAAATAAAAGCCGGCTTCCATTGATCTGCCCCCTTTGTCTGGCCCTGCGGACTGCTGAGAAAGAGTCTCTTTGGAGCTCTAACTTGGTTGCACTCGAGGTTCGGACTTTTCCTGGCCTTCTGCCTTTAGAATTTTTGTGGCTTTTGCCATATCTTCGGATCAAGACCGGCGATCAGCAATTTCTCTACCGGTAGGTTGATGGATTTTTACCTTCTTCTTGTGGGGTGGGTTGGGGTGAGACAGTGTGACCATGCTTTTGCTGTGGGGTGCTGGTGGTTGTTGTTGTTGTTGTTGGTTTTTTTGTTTTTTTTTTTTTTTTGTTTTCAAAGTGTGGACTGTGGCTTTTAAAAGTTTTCCTTTGGTCCCATGTGGGACAGAGAGTCTCCACCATAGGCTCGCATTGTCTGATTTTGGGGATGCTGGGTTGCTTTCTTCTATGGCTCGATGTTTTCAAATGTGGAGTGTGGCTTTTAAAGTTTTCCTTTGGTCCCATGTGGGACAGAGAGTCTCACCATAGCTTGCTTTTCTGATTTGGGGATGCTGGGTTTGCTTTCTTCTATGGCTGTCCTGTTTTCAAAGTGTGGAGTGTGGCTTTTAAAAGTTTTTCCTTTGGTCCCATGTGGGACAGAGAGTCTCCACCATAGGCTTGCTTTTTCTGTTTTGGGATGTGGGTGCTTTCTTCTATGGCTGCCTGTTTTCAAAGTGTGGCGTGTGGCTTTTAAAAGTTTTCCTTTGGTCCCATGTGGGACAGAGAGTCTCACCATCAGGCTTGCTTTTCTGATTGGGGATGCTGGGTGCTTCTTCTATGGCGGTTCCTGTTTTCAAAGTGGGACTGTGCTTTAAAAGTTTTCCATTGGTCCCATGTGGGACGAGAGTTACACCATAGGCTTGCATTTTCTGATTTGGGGATGCTGGGTTGCTTTTCTATGGCGTCGTTTCAAAGTGTGGACTGTGGGCTTTAAAAAGTTTTCACTTTGGTCCCACTGGTGACAGAGAGTCTCACCATAGCCGGCATTTTCTGATTGGGGATGCGGGTGTTTCTTCAGGCTGCTGTTTCAAAGTGTGGAGTGTGGGCTTTAAAAGTTTCCTTTGGTCCCATGTGGGACAGAGAGTCTCACCATAGCTTGGCAGTTTCTGATTTGGGGAGCTGGGTTGGCTTTCTCTAGGCTGTTCCTGTTTTCAAAGTGTGGAGGTGTGGCTTTTAAAAGTTTTCCTTGGTCCCATGTGGGACAGAGAGTCTCACCATGTTTTCAAGGCTTGTTTGATTATTTGGGGAGCTGGGTTGCTTTCTTCTATGGATGTCCTGTTTCAAAGTGTGGAGTGTGGCTTTTAAAAGTTTTCCTTTGGTCCCAGTGGGACCCAGAGAGTCTCACCATAGGCTTGCATTTTCTGGTTTGGGGATGCGGGGCTTTCTTCAGGCTGTCTGTTTTCTAAGTGTGGGACTGTGCCTTTTAAAAGTTTTCCTTTGTGGTCCATGTGGGACAGAGAGTCTCAACCATGCTTGCTTTTCTGATTGGGGATGCTGGGTTGCTTCTTCTATGGCTGTCCTGTTTCAAAAGTGTGGAGTCTGTGGCTTTAAAAGTTTTCCTTTGGTCCCATGTGGGACAAGGGCAGTCTCACCATAGGCTTGTTTTTCTGATTTGGGGATGCCGGGTTGCTTTTCTCTATGGCGTCCTGGTTTCAAATGTGGACTGTGGCTTTTAAAAGTTTTCCTTTGGTCCCATGTGGGACAGAGAGTCTCACCATAGGCTGCATTTTTCTGATTTGGGGATGCTGGTTTGCTTTCTTCTATGGCGGTCTGTTTTCAAAGTGTGGACTGTGGCTTTAAAAGTTTTCCTTTGGTCCATGTGGGACGAGAGATCTCACACATAGGCTTGCATTTTCTGATTTGGGGATGCTGGGTGCCTTTGGCTGCTGTTTTCAAAGTGTGGACTGTGGCTTTTAAAAGTTTTCCTTTGGTCCCATGTGGGACAGAGAGTCTCACCATAGGCTTGCATTTTCTGATTTGGGGATGCTGGGTTGCTTTCTTCTATGGCTCTGATGTTTTCAAAGTGTGGAGTGTGGCTTTTAAAAGTTTTCCTTTGGTCCCATGTGGGACAGAGAGTCTCACCATAGGCTTGCTTTTTCTGATTTGGGGATGCTGGGTTGCTTTCTTCTATGGCTGCTGTTTTCAAAGTGTGGACTGTGGCTTTGGCCTATGGGTTTGTGTTCTGGGGTTCTTTGGCCATGGCTGTGATGATTTGAGAGTGTGGGGTGGGACTTTTGCAAGTTTGGGCCAGAGAGTGTGACCATGGGGGTGGGGGTGGTTTCCAATTGTGGCTTTTGCTCATTGCCTGTGCCTTTTGTCCTTTTTAGGCTTGAGCTATGGCTCCCAAGCCAAGCGGTGAGAAAAAGAAGAGGGCTCCCTTGTCCTTGGAGGACAAGAAGGACATCATTGCCAAGCACGAGAGGGGCGTGCGCTTGGTGGACATTGCCAAGGAGTATGGACGCAACCCTTCGACGATTGGCACGGTCCTCAAGCAAAAGGAGGCCATCAGAGCTGTTGTGGCTCCAGCGAAAGGCGTGACGACCATCGCCAAGCAGAGGACACCGAGGCACGAGGAGATGGAGCGCCTGCTTCTCCTCTGGATCAAGGAAAAGGAGCGAGTCGGGGACACCCTGACCACCGCGGTCATCTGCGAGAAGGCCACCGCCATCTACGAAGACCTGGCCAGCAAGGAGGCAGGCGAAGGAACTTCTTCGCAGGAGGAGCCAGCCACCCTGGACTTCAAAGCATCACGTGGCTGGTTCGACAGGTTCAAGAAGAGGACCGGGATCCACTCTGTCGTCCGTCACGGCGAGGCGTCCAGCGCAGACCACCAGGCCGCCGAAGCCTTTGTCGTCGCGTTCAAGGCCATGGTGGAGGAGGAAGGCTACGTCCCGCAGCAAGTCTTCAACTGCGACGAGACGGGCCTCTTCTGGAAGAAGATGCCTCGCCGCACCTACATCAGCCAGGAGGAGAGGAGACTGCCAGGCCACAAGCCCATGAAGGACCGCTTCACACTTGCGTTGTGTGCCAATGCCAGCGGGGACTGCAAGGTCAAGCCCCTGTTGGTGTACCACTCCGAGAATCCGAGGGCCTTCAAGGCACACAACATCCAGAAGGACAGGTTGCCAGTGATGTGGCGCTCCAATGGCCGCGCATGGGTCACACGCCTCCTTTTCGTCGAGTGGATCAACAGCGTCTTCGCCCCGACAGTGAAGCGGTACCTGGAGGAAGAGGATTTGCCCTTGAAGTGCCTCCTCCTCTTGGACAATGCTCCTGCGCACCCGCATGGCCTGGAGAAGGACATCCTCGCAGAGTTCTCCTTCATCAAGGTCCAGTTTCTGCCACCCAACACGAACTCCCTCTTGCAACCCATGGATCAGCAGGTGATCGCCAACTTCAAGAAGGTCTACACCAAGCACCTGTTCAAGCGTTGCTTCGACGTGACCGAGAGCACACAGCTGACCCTTCGTGAGTTCTGGAAGCAGCATTTTGACATCGTGGTGTGCTTGAAGATGGTGGACTTGGCCTGGCGGGCGATCAGCAGGCGCAACCTGATTGCTGCATGGAGGAAGCTGTGGCCTGATGCTCCTTCCCTGGAAGGGTCAGACACCGAGGGTGCTGAGCCAGGTGAAGAAGAAGAGGTGCACGAGATCGTATCCATCGCAAGGTCCCTGGGACTCGAGGTGGACAACGAGGACGTGGAGGAACTGATCGAGGAGCACAACGAGGACCTGACAACAGAGGACCTCAAGGCCTTGGCGGCGATGCAACACTCTGCCGTGGATGAGGACGTGCTCCATTTCGACAGGGGCCAGCAGGAGGAGGCTGCGGGGGCATCTTTGCCAACGGCAGACATTAAAGACATTCTGAGGCAATTCCACAATGTGGCTTCCTTTGTGGAGAAGCACCACCCTGAGCAGGTGCTGACCAGCCATGCCATTGCCCATTTCGATAATGTCTGCCTTAGCCATTTTAAGAACCTGCTTAAGGGCCGGCAAAGGCAGACATCCTTGGACCAGTTCTTCACTAGAGAGGGAGAACCGTCATCCAAGAAGGCAAAAGGTGACCCTTAAAAAAAAGGTGACCCTTAAAAAAAAACACCAAATTTTTTTTTTAAATTGGTTAACTTTGTTAAATTGGTGGCATTGGCTAAATTGGCTGATTTGGTTAAATTGCTTGAATTGGATAAATTGGCTGAAGTGGTTAAATTGCTTGAATTGGATAAATTGGCTGAAGTGGTTAAATTGCTTGAATTGGTTTAAATTTGGCTTTTTGGGCTGCCCCTCTCCTCCTCCTCCTCCTCCTCCTCCTGCCTCACTCCGACATGCCAGGACCAGATGACAAGACCAGCAAAGGTAAGAAAAACACTTTTTTTCTTTATCCTTTAGAATGGGCCTGACCATGGGGTTGCATGTTCAGATTTTGGGTTTTTGGCCTTTGGGTTTGAGTTCTGGGGTGGTATGGTCATGGGTGTGATGATTTGAGAGTGTGGGGTGTGACTTTTGCAAGTCTGGCCTTGATTTGATGTGGGCCATAGAGTGTGACCATGGGGTTGGTTTTTTAGATTTGGGGTTGCTTTGGTCATGGCTGTGATGATTTGAGAGTGTGGGATGTGGGGTGTGAGTTTTGAAAGCTCCTCCTCCTCCTCCTGCCTCACTCTGATGCCAAGACCAGCAAAGATAAGAAAAACCTTTTTTTTTTCTTATTCATTTGAGAGTGTGGGATGTGGGGTTTGAGTTTTGCAAGTCGGCCTGGATTTGATGCGGGCCATAGAGTGTGACATGGGTTGGTTTTTAATTTGGGGTGCTTTGGTGATGGGAGTGATGATTTGAGAGTGTGGGATGTGGGGTGTGACTTTGCAAGTCTGTGCCGGATTTGATTGGGCCATAGGAGTGTGCCCTGGGGTTGGTTTTTACTTTGGGTGCTTGTTGTGATGGGAGTGTGATTTGAGAGTGTGGGATGTGGGGTTTGAGTTTGCAATCTGGCTGGATTTGATGGGGCCATAGAGTGTGCCCATGGGTTGGTTTTTTAAATTTGGGGTGCCTTTGGTGATGGGAGTGTGATGTGTTTGAGAGTGTGGGATGTGGGGGGGGTTTGAGTTTGCAAGTCTGGCCTGGATTGATGCGGGCCATAGAGGTGACCAGGGTGTTGCTTTTAATTTGGGGTTCTTGGTCATGGTGTGATGATTTGAGAGGTGGGAGATGTGGTTTGAGTTTTGCAAGTCTGGCCTGGATTTGATGCGGCCATAGGTGTGACCATGGGGTTTGCTTTTTAAATTGGGGTTCTTTGTTCATGGTGTGAGGTGATTTGAGGTGTGAGATGTGGGGTGTTTGAGTTGCAAGTTGGCCTGATTTGATGGGCCATAGAGTGTGACATGGGGGTGCTTTTTTAAATTTGGGGTTCTTTGGTCATGGGTGTGATGATTTGAGAGTGTGAGATGTGGGGTGTTGAGTTTTGCAAGTTGGCCTGGATTTGATGCGGCCATTAGTGTGACCATGGGGTTGCTTTTTTAAATTTGGGGTTTTGGTCATGGGTGTGTGATGATTTGAGGTGTGAGATGGGGGTTTGGAGTTTTGCAGTCTGGCCTGGATTTGATGCGGGCCATAGAGTGTGCCCATGGGGTTGCTTTTTAAATTTGGGGTTTTTGGTCAGGTGTGTTGTGATGATTTGAGAGTGTGAGATGTGGGGTTTTGAGTTTGCAAGTCTGGCCGGGGATTTGATGCGGGCCATTAGAGTGTGGACCATGGGTGCTTTTTTAAATTTGGGGTTCTTGTCATGGGTGTGATGATTTTTAGGATGTGAGATGGGGGTTGAGTTTTGCAAGTTCTGCCTGGATTTATGCGGGCCTAGAGTGTGACCATGGGGTTGGTTTTTGTTTAGATTTGGGGTTCTTTGGTTTCATGGGTGTGATGATTTGAGAGTGTGGATGTGGGATGTCTTTTGAAGTCTGGCCTGGCTTTCATGTGGGCCATAGAGTGCGACATTGGGTTGCTTTTTTAGATTTGGGGTTCTATGGTCTGGGTGTGATGATTTGAGAGTGTGTGGGATGTGTGTGACTTTTGCAAGTCTGGCCTGGCTTTAATGTGGGCCATAGAGTGTGACCATGGGGTTGCTTTGGTCATGGGTGTGATGCCAGAGAGTGTCACCTTGGGGTTGGTTGCTTTGGTCATGGCTGTGATGATTTGAGAGCTCCCCCTCCTCCTGCCTGACTCTGAGAAGCCAGAACCATCAAAGATAAGAAAAAACCTTTTTTTCTTTATCCTTTAGAAACTTTAGAATGGACCTGCCAGTCATTGTTAAGCTAATTAGTGCCTGAGGCAACTTTGTATTACATTGTATTGTAGGGTACTTAGCTTAAAAGGCCTCTATTGTGCCTTTGTTTTGACTTGCAGGTTCAGTCTGAGGTCTTGGAACGCATTAGTTATTTTCAATGGGAAAAGCGCTTCGGGTTACGAAATTTTCGGCTTACGAAAGAAATAGCGGAACGAATTAATTTCGTAACCCGGGGTACCAGTGTACTAAATTATTACAATATATTTGTATGTGATTACATAAAAATATTTGAATGATCCTTTCTCACATTGAGAAGGTAGGCATTACCTCCAATTTTGCAGCAAAGAACTGCAGGAAGCCCAATTTCTGAACCCACATATTATGTTGGATGTTCAACATAAAATAGTTCTGATGATGTATCACAATGTACCAAATCTCTGGCCAGAAATTGTATAAACTGGTCTTCAGGCTACAAGATCTCCTGGGGAACCATTCATTTATCTAATTTTTACCACCAATGTTAATATCATAAATTGTTACCATGAATAAACCTGGAAAATGATTACTTAAGGCACAGAACAATTTCTTCATTCCTGAAAATAAATATACAGTGTGCCCGCACCATACACTTCAAGCATACACTGAAGGCGTACGACAATGAAACAAATGGTGCATGTGCTGTGTGCCATTACTAAGGGGAATTCCATGAGCATATGTGGAATTCCCCTTATTCAGGGGTATCTGGATCCCCTGTGTAAGGGAAGGTCACACTGTACAAACCTAATTTTCAGTGCCTCAGGGAGCTAATGTAAACTTCCTATAAAACAGCCTTACCTTTTTTTTCTGATAGCGCATGTTCATATAAGCTATTTAATTTTGGTAATACGGGCTTTATAACATGTATCTAAAATGGAAAAAATAAAAAATTACATTAATTCACTTTATGTTCTGTAAATAAAAAAATATTACAAGTCTAGTTAAGAAATGGATAGTCATTCCTGCAATGTGTTACATCAAATGTGGGCAGACTTCCAAATTTACAGATCCATTTTAGGTTTTTTTTACTAGAACCCTAATATAAACTTAGAATGAAACTTCAAGTGCATATATTTGTTTGGGAAACCCAGCGGATATCAAGGACCTGTTGTACTACTACACACTTTATTTAAACAGGGTTGAGATCTACTTTGGTTGAACTTAGAAGAAAGTATAATTAAACTGAACAATTACTTCTATTTTCAAAATCTCTCTGCCACAGTTACACAGTGATGTTGCTACGAACTCATTTCCCCCCGCCCCAAATAAGAATACAATCCTCCAACATGAAATTTAACTTAATTCCTGCAATTTCTAGCACTGTGCTAACTTAAAAACTTCAGCTGAGCATTCAGAAATCTACACATCTAAAAAAAGGCAAGCAAAATTACCAAGGTAATGAAAACACAAGCAAATAGATTTCTAGAGGTGAACGATTTTCAAATTCATTGTCTTTCTTTCTGCAATGCTAGTAGTTTGGGGACTGAACGAAAACTTCATCAGGGGCACAATTCTTGTTGGGGGGCAATGCCCTCACTTTGTTCCCTTTATAGCTACACATTTGCTGTTCCACCTGCCATCTCAAGAATGATACAGCCTGCTATTTTTGCCTATTTCTGCAAATAGCAGACAGAATTCCAGCAATGACTTGTAAAATGTTACAACTTTACCTGGTTTCCTTCCAGAATCTCCATAATTAAAATGTAATTTCCCCAAAACTGCGTAAGTTGATCATTTTTTTCAGTACACCACCAAAACAGACAGGGTCCTGTTGATCAGCAAATTAGAAACATTTTTGAATCCTCTTAAGAAAATGTAGATAATGCTATACAGATTAATGTCACTAACATTCATAGGCCCCATACAGACTGTTGGCTTGCAGCGGCCTGTGGCCAAAATTATGGCTCAGGCGTGTGGAGTATCTGCACACTTCTGAGCCCTAGAGCAAGGCGGCGGCGCCATCATGGCGATTTCCCATCCATAAGGGGGCTACCATGATGATGCAAGCATGGTGCAGCATCCGCACGTCACACCGCTTGCGTTATCAATGCATGACAGTGCACCAACAGCGCACTCAAGGCATCTGCCGCGGAACAAAAAAGAACCTGCTTTTAGCAGGTTCTTTTTGGTGTGGAGGAATGCCTCAGAAGCAAAAATGGGCGCCTCCAGTTTACATAGTTATCCTACAGTCTACTCTTTTCCTCCATCACACAATGCAGGCCAATTCTGTGTATATCAAATGTTTCACAGGACCTGATATGGCATAGTCTTGAGTGCCCTGCTACTCCCTCCCTCCCTCCCTCTCTATATATACAGTTGTCCCTCTGCTGGTTAAGCATTCACGGATTTGATCATCTGCACATTACTGTATTTGTTATCATCTTCACTGCTGCCCTATATGTGACTAGAAAAATATGTCATCTCTAGGCATTTCTAGGTCCTCCAGTGCAACTTTCACTAGAAGCTGATCATAGAATTGCACTGGAAGACCTACAAATGCCTTGAGAAGTGTTCTCTCAAGTGGTTTTTTTAAATCGTATATTCAAAATTTTTCCACTTTTGCTGGGATCCTGCACTCCTAACTCCAGCGAAAGTTGAGGACCAACTCTATCTCTCCTTGTGGACAAAAGCAAATTTATGTTTAATCGAGTATTAATTTCATAAACACTGAATGAGCCAAGAATGAAGCATTGACTTTCATTCTCGTTAGTGTTCCTCTTGCACTCCCTCAATTAGAACCTCAAGAAAAAGTTGTTAACCTTATTTGGCATGAATCTGTGTGGTGGGTCATTGAAAAGGGCGATTTCTGGCAGGAATAACAGTTGTGATTCTTGAACAGTCTCAGCTACTTCATAACTGCATATAGAGTGTCCCTTCCTTTCCTTTTCATATCAGTGAAATTAGTTTGCAGTTTGGGAGTACTCCTTGATCCGTCCCTGCAGTTGTCATCTCATATAGATGCGATGGCTAGGAGTGCTTGGTATTAGCTTCGGCTGATATGCCAACTGCGTCCCTACCTGGACCGAAAGGACCTTGAAGCAGTGGTACTTGCACTGGTAATCGCTCGTTTAGATTTCTGTAATGCACTCTACTTGGGGCTACCCTTGTACCAAGTTCGGAAGCTTCAATTTGTTCAAAATGTGGCAGCCAGATTGGTCACCGGCACATCTAGGTTTGACCATATAATACCAGTACTAAAATCTTTTCACTCATTGCCAATTAGCTTCTGGGCGCAAAACAAGGTGTTGATCATCACCTTTAAATGGCTCAGGCCTGAGTTACTTGCGGGGGGGGGGGGGGGGCGCTTCTCCCTACATAATCCGCCCGCACTCTCAGAACATCTGGCAAGTTCTTACTAGAATATTATAATACCAGGTGAAAGACAACTTCCCACAGGCGTTTACAGCAGCGATTCCAAAATTATGGAATGGCCTACCTTAGAGGCCTTTAAGACGGCACTCAAAACGGATCTCTTCCGGAGGGCTTACCCATCAGATTCTATATAAAAGCTAATGACAATATCCCATTCTCGACTGCAATCATTGACTACTGATAAACAGATTTTAGAGAATAGGATTTGGTAAATTCAATATTAGTGTTTTATCAATTGTACAGTGCGCCCTTGACTTACGTGGCGGATCCGTTCCGGACCCCCCTGCCTAAGCCAAATAAACTCTATTATTATTATCCATCTTTACCATGAGTGACAAATTTCAGCAGTCACTGAAGCAGCTGTAAAAAGCATCAGACTTGCTAACTGGTCGCCAATAACCAATATCCTAAACAACTTACAACAATAAGTAGCTAAAGTGGTTTAGGGGCTTCAACGTTTTAAATATGGCAGAAAATTCAGGAGGTGCTCAAAAGTACAGGATCTATACTATGTAAAGAGAGCATTCATTGTGCCTTATCTGACACATTCATGAGTTAATTTCAACAGGGATTGAACTGTGGCTTAGAGAGTCGCTTTTAGTCCCAATTTTGGGGGGAAAGTGGGATATAAATAAATATAGTCATAATTATTATTATTATTATAAGCAGCGCTTTAACTCTGTCTGGCTCTTTGCTATGGAATTCTGGGGATTGGAGTTTGTTGTGGGGCCCAGAGCGGAGCTCTGCTCCGACAAAAACCTCCAACTCCCAGAATTCCATAGCAAAGAGCCAGACAGAGTTAAAGCGCTGCCAAACCGGGTTATTTCTCCAGTGTGGATGCAGCCTCAGTGCCCTGACAGCTACCATTTCCCTCCTCTCCCTCCTGGCCGCTCCTGCATCCCCCTCCGGGCCCTTTCTCGGAGGCGTCCAGGGCTCTCTTCAAAAGGTATCGTGCTCTTTTCCTGCAGAGTCCGTCGCGGGCCGTCAGCCCCTTCTGCACCGCTTTCCAAAAGCCGCTGCGTCGCCTGGCGTCCAGGCGGGGAGCCCCTTCCCCTCCTCCGTCCCCTTCCGCGGGAGAGAAGAGGGCGTCGGAGAGGGCGCTGAGGGCCAGGAGGGTCCGGTTCAGTCTCCAGGGCTCCTCCAAAGGCGGCGAGGGCGCCATGAGTCCGTCCCAGACCGCCCCGAGTGCTGCGGCGGCGGCGTCGCCGTGGTTCCTCCCCAGGGCAGGCAAGAGCCTCCCAGCCACTAGTAACGCAGGCTCCTCCTGGTCCTGGTCCCACAAAAGCCTCAGAGCGGCCTCCACGGTTTGTTTAAGGAGCTCGGGCTCCTCCAAGCGAGAGGCCACGGAGGAGAGGGCCTCCACGTCGGCGGGGGAGACCCTCCTCCTCCTCCCGGCCGCCGCCGCCGCCTCCAAGGCCTCTGTGGCCACCTTCGCCGCCAAGGGGCCCCCTCCGAGGGAGACGCAGCGCCGCAGGAGCCCGCACGAGGCCCTCACTAAGCGCGGAGGCGGTGCAGAGGCCTCGTCCCCGAGCAGCGCAGGCAGGCACCGGGCCACCGCCGCCTCGGCCAGTTTCTCGGCCCCGGCCCCCTCCGCCCGCTCCAGGAGGAAACGCAGCGCCTCCGCTCGCTCGGCCGACAGCGCGGCCCCCTCTCCTTCGCCGCCGCCGACGGCCCTCAGCAAGGCCTCCGCATCCGGGCACTGCGAGAGCAGCGCCTCGGCCAACACCGCCTCCATGACGGTGAGAGAGAGAGAGAGAGAGAGAGAGAGAGAGAGCCGCCAAGACAGAGGCCAAGTGTCAGCCAGAGAGAGAGAGAGGCCTGGCCCGCCTTTCCCCAGAATCCTTTGCGCGGGAGGCCGCGGAGCGCTGCGTGGAAGGCCCTGCCCGTTGCTAGGCAACGCTGGCTTTTTTCGAGGTTGCTGCTGTTGTGGCCTCCAAGGCCTTCCCGACTAAGGGCGCCCTGTTGCTGCCTTGGACCTTAGACAAGGCCCTTATGTTGTTATTATTCTATCATTTACGCTTGTCCCTCCATACTCTCTAGGCTTAAGACCACAAGACCCCAGTGAATATGAGAAAACCACAAGTAACAAAAACACCACGTTTTCCCCTGAGAGGACGCCTCTCTAGGAATCTCTAGGTCCTCCAGGGCAACTCTTTGGTCAACGCCCAACAAACACTGACCATAGAACTTCGATGGAGGAGCTACAAAGGCCTAGTGGAGTCTTCTCTCTAGGAATCTCTATAGGTCCTTCAGAACAACAACTTTTAAAGTCGATCATAGAGTTGCACTGGAGGACCTAGATATTCGTAGAGAGGACATATTTTGATCAAATCTGTGAATAATCAAATCCACAAATATCAAAGCTGTAAATACGGAGGGATGAGTATATTTATTTATTTATTTCATTATTTATTTTATTTTTATCCCACCTTTCTCCCAAAGTGGGTCTCAAGGCAGCTAACAAGATATATACAAAACACATTAAAACAATTAAAATCGTAAAAAATATTCTTAAAAAATTACAAATATAAAATCTAAAACACACAAAGTTTAAAATGATAATCTAAAACCAGCCTCCTCATTCCTTCAGAGTGAGGATTCGCACCCAGCGTGCCAGGATCCCAATTCACACACCAAGAGAGAAATTCTTTATGGCTCTTTAAGATTTATTAAGATTATTATTTATTAATAATCTTCTCATTATTAAACCTTGCAAGACTGAGTACACACAAATCACATGTCCTCCCATTACTGGTGAGGACTCCGTTCTTACACACTATTACAATTGTAACTATGGACTTTATCACACAGAAGGCAATTATCCTCCTCCTGATATTAAATCGCCATTAAAATCCCGTCAATATTGCACAATAACAGGATGATATTCACACAACGTCCCCGTTATCGTGCCATTATCCTGTGACTAAAGCAGTAAAGCTGAGATTATCCCATGAATAAAGTGGCAAAATTGCACCGTTTTTTATTCACGGGATTTCCCCTTGAATAAAAAGCAGTGTGATTTTGTCGCTTTATTCACAGGATAATCACACGATTTAGATTTCCTGCATGGCAGGGGATTGGACTGGATGGCCCTTGCAGTCTCTTCCAACTCTATGATGGGATTTAATAGCAAATTAATGATGGGAGGAGGACGCTTGACATCTGTGTGCTAAAGTCCTATGACATCAGAGCAAATTGTGATTGGAAGACTGCATTTTACATACAGTCCGCCCTTGCCATACGTGGGGGATCCGTTCTGGACCCCCACATATGGCAAATTTTGCGTATGCTGGAGTCCCATTCATTTGGCGGCACACTCCTGTGCAGCACCTGTGCCCTTTTGTCCCTCGCCACTCGCTGTCCGCGTAAGCTTGAAGCCGCATACGGTGAGAGCGCGTATGATGGGGGCAGATTGTACAAACATAGCCTAAGCTTGTGGACGCTACATGAACACTAACTCATGACAAGCTGCTCAAGCTCTTACTACAGTGTTTATCACACAGAGGTTTTTGCAACTTTTTGCAGCTCAGATCCACCATGACTGCAGGTCGAATAATGTGAATTCACGTGATAATGTGATGTATTATCACATGTGATTCCTTTCTATGGGAGCTCCTTCCGTGGCGCTTCCACAGTGAATCCAAAGTGACTCCTCATTTTGGTGAATTTGGTAAAAAAATGAATTCACAGAATTCGCATTCAAGCTCACTTTGATTTCATTCCGAATTGGTCTGGTGTGGAATGCAGCTTTGCTTCCGTCCTGGTACACCCCAGGACACTACAGTTTCCACAATTCCATAGCACTGAGCCAGGACAGTTAAAGTGGAGTTAAACCGGATTATCTCCCCAGTGCAGATGCAACCTAAGAGAAGGCAACTGTGAGCCTTATCACACTGAAGTTTTTGCAGCTTTTTGCAGCTCAGATCCGACGTGACTGGGTCCAATGATGCAAATTCACGCGATAACACACTGCCTGTTCCAACTGTGAGAAGAAGGTGACATTAAAGAATGTCCAAATATATGGCAGAATGTAACTTTTAGAGAGCCAGAGTAATGTAGTGGTTTGAGCATTAGACTATAGCTCTGGAGACCAGAGTTTAATTCCCTGCTAAGCCATGGAAATCTTCTGGGTGATTTTTCAGTCCCAGAAAACCCCTTGATAGCTTATTTTAGAGTCATCATAAGTCAGAAATGACTTGAAATCACACAACAACAACAACAACAACAACAACCGTTTTAATAAAATAAAACAAAATATACTAATACATTGTAAGCTCCAAGAGAAGTGCAAGAAGTTAGCATCTATCTCCATACATATGTGCCAAGTTTTCCCTCATTGGGCTCTGTTTTGTGGTTTTAAGAAGAGCCTGTTCTGTGCCTCACACAAAACAGCAGGTGGTGCTCTCATCAAGGCTGTTTCCCTCAAAGGAGTTTATCAGACAAGGGGAATTGGAAGTATAATCCGATAGCAATCTGAACGCAATCATGGGGTTTAACGTTATTGCGTGATAGACTGCCACATGCAAATTCAGGCAATGGCATGCTATTTTCAGGCAATGGAGAGCCAGTTCGAATGCAATGTGCATTCACGTAATTGCGCTAAACTAGTGACTTTAAGTGAATGCGTTTTGGCCCCACTTTCTTTTCATTCAAATTTAAGAGAAATTCCTCCCGTTTGATAAACTCCTTCAACAGGGGGTGCGTGGCAGTAATCCTGTCAAGGAATAACAGCACCCTGGAGCAAAAAAACAATGTAATGTCTAAAGGGGTAAAATTACCCCACTGGAAGATCTAAAAATGCTAAGGGTGAATAGAATATTAAAAATACAAAACCAGAGAAACTAAACCCTGGTGAAAAGCCAATAAAACCACAGAAAGGGTGAAGAAAAGCCTCCTCTATTTTTTTCTTTTGGCAATTATAAACAATACTAATAATAAAAACCAAAAGGCCAGATGCGTTTCGACCTATGTCTTCTTCAGTGGCCTATCAATGTTTAAAATATAAAAAGTGTAATAACTCCTTAGCATACAAAGTGACTTTGCTGAATTCAAAAGCTGCAATCCTGTCAAACATTTCTGTTCTTTAAAATAAAAAATGTAGACACTCTGAACATCTTAACAGAATTCTGATGTATTTGAACTTTAAAAAAGCCTCATAAAGATAAATCCATGGTCACAATATTCATGATTTTCAGAAGAAAGGCAAAATTCATAGAATCATAGAGTTGGAAGAGACCACAAGGGCCATCCAGTCCAACCCCCAGTCAGACGAAGTACTTACGAGAACAGGACCCTGTTGGTGGCTTTGAGGTGTTTAGTGAATGTTTAGGAACTTTTGAAGGTTATTTGAAATGGACTGTGTCAAGTGTCAAGATTATAGCAGATAGGTTTTTTTAATTGTGTGGGCTGTAATGCTGAAATGATCTTTTTAATGGACTTTGCAAACATGACTATATAAAATCTTTTAGACTTGTCTGTATGATGGACCTTCAAAGGGCACAGTGCTTGTAGTATCAATGCCATTTTACTGATGGAACAGCAGGAAATCATGTCAACAAAACAGAAAAATCCCTTTCCCCTCTCTGTGTGTTCATGCGTGTGCCTTCAAATTTCTTGGTGACTTATGGTGGCCCCATGAATTTCATAGGGTTTTCTTATGCAAGGAATATTTGGATGTGACTTGCCATTACCTTCCTCTGTAATATAGCCTACAGCATTGGTGGTCTCCCATTCAGGTACTAAGCATGGCTAACCCTGCTTAGCTCCAAGATCAGACAGGATACCGAGATACATATTTTTGTTTCTCCTTCTCAGTTTCTAGATTGGCCCATATTTGAGTCTGCTTTTTGTTAAAGAGGGCTATCCTGATTTTTTTTTTTGTCTGAGTTTTCCCATTGGCTAGTTTTTTTTAACGTTTGAATGTTTAAAACGTTAAACTGAAAAAAATTTAACTTTAAAATGATTAATTAAAACATTAAATGTTGGCTTCTGAACAACCATGCAGTGTAATCACCAGCAAAGACACAACCAAAAGATTTGCTGCAAGTTCAGAGAAACAAATTGAAAGAGGGGAGGTTCAGCATTATATGCCACCTTTAGACAAATCATGGCAAAATCTTCAATGTTTTGGTTTGTTTATTTGTTTTAGTTTACATGTTAAATGTTTGTGCTTCACATTATATGGTCATCACAGTGTTCAGTTGTTTAGAAGATGCACGCATCTCATTGCTAACATATTGATTTCATGGTTTATTGTCAGTATGCTGTTTTCTTGAATTTGAATGTTTAATTGTTTTAAATGTGACATATTGTTGTGGGAAACGTCATCTGGGAAGCCAAACAATAACAACAATAACGCCAAAGTGGAATCCTGTATCTTAGGGATACTGGTGCTTGAATCCCTTGGTGCTTTCTTATAAGTGGAATATAAATGTGGCATCCTTTGTATGACTAAGGCGGGATACAGACGGGCAAAAAGGGGTGTGTTCATGACGTCATGAAAGTATAGCCTTCAGACGGCCCATACCTGAATGCCGTCATGAACACGCCGCCCGCCCGCCCAAAGCGGGAAGAAGCGGCATTAAAAAGGTGCCGCTTTTCCCCGCTTCTTTTAAAAGCTCCGTGTCTGCTGCGTCACATAATGAGTCGGGGTCCAGGAACATGCGCAGTTTGCACCGAGGCTCTAATTAGAGCGTCAGATGCCATGCAGATGTGGAAGCTGCAGCACAGCTGCACTCTATTTTAATGCTCGTAACCCTAACCCTAGAGCAACATGTACGCATGCGCTGCTAGAATTGTGGAAAGTTTGGAATTTAAAGTGAACCCCTACACACATTCCTGTGCCATTTTCACCTGACAATAAAAAAACGCTAAAACTTTAAATATTTACATATGTACAAGGGAGGTGATGGGGGATGGCAGGGGGACAGCAGTGGCAGCGGCGACAGCTGTGGCTGTGCATTGCAGATTCAGCAAGAGCGCGGGGACCAAAGGAGAGGAGGCATCCATGATGCTGGTGACACTGGCAACGTGCAAGTGGACAAGGATGCCAACACCAGCTGGTCACCAGCTGGCAGGAGACCACCATTGTTCTTGGGTAGGGCGGGGGAAAAGGTTTAAAGGGGCCTGGGCGCTTTAAATGTACACATATGCTTTCTGCCGCCGGTGCTGAGCGCTGCAGCTGCGCAGCTGCGCATCCGCCAGCCGGCAAAAGAAAAAAAAAGCCACGGTTTTGGCCGCCCGTGCGGAAGCTGCCTCTCTCTTTGCAGCGTCCTGCGAAGCAGTGGTATGGAAACTGCGGGTCAGAAACGGCCCCAGGTGAGGTGTCTTCACTGCCCCCCGTGTGGAAGGCCCAACACCTGAGCCACGCCCCCGGGCGGGCGGTCTGGAGGCTCCGTATTCAGCAGAATACATCTCCAAGTCATCTTCCCCTGCCCGTCTGTAACCCGCCTAAATAATTCTTAATTCACTATGAGAACTGTTAATGCAGACATGCCTCTACTTATTATGGAATGCCTTTTATAGTCAGAGGACATGAAAATATGAGGCCAGTAGACCTAATCTGCTGGAGTGTTTCCTTTTACGAATGCCATTAAAAGAAACCAGTGTTGCTAAAGACTCATGTAGCTCCTGTTTCTTCAATGGAGTATGAACATGAAAGTATTCTGATTATACTCACATGTAGAACATATCTTGTCTGTATCCACATTACCCAGTACATTGTTGCTAGAAATGGGAGGCGTTATCCCAAGGTAAGTCTCTGGTTAGTGAAAGTTGTGCCAAATAGATTTAATCTTTTCCCATCTCTCTCTCTTTTTCAAATCTTGTAACC
Organism: Sceloporus undulatus; assembly: GCF_019175285.1. Lineage (NCBI taxonomy): Eukaryota > Metazoa > Chordata > Lepidosauria > Squamata > Phrynosomatidae > Sceloporus > Sceloporus undulatus. The sequence continues at coordinate 68,912,327 of NC_056522.1, read as the reverse complement.
TACATGTCAAACCCTTGCCAATCAGTTTTGTCCACTCCGCACCACTACATAGCTGGTATTTCAAGTACAGGGAGGAAGCAGACTATTTGTTATTACATTTGTTATGCCTGGCATGCTTTTACAGCATAACATTCCTTTCATAAACAACTTGGCACTCTTTACATGTGAGCTTACTGTCTGGGTCTGTGTTGCCCCTTCTAGTTGAATGAGGAAAAGGAGGAAGACGTAGGCATCTAAGGTTCTTTATAGCTTATAAAGCAGGAACAGTACATTTTGACTTGTTCCAGTACAACTAATATTGCTACCTCAGGCTCACAGGCATCAAAGCCCTAATAACTCTGCCAATCTGTTATCTGGACTTTTTGGGTTGGCAGTGCATGCAGACCACTCAGTAGAGTTGCAGATAACACACAGTGTTGAAGAGGCATGGTGAAAACTCCACTATTTCAACACTAGTTTGCACCAGATAGAAACATACATGCACACACAGTCTTAACCTGTGGTGATGCCATTTCGGCCTACCCATGCCTACCCTTGTTTTAAAAATGAGGAGAAACAGGAAGAAACATAGCTTGCAATTCCAATGCCAAAACAAACTATGAAATAATTGTTTTTGATAATGTCTTGGCAGAGTATTAAGCACAACTGCTTTCAGTCTTGTGGCTTAATTTGTGCCTACCCCAGAAAATGTTTGGTAGTAGTCAGAGTCCTGCAATGGGTGACCAAATTAAAATAAATGATGTCTGCATGTTTTCAAAGGACCTGTTCCTAAATGCTTAGCAGGATCTTATGTCTGCACATTCTTTCTTTGTTGTCTTTATAACCTATTCTCTCTCTGATGCAGGACAGTTAAGGTCCAGAAGTGTTTTATATCAGGCTAGATCCAGACTAGTTTCAAGGCTGGAAGAAGTACATCAGCCAGCCAGAGTCCTTCCCCTGGATTTAAGAGTAAGGACCAGGACTCCCAAGCAAACTCTTCTCTTTCTTGAAATTAAACATTGAATCATTGGCCATGCAGAATGAGTAATTCTAGAAGCTGTAGTTTAAAAAGGGTAACTTTTGCAAACTCTGGAAATGAGTGCAGAGCAAGTGTCAGCAATAAGAAGGACAGTGACACATGATGAAAAATGCAATCATAGATAGTTTAGTGGGAACCAAAGCTGAGAAGGATATACTCCCCCAGTGCTATGTCAGAGAAGCAAGCATAGCCTGTAGTCCTGATATTTTATCTAAGCCATGGGGGTTACCTTTTAAGGCAAAAGGTTAGTGGAAGGAGGGATAAAGATTCTTGGGCCAGTTTCATATTATCAGTTTGGTTTGTGTGCTTCAAATAACAGGCTCCGAAAAGTTCATTGTACTTTCTTTGCTACCACCGGTGAATGGTTTTACCCTGAAAGTTTTTTTAAAAATCGATACAAGCATACATGAGTTTCATGTCAGCTTGATTGAGAACTATGCCATTGAAAAACAGCTTCCTACAATGCACATTTAGAAAACAGACCTGAATGCAGCACTTTCTCTTTAATGAATGATTAATCCTCTCAGTTGGCTCATATACACAGCAGCATAGCTTCCATTGAGCCTTGCCAACTTGAAAACTCCTGACTCATTCCAATATCACTTAGAGCCTCAGCTGAGTAATAAATTCAGCATCAGAGATGTGCCCTTGTTTGATGCTATAAAAAGTCTTTCTTGGATGTTGCTGTGTCTTCATATGCACAATATATGTTAAAGGCACCAAGATCAGAGGAGGTCCAGGATTCAAAATGAAAGGTGTCTCCCCCCCCCCCCCCGGGAATACTCACTTCACTTAAATCATCTAAATAATAAATAAGTGTATTTTAAAACTACCTCTACTTCACTGCTGCTGCCGCCACCCCCGGGAGCCCTTTCCAGGTGGGCAGATAAGGTGTGGGGGGGGGGGGGAGGAAGGCTGGGGCATTCTGTTACTGATGCTGCCACTCCTCAGCAACCCTTTCCAGGTCAGGCTAGGCAGTGGGAGGGAAAAGAGAGCAAGGGAGTCTGTCACTGTTGCCCCCATGAAGCCCTTTCTGGCCCATGGGAATGATGCTTTGAGTTACTGTACTGGGTGACACCACCCCTAGTGATACCACTAAATATAAATCACAACACTTAGCACTCATCAGTCAACATGACCAGTGGCCATGCTGTCTGGAGGATTCTGGGACTTGTAAACCCAGACGTAACATGTACAAGTTCTTATCAGAGTAAATATTGCATCTGATCCCCATCCTTCGAAATATAATAAAATAGCCCTGCTCAAAACATGCTCTGGATAGCTGGAGAACCTTCCAAGAAAGGTGTTTCGAGATGCATGGAGGATCTCTCAAAGGAAGAAGGGAAGGAAAGTTCTGTTGCACTATTGGTCAGATGCTAGTACAACCCTGGAGTTTGACACATTCTAATTTTAGTTGAATGTCTCTAAAGGTTAGCTGTTGTGGTTGCAATCCAGAAGATTTCGCTCTCCCTCCCACCCCTTTTGCCTCTTTAGCAAACCCACATTTGTGAAGGACTATTTCTTCGGTTTAACATCTTCCCTAATCACGGTGCTCATTTTTCATTCCAGCATGCTGGATTGAGCGACATGCTCATTTTGCCCATTTGCAGATGGTAGGGTGGATAAGTGCTGCCTTGGCTGCCGAGTTATTAAACAGGTGGGATATCTGTAGTGCCATCTAATACCAGCTGTTTTTACCGAATCCATAGAAACTGTTTAAATCCCAAAGCAGGGGTTACTTATTCATGTATAGGTGCAGAAATTTTAGTCAAAACATTGACCACAAAACCCTGAGCTGACTTACGTACAGGTCAATGGAAGTACTGTACATTAACTCTTAAATCAAAAAAGAACCATTTCTTAGTGAAAGGCAGGAGTGTAATCTGTCTTGGAAGCACTGCCCCCCCCTTTTCTATCCTCTCATCCATCCAGCCTTTAGTGTGAGCACAGACAGTTAAACCTGCTGGAATTTTGTATGTTCTTAGGCATCATTTTCCTTTACTTCATTCTTTGCATGCTTTGTTACATGCCTCTAAATTTTACCCTCCACTTAATCCATGGGTCTTATCAAAATCCATAATTCTGGCCCCAACATCTGTCCTTGATTTATACATGAGGTTGACTTATAGTTAAGTATATATGGTAGTATTTATATGTGGATAATTCTGGACTGAATTTTTTAAAATTCTATTTTATACATTAATCCGTACATCAGTGTTCTCTGGGTAAAAGAAGTTGTGTTCCATCTAGAATCTGATTACATTTTTTTCTTTACTGTCATTTGAAAATAAATGGTGTCAAGGCAGTTGGCCAAGCCGTTCCTTTTGTTATGTTGGTTCCTGGTAGATAGCCCTGGCTGGTTGGCTGATGGTTCAACAATGGATTCAGAGATGGTCTCTTGATAGCTAGAGATAGCCATCAGAGCATAGAGAACATGTTAGCCTACCAACTGAGGAAGAGGTCACACTGTGTGTGGTGACAGGGGAAAATGTAACTGTTTATGGAAAACTGTGAACAAGTGAACGTTTTATAAGGTGTGCAGATTCTTTGTCTATGGCTAATTTTCATGCCATAATCCTGGTGGGTAAACATTGACGCTAGCTTAACTCAGTCATCAATCAAAATGGAGACTGTATTCAAGATATCAGAAGACTTAGGAGGGGTATCTATGAAGGAACAAGATCCTCAAGGGCAAAGATATATAACTTAACATAAAATCAGATTCATCCATACCATAGTGTTTTCAATTTCTTTGTATAACTGTGAAAAATGGACAATGGAAGGAGCTGATGCAGGGAGGGAAATCAACTCATTGAAATGAGTGCTGGTGAAGTTTTTACATTTACCATGGACTGCCCAAAATTGGTTCTAGAGCAAATCAAGCCTGCATTCTCAGGAGAAGTCTACATGACAAAACTAAAACTATTATACTTTGGAAGTGTCATAAAAATATGACTCATTAGAACATCCAGCTCACCCATCATAGTCATCCATGAAATATCTTTTACAATGGGAATTGGGATACAGCTTTTAGAGGTTCCCCACCAGATCAGAAAGCTTCTTCTTCTGCTATCTCCAACCAATGACTGGTGACAAGAAGAAATTAAAAAATAATTTAATTTTAAGTGCCTGCTGTGTAGAGCTGAGCAGTACTTTCAAAGCATGAAAGTATTTCGCATAGGTAAGCTATGCTTCGCATAGGAGCTTATTCCTGAGACATTCATAGAACCAAGCTTTAGTTTTTATGCTTGCTGAGAACATTTTCACTAAAGTTCTGGCTTTGTTTATTCTGCCTTGCACCTTGTCCATGATCCCTCCCCTGCTAGAATGCAACCCCAAGACAGTTCCCAATTTGCAATTAATCCAATTGGCCAAAAAAGATTTCCCACCTCTGCTTTAGGGAATTTGCTTCCAAGTGTCAACAATGAGATGGCCCTGACTAAGTAAAAGGACAGCAGCCAGGGGACGGGGGCTGGATGATATGCATTGCAATAAGCTTCAGCGAGCCTGCAGCTTTCAAAGTCCACCAGAATGGGTAAAACCAGTGGTGCAGTTATAAACTGCGAAGTACAGGTGGTTATCATGAACAACCCCCCAGCCATACTTTGAAGAAGAGTCCAAAAATGGAGGCAGTGTTATTGACCCATATGAAGGAACCAGATCTTAACTGTTTGCATCCCCTCTAGGAGCAGATATTTTGTCAAACCACCTCCAGATACTTTGTATTGCAACAGGAATACTCACAAAATGTCTGAACCTTAAATGAGCTATCTAGGGTGCTGAATGTATTTGGCGAATTGGGTTCAGCCCCTTAGGCCCCATTCCCACTGGCTTATAACGCGGATCAAGAATCGAATTATGTGTGCATTGTTCAAATTTGATCATGCATTCGATCCTCATTGCGCCAATTTCGTTCCCATTGGAATTCGGATCTGATCCCCATGTATTCGATTTTTCCTTGGAAAACCTGAATCAGTGGTGGATAAGCCAGTTTTAAAAGGGTGTACATTTTTAGAGGTTTTTCCTGCGCTTCCTGACCCTGATTCGGGGCAAATGAATGGGAATGACAAGGGTGTCTGATTCAGGAGCTTTGGGATGCTCAAGGGGCTGGCCTGGGGGTGTCACCAGCTTGTTCTCTTTCCTGCATTACTGGAACCATTTTCTCCCATTCACATAGCCTTTCCCCCGGTGGAGTGGGAAGCAGGGTAAGGCGATCGCATGTGTAGACAAATTAATTTTTTTTTAAATTAAGCTTTCAATCACTTAGGCATTCTGTTGGGTGTCCAAACACAGCAAATTGCTACATTGACCTCCAAATATGGTAAACACATTATGCCCCCTGCAACCCCCCCTGCTCTACATGCATAGATCTACATGTGAGGAGACCCATTGAACACCATTTTAACTATTCTTTTTTCTTTTTTTTACTTGCTTGCTTGATCGCTCCCCAAACAGCCCAGGGAGCAATGGGGAAGGCAAAGGAACTTGGGGGAATGGAGGCTCCTTTTTCCCTTTCCCAGAGGGAGTCTGGGAAGACACAGGAGAGACTGGGAGGCAAAGGGACATGGGGGGAATAGAGGCTCCCTTTTCCCTTTCCCTGAGGGAGTCTGGGAAGACACAGGAGAGCCTGGGAGGCAAAGGGACATGATAAGGCTCCCTTTTCCCCTTTCCCTGAGGAGTCTGGGAAGACACAGGAGAGCTGGGAGGCAAAGGGACTGGGGGGAATGGAGGCTCCCTTTTCCCTTCCCCAGAGGGAGTCTGGGAGGACACAGGAGAGCCTGGGAGCAAAGGGACAGAGTGGGAAGAGAGGCTCCCTTTTCCCTTTCCCTGAGGGAGTCTGGGAAGACACAGGAGAGACTGGGAGGCAAAGGGACATGGGGGGATTGGAGGCTCCCTCTCCTTTCCCAGAGTGGAAAAGTGCCTTAGCGATTGATTGGCTGTGATGTCAAGTGCTTAGGTGCTTGATTGACAGCTGCTTTTTTAAAAAAAGAGGTTCTGGAAGGGCAATGGGAACGGGGAGCACAAAAGTCCGCTTCAAATTACAACTGAGAAAATTTCAATGGGAACGAGAACATGGGTCAAAAAACCCTGGGTCCATTGGCCCCCTTTCGTAATGGGAACAAGGGAGCAGATTCAAATACGACTTGGAAAAAAAATCTGAGTCAGAATCACAGCAATATAAGCCGCTTTTTTGCCAGTGGGAATGGGGCCTTGGGCACGTTACAGACCACCTGAAATCGGTGGTCTGCCGGCGCCGTCATTTGCGGCATGGAGGAGCCCCAGTGGCCAAACCGCACGGCTCCTCCACACCGCAAAAAAGAAGCCCCAAAATGGTACTTCTTATTGCGACGCGCTAATGACATCGCGAGGCACCAATGGCGCACTCGCGACATCATTTGCGGCGTGCGGACGCTAAGCGTCCGCTACATCAAGATGGCGGCGCCCATGTAACGGACGCCACCATTTTGTACGTCCTCAGGACGTACTAGGTTTAGGGGCATCCGGAAGGGACGCCCTTTCCTAACCCTAGTACGTCCTGGGGACGTACTTTACGCCCATGCGGAACGGGCCTTAGAGAGCATCTTATAATTCAGCCTAAAACCTGAAGCTGATTCACTGCCTAACTGATATATAAGCCATCAGCTATTACTGAGTATTTCCTCTATCGGGTTACCTGAGCATGCCCAGTGTATCTGTAAAACATGTCTTTAGTGGTCACTTTCAGCATATTTTGTGGTTTTATTAAGCAGTATAATAACTACTGCTACATCCTTACTATGCTCTCTTAAGAAGCGAAATATACTTAAGAAATGAATGATTCTGAATACAAATGTGACAATTTTGACTTCGGTTGCAGTGACAGATAAATCCAGCAGGTGGTAGAAGGCAACCATAATGAATGAAAGAAGCTCAGTGCATTGGCCTCATTTTATTTAAAAGAAATTTGAATGGCGGAAATCAAGTGTTACTGTAGAAATACTTAAATTGTTTGGGACATTGATCAGTGCATAAATAAACAAGAGTTTTTAAAAGACATCTAAAATATTTCTAATGATTAAATATATTTGGATTATATTGCTATTCCACATTTTTGATCAAACTATAATAACATGAAGTTAAATCAACATATAAACATTAAGAGAAGATTAGATATGCTACTCTACTCCCCTTTAATTTTAATGTCTGGCAAGATGTGTGCTCTGTTGTATAAGTATCTGTTCCATCTTTGCAGGATGAAGTAAATGGTTGAAACGGGCTGGAGATTTTTTGGCTCCCACAGTCCCTCACCAGAAACAATGCTGGATGTAGCTTTTGGGAGTTGTAAGCTAAACAGCCGGAGAGTCATTTTCCTGCCATATCTTGGATAAAACATAGTGCAAGACATTTGGGAGGGGGACTGTATCACTGAAAAAGATGCTGACACAGATGATAATTCCATGAGTGCCATTCATGGGCACAGTCACTAAAATGAAAGTTGTTAGGGTATTATGTTAAGGACTAAAATTAACAGGATGCATAACTGTCATGTTCAGTCATTGTTCAGAATGTGAAATGTGCTTGAATTAAAATCTCTCTCTCTCTCTCTCTCTCTCTGTGTGTGTGTGTGTGTATACAGTCTAAATTCAGTAGTTCAAAAGTAGATAAAATGTGGCCATCCAGCTGTTGTTGCACTACAAAACTTACCAGCTCTAGCTAGCCAACAGGGAGGAACAGTGAAAACAGTATCTGGATGAGATGCATTTTACCCAATCCTGCAAAACTTACAAGTGTAGACTCAGTAAATCAGTGGGAACCTGGTAAGCCAACACTTTCGTATGCTGGCTTGATCGGATCCATTGCATCAAGAGAATTTACTAAAACATGTTGACTCATCAGGTTATCACTGATTCCGTGGGCCAACTAGAGTGGTGAATAATAATGGCCATTAAGCCAATACTCTTAGTTGCTCCCTAAAACCAAATGCATTTTTCAGCTGTGTGAGATTTAGGTTGACCTTCTACGAAAAAGGTTTTCATGTCTCTTACGGGTGGGGAAATTACATACTTGTCCCCTCTTCTGGATCACAAATATAAGAAGATACCTGAGCCTTATCTACTGCAACTCATCATTTCAGCAGTGTTCCAGATGTTTACACCAGCACCTGCTTACTAAAGACAAATGGCTGCCTAAATACTTTCCTTAACATTATAGCATTTTACAAAGGTCATCCTTGTGGCTATAAGAAGTTAACTGTGATAAATGGTAGGTGTTGTAATGTGTGTTACAAGTACTAAGACAATTGGCAAACCTCCAAGAAAACTAAATTGCTTCAAAATATAAAGACAGTAAGTAGGGGAAAATACATGACCATTCTTGTGTGCTGGTTGTTTACAACACATTCATCAAGCTACATGTTGAATGTAAGAACCAGGGCTGGTCCAATATATTTTTCTGTCTGATACAAAATACCAAATGCTGCCCTCACTCATACTCAACTAAATTAGGGCACATATTAACCATAGTAGCCAAGGTGGTTTGGAACAGAGGGCAAGGGGGGAATCCCCATCTCTAAGAGTAAAAATACAATAATAAATTAAATGACTAATAAATTACTCCTTCCCTCTTTCTAATGGTAGAACCAACCCTGGGAAAAATTGATGTAAGGGATTGTGAATCTCTTGGAACAAACTCCCTAAAGTTGTTTGGATGTTGTTCCCTTGTTTCTGTCTCTGTACATTTGTCACAACTCAAGCAAAAAAGCTCTCTTTATGCTAGAGATTTGAAAGAAAATGCCATTCTGTAACCTGTTGGACCTGATTAAATCTATTTATTGGGTCCATTAACTGCTATAGCATCCTGTTTCTATTTATATATATGTTTTGGTCTAATTCCAATTGCTAGTCTCCACCAAAGGACAGCCATTGAATCACTGGGGTTGCTAGAAGTGTCAATTTACCATTCAGCAGTTTTCAGTGATGTCTACTCCAATTTGGGTTTAGAGCTTAGGTTTTATAAATTAGTCTTTCCCAACTCATTGCCCACTCCCATGTGTTCGTCTGCAATTTCCATTATCTCTAGCCACCATGGCTAACAGATATTCTGTCTGGGGTACAATCAACAGGTTTTAAGAGTATCATGAGGATGATTAAATATGCATCTTTCACATAAATATTATCAGATAATCTGATCAGTTCAATGTCTTTTAACATGTAGTTCAAATATACATCAGTTGTGCAGATATAAGCAATGTAAAGGAACTGGGTTGCAGGGGGATGACCAATCCAGATTGAGGTTCATGCACTTTAGTGTGGAATCTGAGCTAGCTGCTTTGTTGTTTGTCAAAGTCTATCCCTGATACCACAGCAGGTTGTAACCAGTCAGGAAGATGAAACAAGAGCTACTAATTACCAGGTTTTAACGCTGAGGGGGTGGGAGGAGAAGGCATTCCACATGGCTTAAACGTAGGGGACCAGATGCCGTGATTCAGCACATTCTAATCCAGCCAAAGCAGAGCACGGTTCCCCCCCAAACTGGCTTTGCACCAGTCCATACAACTGATAAAGACCAGTCTAGAGGAGAGGAAAACAGCAATGCATGTGCTTCTTTGCACATTTGGCTTCTCGCTTAAACAGAGGGACATCCAAGAAAAATGAGTGCCTGTCTGTTAATATTTCCCAAATTAATGCATCCCCAATTATGAATTAAGTACAGGCTTCCCTCCAGATGTCCTAGATTACAACTATAATCTCCAGATACCATGGCAGACTGCAGTGCTGGGGATTACTGACACTGCAGCAATAGCATGTAGAAGGAAGCTGCTTGGGGGAAGCTGAAAGAGAAAGACAAACTAAGGACATTGAAAGCTATCATATGGACAGGTCAGTAATATTCCCCCAAAACCTGAACTGAATCCAGGATCTGTCTTCCACTAACAGAAGGGCTTGGTATCTGATTTTAGAGACCCCCTTGTCCCACAGTTCGCACAGATTCTCAACTATTTGGGTAGCATATCCAGAATACATGACCATTTTGGTGTGCTGGTCTTAAAGGACTGTTATGGGGAACTCAGTACAGTACTGTACAGAAATTTAAATCAGGATGCAGCCAGGCCAGTATGTTTATTTCACTATGCATGCTCATGAAATCAAGATTCGGCTTTCCAGGGGGTCAAACAGATGGGCCAAAAGAAGCAGTTTCAGGCCACTTTGGGCGGTGTGGTGTTTAGATGACCCCCCTCAAAGCGGCCTGAAACCATGCCGCAGTCACACAAAGGGGGAAAAACCAGACTAAAAAGAAGTGGAAATAAATTGTTCTAACACAGAAAGTGTGAACCTTTGGCCAGCCATGTAAATGCCGCAATGCCAATGTGAGGGGGCCATGTAGGGGGGGGCATGATTGAGCATTGCTACTGTTTTACTGATCCTGGTGGAGGATCGCAGGTGCAACTGTGTGGAAAATCAAAGGGACAGCCATCCAATGGGATGGCAATCTAGGCAGTAGGCAGTCACTGGTGGCATGTTTGTGTGATGGTGCATATGGATGGTGGGGATTTTTTTTAAAAAATTACTCAGCAGCATGGCTTGATGCCAGGAGATGCGGTCATGGCATGAGCATGCAGGACGCTTTGGGAGTGGTTGGTGCAGTCAGCGCTGTTTCGACCCGCTCTCAGAGAAAGAAGCTTTGACCTGCTTTTTCCTGCTCATCTGCTTGATCCTCAAGTCACCATTTACATGAAACAGTACTAACAAAACTGGGTAAACATTTCCCTAACACTGGTAAAATACAGGGAGAAGTCTCTTGTTCTGCAAGGGTGTAATTTATCTGAATTATGTGCTCCTTTGTTTGAATCTGTTATTGTAAGCAAACAGAAATGTTCCCAGGACTTTACTTTTTCAATAACAATATATTTGACTCTCTGTACACCATGATGTAGTGGTTTGAGCATTGGACTATGACTCTGAGGAACAGGGCTTGAATCTCTGCTCGGCCATGAAACCCACTGGGTGACCCTAGGCAAGTTACACTCTCTCAGCCTCAGAAGATGGCAATGGCACCCTCCCACAAAGAAATTTGCCAAGAAAACCATCTAATTGGTTTTTCTCAGGGTCACCAAAGGTAAGAAATGACTTGAAGGCACACAACAACAACAGCAGCAACAACAACAACAACAACAACAAAAGCACAGATGCTCAGATGTAAAGAAGACAAATTCTGTATAATATATGCAAAAATAAGTTTCTGGCTCTAGCACAAAATGCTGCTCTTGGCTTCAGTATTGGGACTGTGTGCATGTCCTTAGCATGGTCAACAATGGCAGTTCTAACAATATGCATAACCATGATGCTTGAATGCATCAGTACCTCTTTCATTAGATGGAGGGATGAAGAGGTGGTGCCAGGCTCACTCCATCCATCTCCTCACCTAAAAAAATATCACAACTTTGGGGGGGGGGGCAATTTCTATAAATAGAGTAGTGGACATGCACAGTTCAGGATAATCATGTTTCATGAAACTGTAGAGTTTTCTTTTTAAACATTTACTGGTTATTCTAATTTATTCAAGACATGATGGAAAGTCAGTCTGGAAGTTGGAAATGCTAGGAATGAAAATTGTTCCAGTGACATATTACCTTAATTGAACCTTAAAAGCACTGTTCTTTCCAGCAGGAATTTGTTGTAATCCCTAGTTAGTAATTTGTACAGCAGAACCTATTCCTTTATATTTTTGTTGTGCAAGAAAGCTATTGGTTTAAATACCAACTTTAAAAAATGAGTTGTATGTACTAAATTATCTTCTTTAAATAAAAAAAAAACAAGCTCTGTTTCTCTAAGACATAAAGGGGGAGAATTTAGCCTATGTTAATATCCACATTTCTGCTCATTCTTACACAAACTGGTTTATTTATTTTTTACCCTGCTCTTCACTAAAACTGATAAATTTTAAAACTATAAAATACAAATAGTACAAAAACCAAATAAGATGGTAAAGCAGCACAAATCCAAATCAAAATCAGAAACACAGTTTCTTTGATTTTTAGAAAGCCTTGGAAAATAAAAAGGGGTTTGTACTGAAAAAGATAGCAGCATAGGCAAAGAAAGCCTCCTTGGGAAGAACATTCTGGTTTCTAGACATATCATTACTATGTCAGTTTTCTCTTCACCACCATTTGTCTCATCTTGGAGGCTTCTAGAGAAAAGCCCCAGACCAGCTGTTGCTCACCCCAGCACCCTCCAGATGTTTTGGACTATAAGCCCCATCATCTCTTATCAACATGACCAAATATTATGAGCTATCCAAAAGGCCAGCTGCCCCAGATATCATTTCCTCAAAGGCTGAAAAAGGGTGCATTGATATCAAAGTTACATGCAAGCAAAATACTATTCAAAGGAAAGATTAAAAAAAACCTTCAACATACATAGATAGTTGGATTAAAAAAACTACTATAAACAACCCCAGACTTTAGACAACATCCTTCCTCCTGTCTTTATCCCACAATGACCATAATTAAAACTGAACTTGTCACCTCATCTCCATACCCACAAGGTTTTGAATTTAAATTGACATTCTCAAACACAACATGCTTACCATATATACTCAACTATGAGTTGACTTCATGTATAAGTCAAGGGCAGTTTTAGGAACCAAAATTATAGATTTTGATATGACCCATGGATAAGACGGGGATAAAACTTAGGGATGCATAACAAAAAATGTAAAGGACAAAACAAAGGAAAACGATACCAAAGAACTTATAAAATACTGGCAGGCATAACTGTTTGTGCTTACCTTAAAGGCTGGATGGATGAGGGAGAGAAGGGGTCGGTGCTTCTTTTAGGTGCTTTTGGGATGGACTAAGCTTTTCTTTTTTGCCACTTTATTCAGAGAAGAGGATAGTTTCTTTTCTGAAAAGAGTTAAGATACAGTATTTAGATTGACCTGTGGATAAGTCGACCCAGGTTTTTGGGGTCAATTTTTTGACTAAAATTTCTAGACTTATACAGTACATGAGTATATACAGCATATAGATCTGTCTCTGGATTTTCCACTCCAAGCATGCATCTGAAGAAGCAGACTCAAATTTATGAATGTTCATGCTACCAGCTTCTCTCTAGTCTCAAAGGTGCTACAAGATCCTTTTGCATACTGATTTTCAGACTAATGTGGATTCTTTGATTTCTATAAACAACTGTTTTCTTGCAATCCAACAAGAAACTTTCATAAAATTTCATAATATATATACTTCCCATATCTAGATATATACATCTTTTATATAAAAATGCTGGGAGAACAAAACGTAAACTGAGATTGGTTCTTCCACTCCTAGAATTTGACTAATATATAAAAAAAATGTGCTGAGACTACGTATAATGAAAAGAGGATGAGGAACCCTTTTCTACTCCAAGGCCTGAATTCCAGTCTGAGAAAGGGCTGTATTAGGCAAAACCAAATCTTAACAATTTGCTCTAGCAGAACTGCTTTCACGCATGGAAAACTCTTCTACCTTGCAAACAAGAGTGCCTGGGTATGCACAGCCTTGTCAACATACAAAAAATGAGCTCCTGTCTGAGGCAAAATTCTACAAACCACAGTTCCCAGTCTAATCCAGTCCATGTCATTTTGCAACACTAAAACTTGTCATTCTGTAAACAAGTGCTAATTTCACCGCATATCTTTTATAGGTTTTAAATAGCTTTATATCTACAAGATAAGAACAGAATATACATCACTGACTGGAGAGGAGACCTCTTGTGTACCAAATCAAACCCATGGATTGGAGGATTCCCCTCGCTTTGTGCAATGGTAAATTACAGCCATGCTGTAGACTCCAAACCAGCCTTAATGCAAATAGGTTTGCTATAAATGAAGACAACCATAACCCTGTGCCAAACCTTCCCTGAAATTACATCAGGAAAAAGAGACTGATAAATAGAGATGTTCCTGCTTATCCTGTAGGCTCCTTGAAAACAGGAAGGCCTCCTGCACTAATCTCCCAGGCAACCCACAGATATCTCTCATTCAGGGACGTAGCCAAGGGCGGGGTTCTTGAGGTGTGCTTCTGCACTGCCACACTCAAGCCCCATTATAATGGTGGCACTTAGTCTAGACCCCCTCCCTTCCTAAAATCCTAGCTACGTCCCTGTCTCATTCACAAACACACAGACAAAATAGATGGACCCTGCAGAGTTTAAGGAAAGTAAAGTGTATATTTTTAAACTAAAGATACCCATCTTCCTTCCTTTCTCTTCTCATTCCAGCCTATGCCAGTTTTTGTTCTTCTAAAAAATCAGGTTTTAAAAAAGTTTTAACAAACTTTTTTTAAAATTACATTTTCTTTGCAAATGCTTTGTCTCTAGGATATCAGTGTTCAGATCTAGGTATTGTTTGGCAGATTGTAGCCACCATGAAAAAGGAACTAAACACAAAGAGACAATCCCTGCTCTCTAAAAAATTCTATACTACTTTCTAAAACGTCGCCAGCTGCTTTGGCCTCTCCATAAAAAAGAACAAATCCAGCAGGGTGGAGGGGTGGGATTGTAACCCACCTTTCCTGACCAGACACCATACTGTACAGGGAACCATGGGATCACGGCCCCTTTCACATTACACAATTATAGTGCTATATTCCACTTTAACTCCAACAGCAACCGTTGGAATCCTGGACTGCGCAGTTTAGGGAGAGGCAACTAGGATGCTCAACCACAGAGTGCTAATGACTCACCAAACTACAAATCCCAAGTTTCCATAGGATGTTATCACTTTAGCTAAGTTGAAACATGGTGTAGTGCCTTTGCTCACAAGCCTGCATCTTCCCAGAAAGGAGGAAAACAGTCAATTTAATAGAATACAAGGATGGATGGAGGACAATGAGACATGGGTTTGTTTTTAATAGATCAGGGGAAAGAGGAAAAGCAATGGGCATAAAATTTAAAACCAATCCCTACATAACAAAATAGGAGGGAAGGGAGTCATTCATTAAACCAGTCTCCAAATATGCAACAGTCCTTCTTACTCAGTCTAAAGAGTAAATGAGGGCAGAATTGTGGGAGTTTCAGTCCAACACATCCACAGGCATAAGGCTGGGAAAGGCTGCAGCAGTCCTACGGAAGCATTTTGAACTACCGTATAAGGGTTACAAGAACAATAAGTCAACAAATGAACAACAGTATGATATTAAAGAAACTATTGTCCTCCTGTATATTTGTTTGTTTATTGAATTCTTTTATAAAATCACTTTTGTATGTGATTGGGGAGGATGGTGGTTGAGGCTTCCTATAAGACTAATGAGACTGGACCCCTCAAAAATGATCTGGTAAACTTGGACCATCAAGAACCTGTGTAGCTGGGCTGCCTCAGGAATTACCAATTAGAAGTGTACTAAATGATCAAATACTAAGAAATATTAAGGCAGGTATTGCTGTTGAGCTCTTGAAGAAGTAATGTTGCCTGCAATCCATGCTATGCACACTTACTTGAAAGCAAGCAATGCTGAACACATTGAAGAATTGCTGAAGTACACAATGTGCTTGTCTGAGTCTTAATATTTAAGGATGATAATGGATGAGCAAAGTAATATGCCCTCCCACATCAGGTACTTACAAGTAGCCAAAATTAATAACAACCTGTCTGGCAAAATTAAGCTCTCCCTCTATGCTAAAAACAGTCCTAACATCCTTGGACGGAGTTCCTCATGCTTTGTATGGGGAGGACCCAAGGTTTTTTTTTTAGTGGAATGATACAAATAACCTCATCCACACATTCTGGGTTTGTTATTCACACTATGGAACCACATCTCTGTGCATCTCTGCAAGTTCAGTTGCTCACATGTGCCAGCACTTAAATAAACATGGAGTCGATGATGTGAATGTATTCGAAATGCATTCAAGGCATGCAGTGTTTAATGCTGGGTTTATTCACATTGGTTATTCACACTGCCAATGATGCAAATCTTTTTTAAAAACTTGGGGAAAAAACAGTATTGATTATCCTGGGTTAAGTGGGATTTTTGGCAGCCCTGCCCAACTTAATCGGGTGCATTTGTGATGCATGTGAACAACAGAGATTCACCTAGGATTCATCCTGTATTATTTTCACCATCTGAATAAGCCTCCAGTACCCAACTCTGGGGGAAAAACTGGGGAAGAAGTAATGCCAACAATCATTGACTGAAATCCCAGCAAGCCACTATCAGTCACAACAGTCAGAAATGGGCTAGACTGATGAAGGGTTTGACTCAATATAAGGCAGTGCCATATTTTCATATTTCTCTTATTAAAACCTCTCTACAGTATGTGTTCGAGTTATTTACATATTCAATACTGAAAGCAACACAAGAGGAGCTTCTGTCCCTTCAAAGGTTTGGGTTGGAGGCAGGGCCCTCTTTTGCTTTTCATTCTTTCAACAAATCACCCCCCTTCCTTTCCCTGAAAAAAAAATTAATTTCACAGCTCACAAAACAATTTAGGGGAAAGGTTGGTCTACAATTCCCAGAATCGCCCAGCCTTCACATGCAGGCTGGGGGATTCTGGGGACTGTAACCCAAAACAAAACAAACAGACCAATAAATTGTTTTTAAAAAAAAACACACACACCCTTTTTATGCTCTGATTAATTTTATTTTTATGATATGCTACTATGCATTTTTGACACTGGAAGTCATATCTCCTGTTTGTTTTGTTTCCAGGGGAGACAGACTGTCCTGCAAAACCAAGGCTATCTTGAGTGCATCAGGTGGGTTCCTGTCTCTTTCTTACATTTGCACAGTAATGCTTACCCTGAAATACTGGGACTAGAACAATAAAAATGCTGTAATGAATGCAGCTGACATAGCTCTTGTACAGAATGAATAAGCCCTGAGAATGATACTCTGAACACATGTTTCTTATATCAAGGAAAGAACAGGAAGAGTGTTTTAATGAAAGGTTATCTGCCCCTGCCCTTTAAGTTAAGCATTTTTATTGTTTAATTCCAAAGGCTGAGCATGGAAACATTACTTGTTTGGAATGAAACTCCCATATCCCCCAGCCACACCCAGCCACAAAAGTAACTCTTCAAAGCTCTGTTTATGGCTGCATCTGCACTGCAGAAATACTCCTGTTTGACACTGCTGTAATGGCCATGGCTCATTGCTATGGAATTTTGGAATTTGTGGTTTTGTAAGATATTTAGCTTTCTCTGTCAGAGCGCTCTGGTACTGCAACAAATGCAACAGTTCCTAGAAATCCATGGCAGTTATAGCAATGTCAAAATGGAGTTTTCCTGCAGTGCGGATGCAGCTCAAATCAAGGGTGGGTAACATACAATACCACCCGGGTGGTCTTCTGTGATCCCCAGGAAGTGAAAACAGGCAGTGAAATGGATGTAACTTTTGTATCACTTCCTGCTGTAAAATAAAAAAAAGGTCTCTGCTGGTTCTCAAATGGCCCAAGGAAGCAGAAATCTGGGGAAAATGCCCTTCCAGAGTTGTTAGGAGCAGTGGCGTCACCAGGGTTGGTGTTACCCAGTGTGTTAACTCATGGTATCACCCCCACATTGACCTCCTCTGATTTCAAACCATACAGAATCCTTAGTAATGCTTTTTTGCACTAATGTTGCTTGTAAATTATAATTCCCATATGCCACTGAATGTAATGCTAATAGTTGTGACATAAACAACTAGCAAAATTAAAATTACAATTACACAACCTAAAAGTATTTACATATACATAGTGAAGATTCAGTTGAAATGTGATGTTGTTAAATAAAATTTAAAAAGAATAAAATTGTTTTGTTGAACCCTTTCCTGTATTGTTATGTATTCTTATATCTATTATGGTATTATTTCTTAGATTGTACACCATGGGCAGGTTTACTTTATCTATTTTATTGTTTGTATGTATAGCACTGTGTAAATCTACAGCGCTATATAAATAAAGCATAATAATAATAATAATAATAATAATAATAATAATAATAATTTCTAATAAAATATTTTTTAAAAAATTAACACTTGAAATTTAAAATTTTAATTTTTTTAAAAAATCTGGGGCCTCTCCTTTCTCCTCCCACTCAGCTTCATCCCACTCCCACCATCTCTTAAAGCATTTTAAAAGGAAGCAGATGAATGCCACAGCCCATTTCTGCCAAAGGATAGGTGTTTGAGGAGCAGTGGTGTCACCTAGTGTGGTCCGCACCCCCTTAGTGACACTACCAGTTAGAAGGCATGGGCGGGGTTAATTATTTTTCTGGTGGAGTGTAAGCCAAATCTGAAACATTAGAAGACTGAAATATAAAAATATCAATTTAGTATGAATGTAACAAGCGAGATGTGCAAAACATGTGTATGCTGGTTCAGAATTTATATATCTTTTTTTATCCCTCACAATTTAACTTAGGACCTGAGCAGATGGTGCTCACCCAGGTTAGTCCCTGGGTTGGTGTGGGGACGGGCAAATGTTCACATAACCATCGCTGCACCGATCCAAGACCTGGGGCCGCTTCTTACCTTTCTGGCATGCCATCCATCTGAGAGGCCCCCTCAGTCTGATGCAGAAATGAGTCACCTGGCTGCACACATGTGGACAGATGGTCAGTTTCTGCATCAGTCAGGGCAACAGGGGGGCTTCTGAGACAAATCACATGCCTGAAAGGTAGGAGCATGGAGGGGGGGGGCTGTCTGAACAACCCACTTTTGCTGTGGAATTTCTTAGAAACTCTGCATAAAACCAGAACTATTTTATCAGACTGGGCCCTCTGAATCCATGGAGATTACCGGACTAGGGTAAAAGCGTTCCCCAATGCGTTCTCATGGGCGCGAGCCTGGAAAGTGATGAGAACCAGAACGCTAGTTTCCTGCATAGCGGAATGCCGCCGTCGCCGCCAGGCGTTCCAAATGTGTTCCAAATGTGTTCCCAATGTGTTCCAGGGAGGCCATTTCAAAACCGTTCCCAGAAATGGCCTCCCTGGAACACATTTGGAATGCCCGGCGGCGTCAGCGGCGTTCCGCTGTGCGGTAAACTAGCGTTCTGGTTCTTATCACGTTCCAGGCTTGCACCCGTGAGAACGCATTGGGGAACGTTTTTACCCTAGTGCGGTAATCTCTTAAGTCTCTACAGGCAGAATTGGGCCCAATCTTACCATGGATGTTTTGGCTGTGTTGTCAAAAGTAGACAACACAAGGCCAGGGTGAGACTGGGCCATTTGACCCAATTGGGCAACCCCTTAGAGTGACCGATGATGTTAATATGCTCTTAAGGAAGTGTACATTAGTATGCATCCAGGTTTATATGTATATATAAAGAGAGAGAGAGAATGTCATCTATTGTACAGCAGAGCAAAGCATGTTTTTTAAAGAAGCTACATCAGATGCTACTCCAAACATAGCCTTAACATTGCATTATGAAAGCTAGAGGTCACTATAATCACGATTTTAGAGACCAGTTGCATTATTTTTCAAGGTATCCAGTTCAGCTTGCATTTCTGAAGTCAGAAAGTGCCATTGATATCACAATACCCAATATATCTTGTTCCCATTCTTCCAAATGTAATGTTGAGAGCAAAGGTGCACGAGAGGATTGTTTCTTCAAGACAGCCCGCCTTTCTTCTCGATTTACACTGAGCATTTGCTTTCTTCCAGCCCAAATGTGAGCATTCGAAAGACTAAAATGCCATTCATCCTTTTCTGTGCTTTCAGACTGGACCTGTGTCTGTGGAACATGCTGCAAACTCTGTCACCTATCTGTGCTGGGAGGAGGAAAAGAGCCATTCAGCATTAAAGATTTAGGAATGTCTGTTGACATATTAAGGAAACAACCTCAGGGGACAGCTGACAAGGCTCCAAGAAGCATTACCAAGGGAACAGTGACGCAAATGCATTCCATTTTTACAGGCTGGCCTGCTGCCAGAGTCTCTCGCCTGATGTCTGATGTAATGCTGAGCCCTATCTGGGTTAGTGCTTAGCTATCAACCACAGCCGCTCTCTCTGCTGCAATCAATATTCTGTAGTGTTCTTTTTCACAAGAAAGGCAAAAGGGAGGGGAGAGAAAAAGCCATGCCTGAAACACCCTACACTTCCTGTAAAATGTAGTCAGTAAAAGGTCTTGCGCTCCAAGAGAAATCATACTGAGGTCTGTGTATACACATGCATGGGCTCCACAAATCCACACATATAAAAATGCTGGGGCAAAATTGATACTCCCCCCCCCCCCCCACCCACCCAGATGAAGTGAAGCTATTCCATTGATTTCAGTGGACTCTCAACCAGAAAGAATAGGGAGTGTGTGTTAGATAGTACAGAAAGTGGAGAAAATACCCAGCATGAATCTGGAAAAAATAATATTTGTCTTTAAGCATGGGAAAGAGGGTTTCTAATGCAATCACATGGCTGTTCTAACTCCATACCTCAGATTGATCAATGTTAATTCGGCTTTATGAAAGCCAGTACTTACTAGAATGCCTTTGGAGCTAGGTGATTAAAATCTGAACTGGAACAGAAAGGATATAATGGCAATTATTTAATTCCATGCTACAAGGCTGTTGCTTCATGGGATGTTGATGTAATAGCTTCAGTGTTGTCCATTCCTGCTTTTTTGTGAAATGTTCCGTTAGTGTGCAGTTGTTGCTTCAACATTTTACTGAAACACTCTTAGACTCAAAGGAAAGCTTGCACTGCAACAATTCAGGCTCTCCATACTTTAATTTTTCCAAGTAAATCTGTTGTATGTATGGAGAGCCAGTGTGGTGTAGTGGTTTCAGCATTAGACTATGACTCTGGAGACCAAGGTTCAAGTCCCTGCTTAGTCATGGAAACCCACTAGATGACCTTGTGCAAGTCACATACTCTCAGCTTCAGAGGAAGGCAAAGGTACACCTCTTCTGAACAAATCTTGCCAAGAAAACCCCATGCTAGGTTTGCTTTAGGGTCACTATAAGTTGGAAATAAGGCACACACCAACAACTATGTAGATCTCCCCTGCATCAAAAGCATGTGACAAAAGTCACAGAGGGCAGTGGGGGATGCAGTCCATTCAAATGTAATTTAGGATAGAATATTTACAGTCCCATAATGGAGAATTTTTAATCCTTTAATTTATTTTGTTACTAGCTTGTCCAACTTCCATCAAATTGCAAAATACTATAGCTGGGATTTGCCCTCCTGGTCAAGCTACTAGACTAGCTTACAATCACCTGTTAATTAAGCAACCAGACTCTGCCCTACATTCTGCATTTGTTACTCTCCATTCACCATTTGGGAATCGTTGGCTTACTGAGAATTATACAAATGAGTCACTAGATATCTCCCTTTCTTCTGAATTACACATGCTGCATTCACATTATGTTTTGTTCCTGTACAAACACATAGCTGTAGTTATTAGTGTCTGAAATCTTGCAGAAAAAGACAAGTTAAGCATTGCTTATTAAATTTGATCCTGATGTTTATCATACGAAAAGCACTCTGGCAAGCATTGGGGATACTGTAAGAACAGGGGAAGTCTGCCAAAATGTAGCATTTTCCCCATTACACTTTCTACCTTTTACACCAAATGTTAGACAGAATTTTCAGGGAAGCAATGGTTTACCAACTCAAAAGTACAGTGAACCATTCAGAACCAAAAACTAAACTGCAGAGAGAGAGAGAGAGAGAGAACATCCTCCCCTCTCTCACTCTCACATACAAACGTGAAAGCTTATAACAATCATAACTACATGGAAAGTGAAATATAAAGATCATGCCATTAACTCTTACTCTCCAGCCACTGCATTCTTTGGCTAGAGTAAGAAATCTAGGATGCAAAAAAGATGAAAGTGTGTATTCAGTATTCCGCTCTTGTTTTGGGAGATTATCCCTTGGGGGAAAAAGATGGGCGTAAAGGGCATAATCCTGGCATTATTGCTCAATTGCACTGAAGATATTTAGATGATGCTACGCTCATCCAGGACTTATCCTGTGAAGAACCTGGTATGCTCCTGCAACAAACCATTCATGGGGAAGTCCAGTGAATGGTTCCTCAATAGCACATATGAAGTGCAATTGCAAGAGTGTAAAAGTTAAGCATGCTTCATTCGTGCTATTGCAGAAGCAACCAGGGACACCCAGAATGCATTGCAGTGAAGGCAATCCATTCTCTCTGCCAGGATCGGTTTTGCAGTGGATTTCAGTCTTCTTTTGTTGAGGTATTACACTGGATTAAAACAATGTGGTGAAGTAATGAATTTTATTTTGTTGTCTTTTATTCTGTGCGGGACAGAAACATGATTTCAAGCCATGCACTGTAGCGCCAAAACGGTTCATGCACAAAATGATCAATTTCAATGTACTAACGATTCATTCATGGATGTGTGAGAAACACGATTGTGATATCATATGGTAATGTCACATTAATCATGCTATTGAGTGACTGTATAAAAATATCCAGTGCTATAGCACTACTGTTGCATTAGCTTTCATTACCACGAGTATTGCTGAACTGGCCCTGGTGTGATACTCTCCTTTGTCCTTTCTAGTAACTTGAGACTATTTTGTCCAGTGCAGTGGTTTTCAAATATACATAGGACAGAGATATAGTCTAGGTGGAACACATGTCCTAGTCACTACAATGAAAAAAAAAGACCAATAATACAATCCCACTTTTTAATTTAATTTATTGTGTTTTGCAGTTACTGTAGCAATATCATTTATCCCAACAGCAGTGTTACAATTTCCTGGTATAATGGAATTATTCTTTTTGTTTGTGTTTGTTTACTCCCAATAATACTACAGAGTGTTTTATGTTCTTATTGTAAGTGATTAATATAACAGAATATATTGAAACATATAATCATCCTACTTTTGTTTGTGTTGTGGTGGGATCCAGGGCCAAAATCCAAATTTGTTTGGTGAATGGTTTGTCATCACTGTTGCTCATGAAGGGAGATATCTAAGATCTTTCTGTGTGAGTAAGAACAGCAGCAGCATTGACAAACAATGACTGGCATGCCACTGCATTTGTATGCCATCACCCAATGGGGACGTAGACACACAGCATAAGTCTCCTGGGAGAAACTAGCCCTGTTGAAAGTCACTTGAGTGCCTAGTTCTCTTAAGTCTTTGAACCTAAAGAGCTATGGGAAGAGTGGCTTAGGTTATTGCCTGTTGGAAAGGCCTCCCACGAACTGAACAGAGCCAGGTAGCTCTTGATGGAATTGATATCTGAGAGTGGGAAGTACATAACTGGCAAAGTATTCCTCTCTGCTAAATCTGGATAGGACCATGGCCCAAATTTTTGACACACTAATTGGTGGGCCTTAAGTTATGAAAAGCTGAGAACCACTGTCCTAATCAGTGGCTGCAGACATAGAGCCTTATCACATTACAAAAATAAGCTGAGATGCAGTGTTAGAGAAGCATGTTTCTGTTTATCATTCCACATGCCCTCAAAGCACTTCTGTTCCATTCCCAAGGGAGACAGTGGTAAAAATATGCCTTTTGTCACACTGGAAAAATCTATTTGGCAAAAGGCATGTTTTTACAACCATATCCTACTAGAGAAGAAATGCTAAAATATCATTTGGAGAGGTAAGCAGAAAGCTGCTTCTGTCTCACTGTGTCTTGTCTTACTTTTGTAATGTGATAGGGTTTCCAGAAATTTCCTTTCATTTCTTTGAAAAAAGGGGTATTTTAAAACATTTTTCATTTCTGACGACCCTCAAAGTCACTTCAGCATGGCCTATAGCCTTAGTGACTAAACAGGTGTCCTAAAAGAACCATATTTACATGTCGTTTACATGTCCATAGGTATTAATTCCCAGAGTCACACCTGTGCAAACATAAAGTGGACCAAGGCCTTAATTGTCATCTTCACAGCTCAATATAGTCTGTCCCAGTGAGTACTGGATTTTCCCACATTACCTGAATGTGTTGCATAGTCATGTCATTAAAACAAGTCCTGACAAGTAGCAAACTAAGAAGCAAGATTAAAATTCCATTAAAGGTGACGTGGGTAACCACAAACCACATGTTGAATGGCCTAAGTTACCCAATGACCTTGTGCAAGCCTACTCTTTTCCTGTCAAATTAGAGTGGCCAGATGCAAAAGAGGGCAAGGCTCCTGTGCCTTAGTAAATGCATATAAGATGGAAATTTCAACTAGGTTAGTTTGTAATTAAGCTACACCTTCTTAAATTTCTTCTTCTACACAACTAGTAAAGGTGTCCTTCTTTGGTGTCTAGCTACTCTATGTGTAGTATATACTGAATTAACCTGAATGTAAAACAGAGGTTATAGTTCTTATGCCCCTCAGCTCTAAGCAACTGGAGTTGCCCTACTGGTATACTTGCCATTTATAGCAGAAACACAAACCAAACCAAACTAACCCAATTTCAGTGGTGTAAGGCTGACTAGAAGGGCATGGATCAGCGAAAAACATAGTCTCTGAACCAGTCTGTTGAGGTTTCTGAGCAGGCATGTAGTTGACTCCAGGTAGGGGTGTGTTCTAAAAATATTAAATGCAAGATACGTATCAGTCTCAGTGGCCTGCAGGGTGAATTGCTTTCTTAGTCTCTCACACACAGAATGCTCCAATTAGTATGACTCAGGTATTATCATGCAATGTTTCTTATTCATAACACCCCACCTTGTTGGTGTCATTCTGATATTGCAGCATGCCTTAGAGAGAAACAACTTGGAAAAGACAATGATGTCAATTGAGGAATAAGTGGTGATTTCAGTCAAGCCACCTAAGTGCATAATATTTTTCTAAAAATGCCAACATATTTGATATAATTGTACCTTGTTCGTTCCTATTCTCCGTAACCCAGATTCCATGGACTATTCCATGCTGTAATGTTAGACTGAATAACCCTCCTGTAGCTTTGGAACTGTCCTCTCTCCCACCTTGGAAGAGCTCCTTTATCTCTAACAGCTCACAGCAGGTGCATATTCAACAGGAGCAACTTCCCCTGTTGATACAGTAACCAAGAAAAACATCACCTGTTGGATGTCTGTCTGTACTTATGAAAAATTTTGTACAGGACATTTGCACACCATCAATGGAAAACTTCACAAGTCTCTATCATTATATAGAATTACCATGTAAACACTGCTTTGCATTTCATACCTAGCAAACAATGCAATCAGTTTATAGAAAACTATAGGACAGGAAAGTTTCTTGTAGAAACTACAGGAATGAAGGAAGTAGCAACTTTTCAGACTCAGTGGCCTCTTCCAATTACTTTATAAACACTTGCCCTTTCTACTTTATGTCATCACTCATATCCAGACTAAATGTATCTTTCTGAAGCATAAACAAACCAAATCAGGGTGTGTCTTGGCTTCCTCTGCCAGAAACCACTCCTATCATGTCAGGTGAAGGCCCTGAAACATTCCACCTCCACAATTAGAGTAACTTGGATATTGTGCCAAAAGCTGACTCAGTGGGAAGCTGGGTGGACATGTGAAACAGGCATGCTAGCAGCAAGGTCAACACTGGCAACTGAGAACATTAAATGGACACTCCCTTTAGGGTATGTCTTCTTACACCCACAAATCTTGGTGAAGAAGTGGTTGTCAAATAAAAGCCAGCTCTCATACTTTGATGTATAACAACACCTTGACTTGCCAACAGCTCAGGTTTGCCCAATTAATGAATACCTATAGTAAACAGTCACCTATCCAAAGGAAAAGCCAGTGTAAAGGAATGATTAAGAGAAGGCTCTGAAAGGTCCCTGTTCCAAATTTCAATGTATCATGATTTCTGTGGGCCCAGAAGCAAGCCACTATCAGAGCCAGAACCATTGGTGTTGTTGTTAATTGTCAACTGATGGTGACTCCATGAATGAGGGAATTCCAGGTCACCCTGTCATCAATAGCACTTCTCAAGTCCTGCAGACTCAGGGCCATGGCTTCCTTGAGTGAGTCATCTATCTGGAATATGGTTCCTCTTTGCCTATTGCCTTCTACCTTATCAAGCATTATTGTTTTTCTAGTGAACCATGTCTTCTTATGATATGTCCAAAATCCATCAATCTCAATTTAGTTATCTTGCCTTCTAGGGAGAGTTCAGGTTTGATTTGCTCTAGGACCCATTTATTGGGGGTGGGGTAGCAGCCTACAGTATCTGTAGAACTCTTCTCCAGCACCACATTTTATTTTTTTCAAGATGGTTTTCTTTCTATCAGCATTCTTCACTTCCAACTTTCATAACCATAGAAATTGGAAGAAAGATGGTATAGGCCATCCTAACTTTAATATTCAGTAATATATTTTGACACTACAGGATCTTGTCTAGTTCCTTTACAGCTGTCCTTCCAGTTCCTAATCTTCTGATTTCTTGACTGAGGTCTCTATTCTGATTAATGGGTGAACCAAGATGGAAAATCTTGACCAATTTCAATGCTTTCATCGTCTGCTTTAGAGAGTTATGTAAATCATCTGTGGTCATTATTTTTGTTTTTTTAATGTTCATCTGCAAACTTTTATTTGTGCTTTTTTTCCTTTACATTCTTCATTAGTTGTTCCAAGTCTTTGCTGTTTTCTGCTAGTGGTATGGTGTCATCTGCATATCTTAAATTGTTGGTGTTACTTCCTCCAATTGTCATGCTTCCTCTCTCTGGAATAATCCTGAATTATGTGTGTTATGTTCAGTATACAAGTTAAATAGATAGGATGACACTGTTGCCAATTGGAAAGCATTCTGTTTATCCATACCCTGTGGCAGCCCCCTCTTCTGAATACAGGCTACACATTAGGATGATCAAATATTGTGGCATACCCATTTCTTAAACAATCCATAGTTTTTCATGATCTAAAATCAAAAGCTTTTCTTTAATCTATAAAACACATGCTGATTTTCTTCTGAAATTCTTTAGTCTGGGTCATTAACCAGCATATGTTTGCAATATGATCCCTAGTGCTTCTTTCTTTCTTGAACCCAACTTGGCATCTGGCATTTCTTGCTCCATATATGGTAAAAGTATTTGCTGTAGAATTCTGAGCAGGGTGCTTTCATGGGAGCAGTGGCTTTCCTGCCTGGGGTGTCACCGGGTGTGGCAGGGCCAAAAGGACATTCCCCCACCTCGCTGCTGTGGTGCCATTCTAGTGAGTTGAACAGTGTGCCACAGAGAGGTGGGTGTGCGCTTGGCCCTCTCACAAGGCAGCTCCTCTCCAAGGCCTTCCAAGGCCTGTGTGGTGGTTGCCACACAGACCTGGAAGCCTCTCCCCCCCCCCACAGGTGTACCACCCCTTTGGGGTGTCACCCAGTGCAATCTGTACCCCCTGAACCCCCTTAAGTGAGGCCACTGCATGGGAGTTTAATGGAATGACCCTCTGATTACTGCAATCCCTGGTGTCATCTTTCTTGTGGGCTGGTAAATAGAGAGTATTTCCAGTCTGTGGGCCATTATTTTGTTTTCCTTATTTGTTGCCAGGTTTTAGTTAGAACTAGTGCAGATTCTGTCTATGTAGCTTGGAGCAACTCCGTTGGGATTCCATCTATTCCTGGTGATTTATTTCTCCCAAGTGCTCTCAGTGCAGCTTCCACTTCATTTTCTGAAATTTTAGGTTCATCTTCAAATGGTTCTTCCTTAAGTAAATCTGCCATCCTTTCATCTCTTTTACATAATTCTTCAGTGTACAGAGGTACCCCGGGTTACGAAATTAATTCGTTCCGCCGCCGCTTTCGTAACCCGAAAAGCTTTCACAAGCCGAAAACCCATAGGCGCTAATAGCGAAAGCCGCGATTTGGTGCGAAAAAGCGCCGAAAAGCACCAAAAATTTCCTTCGTAACCCGAAATAACCTTCGTAACCCGGAACAGTTTTTTTAATTGATTTTTTTTCGTAACCCGGAAATTTCGTAAGGCGGCGCATTCGTATCCCGGGGTACCACTATTGTTTTCATTGTCATTTTATTTCTGGTTGGTCATGTAATATGTTCCCCGCTGGTCATATAGCATTCCCACTCTTGGTTTAAATTTCCCTTTCATTTCTTGCATCTTCTGGAAAGGGTATCTTTTTCTTTTGTTTTTGTTGTCATCTTCTATTTCTCTGCACTGATGATTATAGTAATTCTCTTTGACCCTGTGCACAAGTCGCTGAACAGCTGCATTCAGGGTTTTGACCCTATTTCTGTCACCTTTTACTTTTGCTTCTCTTGTGTCCTTAACTGCTTGAAGAGTTTCATTTGTCATTCATTAAGGCTCCTCTTCCTTTTTGCTTACACATAGTCCAGAGTTCTACTGGCTTTGAGTCAATTAGGCTGAATAGTGCAAATATATAAGCCCATACAGACAGGCCAAAATAAAGCTGCTTCAGGTTACTTTGAAGGTATGCTGTTTAAATGACACATGCATCTTAAGAGGCCAGAAGTTGTGCCAAAGCTATGCTCCAGTCCTTAGGACTGGAGCGTGACTTTGGTGTGGCTTCTGGCCTCTTAGAACGCATGAATAATTTAAACAGCATTCCTCCAAAGTGACCCGAAGCAGCTTTATTTTGGCTTGTCTGTACGGGCCCTATGTTTTACATTACCTTACAGTTCTTCAGGGATGTTAATAAGGTTGTGCTATTTTGGCACAATGGTGTTCTTCTTTAGTTCTGCTCTAAATGTTGATATTAGTAATTCAGTCTATGGAGTTTATCACACGGGGGAAGTCCAGTGTAAAAACGGGATTTAAAAGGTAGGAAAAAACCCTGCAAAAGTGGGTTGATTTTTACACATGTCATCATTAAACTTTTGTTAAACCAAATGGAAGCAAACACTGCTACTTTTTACTTTCCGGATTTTCCGAAAGTAAAAAAGAGTGGCTTTTGTCTACTTTCCCTTCACTTTCCATTTGGTTTAACATTAGTTTAACAATGATGTAGTGTGAAAATCAATCCGCTTTTGTGGGGTTTTTCCAATTTAAACCCCCATTTTTGCACGGGATTTCCCCCATGTGATAAACTCCTATGACATGAATGTGCTCCTCATCTTATTTTTTGTAGAGAGGATGGAGCATCTCCATCTTTTGCTTCATATTATGTCAGAGATTACATAAAACCCCATCCCCACCACAACTGTGTTAATGAAAGGAAATGCATACATACTGGCTTGGGAGCAGTTGCTATGACATATGTCTGCAATCACCTATTGCTGGGCCGGAATTAACTCTGCGTCCCTGTCCTAGGCTTCACCAGCATGCCTTTTGTTTTGTTTTTTGCTTTTCTCTCTCTCTTTTTTACACAATTAAGGTATTATGGTAATGTGATTTGGAGGAGGCGGAGAAAAGAGAAGAAAGTTTTTTTTAAAAGAAAAAGAAAAAGAAAAAGGGCAGTTTTGGAATAGGGTGTGTGTGGGAGAGGGGAAACTGACACCACGTGACTGCCCAATACTGGAACAGCTGCCCAAACATTATCACACAAAATCTAATGCTTCAGCATAGAGGAAAACAAATCTTCTTTTTTGTCTGCTTCTCTAGTTGGTGCCTAAATTTGGATTACGGTTACTGTATATTGGTTTCTCCCAAAGTGTTACTGATATGATTCAGTCAAAATTTGCATTATATCATTTAACTGATTTTGCTACTTCTCTCCTCACTATTGATAATATTTCATTTCTTTTTAGATTGTCATTTTCGGAGTAACTGACTCAAAATGTCCTATTCCTGTCCACTTTTACTCCCTCATACCATGTATTCCAATGTTTATAGGTTCCTTTTCTTGTTTTATAATGTCCAGTTTCCCATGATTGATACTTCTCACATTCCATGTTCCTATAATATGCATTGTGCAGCTTCAGACTTTCATTTTGCCTCTGAGCATGTCAACAGCTGAACATCCTTTCAACTTGAATGCAGTTGTGTCATTAGCCACAATGCTACCCATAGTTATCCTCTGCTCTACCCCACTAGCTTGTGAGTGTTTTCCAACCTGGCAGTATCCACCTCTGACAGTATATCTTGTTTCATTTTGGATTGTCTCATTGTACAGGTTTTATGGCAATAAGCATTCAAAAATGGATTATTGGCACCATTTTCCATGAAGTACTAACAAGCATTAGCTATGGTGCCACTGCTGTTGACTTTGAGAGTTCCTCTGCCAGTGTTACCCTCCACTATTGCTGCTGCCCAGTAGCTGATTGTGATATTTAGTCTGTCTCTCCAGCAAAAGCCTGTCTGACATGGAAGACCCTACCAGCAGCACCACTGCCATGAGCCTCCCACTGCCACAGGAAGATGATGTCATTGGTGGTAGAACTGACATGACATTAAATGGAGAAATAAAATGGAATACTTCTTCACACAGCACAAGATATGGAATAGGCTACCATAAGACATAGTGATGGCTACCAATTTAGCTGGTTTTGAAAGAAGACTGACTGAAGAATAAGGCTATCAGTGGCTAGTATTCATGACAGCTATGCATTACTCATGTATCAGAGACAGTAGTGAGCAAATCCAGTACCATTTGTTTAAAATATGGATATGGAAGTGTAGAACTTCAAAGAAGGCCTGCATGTAAGCTTCCCACATGATTGCAGTGGCTTGGCCACTGGGGAACTAGAATACTGGATCAGTCCAGGGGCTGATTTGTCATGGTGCACAATGGTGTGCACCATGCCCAGAAATATGGAGGGGGGGGGGGGATGAAACCAGAATTGGCATGGACTCTATTTCTATTCCTAGCAGAGCTGTCAGAAGTTCCTTTTTGTAGATCAGAACTCCCAGCCAGCAGAGTGATACTGCCTGTGGAATTTTGTGATTGTTAGTCCAAGCAAAATGTTTCCAAGTTCTGCATTCTAATCAGTATCCAGGGCACAGTTTCTCCCTCTGAAAACTAAATGTGAAAGTGGGAGCATATCACTGGGAGCTTACTCATTAAAAGAGATGCTAACAAGCTCAGAAGATAAGTGCTAAAGTCACTGATAAAGGCTGAGCCACCCTGCTTTGGTAGCCCATTGTGCTAGCAGTGTTCAGCTTGCAGCATGGGGATTCTCACAAGCATCATGTGATTCTCATCTCAGGTGCTAGCCAAGGATGCTGATTCAGCATGCCTGACATCTGCAGAATCAAACAACCTTCTGTCTGGAAACACCCTGGCTCAAAGCTTGTCTAAACTAGCTGTTTCCCTTGTGAAAGTGCTGCTCTGAGGCTCTGTACTGTGCCTCAGAGGAGGGTCACAATTGAAGGTGGATGGAGAGAGCTGTTCTGATTTCCATCCATCCTTCCTCCTCCCTCTTCCCCTTCTTATCCCCTTGAATTCAGACCAGACATCATTCATGATCAGGTGCACGGACAGATGGCTGTTGTTATTCGGGGGTATAAAACATCACCACTACAGAGGTTTTAGATGGTAACCCAATGCATTGCTTGCACTTGCATCTTGAATAGATTCAAAAGCATATCTTTGAAAACAGCTGGAGAGGTTCCCTTTGGGGGATACCCCTGCATCAGTCCTGTGATGTCTGCAACACGATCTCAAACAGATCTTCAAATTGGTGTATGCACACAGTGTTGCTATACTGAGAACTATGGCAACTTTGAAAGATGCAAATTTACTTGCTCCATTATTGCAAAAATGTATCCAGCTAGATAACCTTTATTTCATGCCTTAAAGCAGGAATTACCAAAATATGGCTCACAACGGCTTTACTACACCATGCACTCCTACATCTCTTCAGTCACTGATAAGTTTAGGTCTTTTATTTATTTTTACTTAAAAGATGCATCTATAAGTGGCGGGGGGTGTTGATCCTATGTCTTCCCTACTCTATTTGGTTTAGGCTCAAGTGTCATCTTTTTTTGAATACACATATGTCATGTCCAAATTGAGGGGAAAAGTCCTCTCCTGGGCATAATGGCATTGGGGGGGGAAACATGGTGAAATCGCCCCTTCAACTGCCCCAGAGGCTACAAAGGGCCTTATTTTTCTAGGGTTCACTTCTTTCCATACCCTCCAACATAAAATTGGGATACATGTGGCCAAACAACATCGGTGTGTGGCCAGGATGGCAAATTTGTGACTACACAAGTTGGAAGAAGCTATGGCCATTTCCTTTTGCCTGAGCCTACTGAGAAGAGCAAGCACCTGCTCCTCTCTATCCTCCTATGTTGCATTAACTGAGTGCAAACTCAGTTGTATTTTAAATTTTTTAATTAAGTTTGCAGCAAATGAAGTAAAGTAGGGCAAAGGGGGGGAAATGGGAGGAGGAGAGAGAAATTGTGACTTTTTAAAAGCAGATTATAAACTAAGACAACAGAGAATTAATTGGGACTAATCCTGTCAAATCAGGACCATGAGAGGACATATCATTCCTGGGTTTGGGCATTTAAGTCCTATGTTCCTCAGAAGACATTCTCTAGGTGATGGTCGAAAGAATCAGAGTCTTAAACATATACAGTACATCAGAGTAGACCATTCACAAAGGACAGATTTCCCCATTTACTTACCATCTTCCTATAGATCAGAAAGACATTTACAGCTGTCACATAAATATTCTGGTCACTTGGTTCTGTACATGTGTTTGTGTGAAGTGTAAAATCAGCACCCGTGAGGGAAATGAAGCAGTGCTCAGACTACAAGGCTGAGGCTATTGTGGCTAAATTCACTTTGAGTTTTTCTGAGGGAAATACTGGGATTCATGAAACCTTCCCCTTATGAACAGTCTAGTGGTTTTAAAGTGCAACAAGTAATTTTGGAATGAAAACTGACATCTTAAAAACCAATTCCTGGCAAGCCCAACATTATTGTCCTCCTCTGAGAACTTCCCCCTCTCTCAAAGCTGAGTGTAAGAAGATGGATTCCTTTGGTCTTCTGTGTGTGTGTGTGTGTTCGTTCACATGCCTTTGACTCTTAGCCTGTATGGTATTTCCAAGAGAAGCAGGGAAGAAGGGGGTGATTTGGGAACAAGAAAAATAGCAGGAAAGGAAACCGAATATGGTCTCTCACAGACTAATTTACCATGTGCCCCTGAGGAAATTTGTTTTGAAAATACCTGACACTCACTGTACAGTCTGATTAATTCCCAAGGCAAAGGTTTTACTCTTCAAAAGTATTTTCATGAGCTCCAGGGATCAGTCATGTCTGGCAGGGATGATTAGCCAGAATGAGAAGAAAGTTGTTTGACTCCAATAGAAGGGGGGAGAGGGGAATCACCTCCAGTCTCCCCTCCATGCAGTGGGGGAATTTTAACAAGATGCCCAAAGAAACCCCTCTAACTCTTCAGCAAGATAGATACAAAATGATCAGAACAAAAAAGGAGGTGAATTAATGCTTACCTCTTTCACACATCTATGTCAGACAGAATCACAGAGTTAGAAGGGCCATCTAAACCAGCATCTTGTCGTGCAGGAACAGAAAATTAAAGCACTCTTGAAAGTTAGCCATCCCAACTCTGTTTAAAGATCTTAAAAGAAGGAGAGTCCGCCACCCTCTGAAGTAGACCATTCTATTAAATAGCTCTTACAGTAAAGAGGTTCTTCTAACATTTAGGCAGAATCTCTTTTCTTGGAATTTGAATCCATTGGCTTATGCACTAGTTTTGAAGATCACTCCATCTTCTACCTGACATCCCTTCAAATATTTAAAGATGGCTGCCATATTGTCTCTCACTCTTCACTCCTCCAAGATAAACATACCCAGCTATCCAAACTGTTGCCTATAGGACTTGGTTTCCAGACCTTTTCTCATCTTCTGGATGTGTTCCTGCTTGTCAATATCCTTCTTGAACTGTGATGCCCAGAACTCTACACAATATTCCACATAATTTCTGACCAAAGCAGTTAGAGTGGTTATCATTAGTACTATGTACATCAGCAGTGGGAATCATGTGCCCCTGTAGATGCTGTAGGATTACAACTCCCATCAGCCTTAACCAGTATCTATGAGTGATTATGGGAACTGCCATCTAACAGCACTTGGAGGGCTAGTTGTTCTCCATCATTGGTATAAAAAGTATTTTTGCCCCCCTCCTACTGATGGGCCTTCCCTACATTGTATCAGCAAAATAGTAAAGTACTTTTACTAATGCACACCTACTCATAAGTAAATCCTACTGAGTTTAATGACATTTACTCCCAAGGGAGTGTGCATGGGAATGAAGGTTAGGCCATCTAAAGCTTTGATTTTGAATCATAATACACTGGTACCCCGGGATACGAACGCGCCGCGTTACGAATTTTTCGGGTTACGAAGAAAAAACATTTAATTAATTATTTCCGGGTTACGAAGGTTTCCCCGGGTTGCGAAAAAAAGCCGGCGCTATTTTAAATGGAGCCGCGGCAGAGCCGCGGCTTTTCCCCATTAGCGCCTATGGGGATTCGCCTAACGAAAGACTTCCGGGTTACGAAAATGGCGCCGGAACGAATTAATTTCGTAACCCGGGGGACGAGTGTATATAGTTTTTTGTGGGTTTTTCAGGCTATGTGGTCGTGTTCTAGAAGAATTTATTACTGACGTTTCACTTGTATCTGTGGCTGGCATCTTCAGAGAATGATGGCATGAAGGTGTGTGGGGTATATATACTCTGTGACCCTTTGTTGAGAGGAAGTGATTTACATGTTAATCTGTGCGTTGATCTGTTGGTGAATGGCAAGGCCTCAGGGAGAGAGAATATGCGAGGAGGATTTGTGTCTGCTGGGAAATCCCTTGACCCTGGGTGATTTTCATTTGCATATGCTGAGTTTTGATTTTGGTGTTTTTCAGGACTGATAGCCAAACCTTGTTTACTTTCAGGATTACTTCTTTCCTGTTGTCCATGTGTTTTTGGATTTCAATGTTTCCATGTGTTGGTGGATTTCTTGTTGTCCATGTGTTTGTGGATTTCAATGGCTTCCCTGTGCATTCTGACCTAATAGTTGTTAGCATGGTCCAGAATGT
Organism: Sceloporus undulatus; assembly: GCF_019175285.1. Taxonomy (NCBI): domain Eukaryota; kingdom Metazoa; phylum Chordata; class Lepidosauria; order Squamata; family Phrynosomatidae; genus Sceloporus; species Sceloporus undulatus. The sequence continues at coordinate 68,877,528 of NC_056522.1, read as the reverse complement.
CAGTGTCTTCAAATAGTATTTTATGCCCAGGTTGGTTTATAATGTGTTCTGCTATTGCTGATTTTTTTTGCCAACCCAGTCTGCAGTGTCTCATGTGTTTCTTGATTCATGTTTGAACACTGCATTTGGTGGTCCCTATGTAGACTTGTCCACAGCTGCATGGCATGTGGTAATGGCATGTGTTAAACTCCTGCAGCCATGAGAGGCATGTTTACCACATTTATATGACATGTTTGCCACATCTATGTTTCACTCAGAATCCAAGAAAGGCTGAAAGGTGACATTGGTAGAAAGATTTATCCCAACAGAGATGCACTTGGCAATGACCTTGCAATCCTTTCAAATGTTATATTTGCCCAGCTGCTTAAATTGGATGGTTATCCTGTCCTACTATGTCCTTACAGTCACCCTTCCACATTCATGGGGGTTAGGGGCCAAGGACCCGCATGAAAGTGGAAAAACTGAATATGTTACCCCCTCCCCCCAACATGAATGATAGTCCTCTCTCACCAAGAGCACCACCTGTAACTTTTTTTTTTGCAACCTTGAATCCCACAGCCTCCCCACATTTCCAAAATGTTTCCACTTTCAACCTGATGATAGCAGCAATGGCTGCAAGGGATCCAACTTCTCTTCTCCTCCTCCACCTCCTCCTCTCCCCCCCCTCCTAGCCAGACAAAAGCAACACCATATCGTCCCCACTTTGACAAACTTTGCATTCTTCCTGTTTCCAAAGTCTCTCCATTTGCACCCATCACCAGAAAGGCGAGGTACGGTGTTGCTCTGGCCAGGAGAGAGGAGGAGGAGGAGGAGGAGGGGAGAAGTTGGATCTTCCTGGGGGTAGCTACAAACAACAGATTCAAAGGGAAGTTCTTTGGAAATGAGGAGTATGCAAAGTATGGCAAAACAGGGGAATGTACGGTTTTGGCTGGCTGGAAGGAAGAATGAGGAGGAGGGTGTGTGTGAAGAGGTTAACCTTGTTAAGCAGCAGCTACAAAGATACAAATAGTCAAAACCGCAAATCTAAAACACACAAATGGAAAGAGCTGACTGTACAGTGCGCCTGCATCATACGGGGACACGCCTTACATGGCTTTCAGAAAACGCTAAAAGCTGCGCTGGGAAAGGGGGCGGCACGCCCCATAAAGGGTAATGGCACATGCACCCGTGGTGTGTGCGCACCACCGTGCCACCACGTGCATGAGCCCCATTCATTTAAATGGGGCTCAAGCATATGTGAAATTCCCCTTATGCAGGGGAGGGGGCGTCCGCGTCCGGAACAGATCCCCTGCATAAAGAAGGGCAGACTGTACTGCCTTTTACTACTTTCTAATAGTAATGTCTCATTGGTTTTCTTCCCTTTTGTAGGGGTCTGACCATTTCTGATTACAGTTGCCTCTCCGTTTTTGCAGACTTCAGATCTGTGACCCTCACTTACTCATGAGGAGCAAGCAGAGGGGGTTAAAATGGGGCACGCACCTGAGGCGCATGCCTGCAGCAGCTCACAAACACACACACACACACGATTCAAGCCTATGGGGCTTGAATATCTGTGAGTTTCTGTTTTCCCAGGAGGGTTCGGAATTGATCCCCCGCAAAAATGGAGGGCTGACTTTATAGTTAATCCTGATTATTCTCAGATGATCTTTTGATGAAGGGCAGTTTATAGTTGTCTTAGTATATATATATAATATGTAATTATAATCCATGTGTAAATAACCTATTACTCTTCCACATGGATAGGAAAAGGTAAGTGCTCAGCTCAGTAATTGGAATTGTTAGGAAGAAGAACAAGGAAAAAGTAACACCTTGTGGGTGTTCTTCTGTGGATGATGCACATGACTCTACAGGCTAATGCCTGGCACAAACCAAAGCCTTCTTCACATAGCTGCACCATTTTAAATCCACTGCCATTTTGCAATGCTATCCTACTTATTTCCCCATACTGAGCATCTTACCCTGCAAGTGTAGGGCTTAATCTGTCATTCCTAGCAGAGAGAGAGAGAGTGCTCCCTCCAACCCCCAACATCAGGACTGATTGCAAGCCAGCCACTTCAGAGAAAATAATCTTGCTGGATTTACTGACATTAGTAACACAGAAATAAGTTCCTCATCTTTTTCTCAAAATATCCAGTGAGCAGGTGAACTAATATTATTTATGCAAGCAAGGGATATTCAAAATGCTGGGCACATTTTATTAAGATAACATCAATCTGGACATATATTTTTCCTCTCTGCTTTGAATGGTATATCTGCAGAAGTGAATCATAGGCGCATTACAGACCGCCCGTTTGGGGCGGCCTGTAACCGGCCCTTTCCCTGCCGGATCGGGGTCTCAGCTGCCAGATCCACTGAGGCCCCGATCCGCTGCTTTCCAGGCTGTGGGTAAGCGGCAAAAGAGGTGTCCTTGGGGCTTTAAGCCCCAAGGACACACCAACGGTGGCGGGACTCTCAGAAAGGGGCCGCTTGGCCCCTTTCTGATTTGCGTCGCTCGTGCAGCCTTCACACAGCTGCGCCAGTGACGCAAACCAGGAAGGAGCTCCGTTTTGGAGCTCCTTTCTGCTCCGCCGAAAGGGCGCACTAAGCGCCCTTGCATGGCACGACGACATCACGTCCGCAGCACCCCGTTTGGAGGCGGCGCGTTCATGATGTCGTCATGGCAGCCCCCATGTGGAAGGGGACCCACCATTTTGTACGCACTCAGTCCATACTAGGGTTAGGGGTGTCCGGAAGCGACACCCCTTTTTAACCCTAGTACGGACTGAGTCTGTAGTTTAAGGCCCGTCTGTAATGGGCCATACACATTTAAAAATAGTTTCCCATATTTTAAGCAGCAATTTGCACACAGTGGCACACCTCTTTTACCTTCAACACTATTCTTCACTTCTTTTTCTTTCTTTTTCTTTTTTTTTACTATTCTTCACTTCTATCAGACGTTGAGCATGCCTAGTTTGGCAAAAATTAGATCAGAGACAATTTTATAAAACTAGCAAAATGCATTTCTATGAATTGCTGAGGAAGGAAACTAATGTCCAAAACAATGGCATAAATCAAAATCAAATACAGTATGCCTTGTTCACTAGAAAGCACAAGTTCTTCTTTACTGTTGATCTGCATAGTTCCACCACTTATTTCTTACATAATTTCAATTCTTATGGGCTAGAAACTGGATTTCAAAAAAGTTGACATTCTCAGGATGCCTAATTTCATATAAAACACCATTGTCCATGTGTTCATTATGAATAGTCCTGCCCAAACACGTTTATATGTGTTTTTGCAGGCCTTACACAACATTCTGATATAGGGAAAAGTTACTTCCTCTTCACAGCAGGAAGATGAAGCATGGCTTTTTTTTTTTCTTAACAAGATGATCCCTTTCACTCTTGACACATATGAAGTTCAAATCACTTTATGGTACCATTAAAACATGTTATTCTTTATTTATATACTCCCCCCCCCCCAGACACTAGGCAGTCTCTATGAAACGAGACAGCCTTCCTTTCAAAATTTTCCAGGAAACAGAGTTGTCTTCCACATGTTGCACTTAATATAACTCAAACAAATGTTTTAGGAAATTCCTTCTAATTCATTGAAATGGTAACCTTGGCAGTAGAGAAATGGAAATTTGACTCAGAGATATTGTATTTCTTTTTAACTGTACAGGCGAGCAAGGACTTAAAGCTCAGGAAGAGAGAAACTCATGTTACGCACTAAGGATCTGGCAGACCTGAACACAGAAATTTCCAGAAGTGTTTGCGTGGCAAGGACTCTGTGCCAATCCACATATTTTAGCTATTCTGGCCTGGTGCCCAGCATACAAGAAAGTTGTGGAGCTGCAGTTTGCTGGCTGGCCTGATGAGTTTCCATCCTGCATGGTAATGCTGGGTAATTTTGCATGCCAAAATCTCCTGCTACTTATATTGTTACAAAATACCAGATGTGCTTAATAAAGAGTAAGCGAAGCCAAACCTAGGGTAATCACATAACCTATCATTAACATTTTCTTTTTTTAAAAAAATGCAGTTGGAACGCCAGATTACTGTTTTGCTTTGTTTGCTTTTCGCCCTGTTGCTGCAACCCCCAAGGGTGATGGGAACAAGACGCGGTAGGAGTAGACAGTTCTGGAGCATTTGACGACATTGTTTACAATCACACCCCTGCACATCTGAAACATGTGTGAGAAAGTAAAGTCTAAGCAGATTTCCTTTGCTCTCAGCACAAAGACCAAAGAGGAGGGGAAGAGGCTGCAGGAGGAAGTCTACAACAAAGCAGAAAGTGCTGGAGTCATGTTTCCTTATCCTGTGGAGAGGGAAAAGAACAAAACACCACTGGGTTGATTCTCTGTTCCTTGGACACCCACAGTTCCCTTCAGGTGTGAGGAATTCACAAAGAAACTTTGTTTAATGGCAATCAGATCCTCCCAGCTGAGTGAATGCCTCATTTTGAATAGCTCAGACACCCAGCCACTGAGGCATATATGTGTTCATACCTCCCCTGGTTTTAAAAGGGTGTCACACATCCCATCTCTCCAGTTGATTATAGTATCAGGAATAACCCACAGTTATGACTCTGGAGACCAGGGTTGTATTCCGCATTTGGACATGGATAAACACTGGGTGATCTTGGGCGAGTCACATATTGTTAGCCCCAGAAAACCCCTTGATAGGTTTGCCTAAGGGTCATCATAAGTCAGAATTACTTGAAGGCTCACAGCAAAGGCAAAATTCCCTTCTGAAGGTCCAGCTAAGGAGCACCATTACACTGCCAGAAACTACATTTAAGTCACTGCCATACTAGCCAGGAGTGTAGTTACAGGCTCGGCAAAATGAGGGCTACACAAGAATTCTGTCCCTCATGAATTTTTCCTTCAGTTCCCAAGTTTCTAACATTGCAGAGAGACAATGAAAATTGTTCACATCCAGAACTCTTACATTTGCTGTGTTCACATTCCCTTCATAACATTGCCCTTTTTCTATGGATGCCTAAATTTTATTTCTATTGCAACTGAAGGTTTAGGTTACAGCAATGTTAGGATTGAAGGAAAATATAATGGGGGGGGGGGGGGAGAGAAAATTCCTATTTGAGAAGGCCATTTTGCTTCCCCCACAAACCTACACTCCTAAAGTCAGCCATATAAACATGTGTGATAAATATGGCCTTTGGAATTTGTCCTATGGTCCTGCATTCTCAGTGGCACAATTCCATTGCTGGAGATTTGCTGCCACAATGGCTAATATTGGGTGGAGTTGTGGATAGGAAGTGAGCTGTAAAGGGTAACAGCTTGTTTATATCAATATCATTTATATATTCATCCACTCCACAGCCATATCCCTATCATAGGTGAATCTTTACACCACATGTTAGCTGATAGCACATCACAACTCCTCTACCCTATATCACCATGATGAAGCATAGGACCTGTGTCAATCTGCACTCAGTCACAGCACACCACCATAGATATCTAAACCCTGGATAGAGAGGTTATAAATCAGGTGATATGGGATATGGCTGTTCTTCTTTGCCCTTTGATTATATACATTTAGTGCTCATGAGAACACTGGTGACAGGAAAGTGGAAAAGAGGGCACTTTGCATACAAAGGGAGCATGCTCAACCCATGTTCCTGGAGAAGTCCCTGTTGAGGTCTAGACTGAGCTTGGAAAGGTTACTCTTGTAGACTATAGCTCCCCAAATCTGGCCATGTCAGCCGAGGGATTCTGGCCCAGTGCTGATTTCTCAGCAACCAGGATTTCTCCTTGGTTAGCCACTGTTCTCGGATCAAGCATATTTGCATTTGATTTCTGTGTCTTCACAACTGTACCAAGTATTCCCTTTTCAATTAACAATGGCTACCCGGAAGGAGGAAATTCCCATGCAGATTTGAGCCAGCGACCTCCTAAACATATTTGGACTTGCTTAGCAGGCTGCACCACAGCAATTTCTTGATGTTGTGTGATTGTAAGCCTTTCTTTCATTAGGAGGTAACAGGGGGTTAAAATGTTTTGCCCATGACAAACAGAGTTGAACTCTCTGTTTGTCATAAATAACTCCAGGATGGTTTTTGTCCCCTGCTGTAACAGATAGAAATCCAAGCACATTCTTTGCTATGTCTGTGTTTCTTGCATGTCAAGGGCATGGGAGTATATAGTGGCCATTTGGGGGCTTGACTTCATGTGTTGGCATGTATGGCATGCAGGCATCATTGTCAGCAGAGTTCAGGATTTGGAAAAAAATATATTTCTGGATGTTACTGGATTATCATCATCTCTGCTGTTTTATAGTATAAAAAGGTAAAATTAACTTTTCCAAGCTCTGGGTGGTCCCTGAGAGCATGCTCACGTTTCCAGAAATGCTGTTATTGTTGTTATGTGTCTTCAGTTAGGTTGACTCTAACTTATGGTAACCTACTGTAGGGTTTTGGGCAAGATTTGTTCAGAGAAGGTTGACTTGCCCAAGGTCATTCAGTTGGCTTTTGTAGCTGAGCAGGGATTTGAGTCCTGGTCTCCTGGAGTCATAGGCTAACACTGAAGCCACTATTAGCTCTATCAGGAATGCTGCCTTTTAGCTATTGTCTTGTTGCAATGTTTTTCTCTGCCAGATTACAATCATTCTCTATCTGTGAAATGATAGGAGCTGTAGCCCAAACTTTTGGGGTGCACCAAGTTGTCTAGCCCAATACTCTTTCTATCTTGTGGCACGCAAGCAATCTCTGCTGTGGTAGACAAGAAAAAGAAGAAATCCAAATCCACAGTAGTTTCAACAGCCATCTTTTTAAAAATAAAGAAGAGTTTTTTTCTAATATAAAAAGACTACTACTACTACATTTTCTTCCCCCCACCTGAAATGCAGCGAACCCAAAGTTATCATAAGGGTATATATAATGTATGTTGGGAGAAATGGCTATTTTTTTTTTCTCCCCGTGAAAGAATTTGTGGTTAAAGCTAAGCATCTGAAACAAAATAAATGGAGGAAGAAAAAGGATCCCTATGTTTATCTAAGAAATTTTATTACCATTATTATCCAAATGGAAAGACTGGTAAAATTGCACAAATCTGAAATTCATCAAGAATCCCAATTACAGTGTAAAGGAAATGTAGGTTAAGCATTCAGGTTTTCATTTTAGAGAAAAAGGATGCCTTCAGTTTGATGAATGACAAGGCTATGCTACATTTGGGTGAAAGGAAGGTGTAGATATGCATGCCTAAGATAAAAGCCTGCGGAAGGCCCTACAAAGCAGACTGGATACCATAGAAGTGTTGTCACATGACAAAGCTAGAGCTAGAGATGAGAATGACTCACAACAGGTGAACCAGGTTGAGTCACTCACTGCAGCCCAAAGGGAGCACAGTCAACTTCTTGACTTGTTCTCACAGTTGCATAACATGCCAGCCAAATGTTCAGGAATGCAATAAAGGTTTCCTCATAGGGACAAGAGTAGGCCACTTCTTCAGTCTCTCAGACAAGCAGTCAGGGTGGAGGCTGGGCTATTTCTTAACTGATTCCCACACAGAGTTTCCCACATGAGGCCTTCAAAGAAACCATGTGAGTTTCTGGGAAGTCTTCATGCTTAATGCATTTCTGAACTGATTCCCAATTATAGAATGCATTGCGAATGGTGGCGTATACATGACTGCAGTGCTACTTCAGGCAGGAAAACAGTAGTCAGTGGCCAGGTAAGAATAAGCAAGCCAATCCCACACCTAGAAAATGTGTTTCACATGCATACACACACACACACACACACACACACACACACATTATTCAATAAAAACTTTATGCTAATGATGAAACAGGGAAGGAGGAAGAGTCACAATTTTTCATAATCAGCATCACTTTTTAATGTTTTCTGACTCAGAAAAGGCAAAGACAATTGGAAATTGGGTGGTCTGCCAGTGCCTCTGTTTCCACCATCGGGAAGCCTCAGCCTCCAGATAGCGAGGCTTCCCGGCAGCCAAAAAAGAAGCCACAAAAAGGGGCTTCTTTTTGCACCGTGGAAATGGCGTCGCAAGGCACCAATGGCGCACTCGCAGTGTCATTTCCGTGGCGTGACGTGCGGACACTAAGCATCCTCTACGTCAAAATGGGCGCCGACATGTAGAATGGGCACCAACATTTTGTACACGCTTGGCGTGTACTAGGGTTAGGGGCGTCCAGAAAGGATGCCTCTTTCTAACCCTAGTACATGCCGAGCACATAGACACTATTGAACACATCCTGTGATGTCACTGACATAACATGCTTATACTGTTAAAGCCTTTAACATAGTCTAAGGGCAAGAGATTGCATTTTCTTGGAGAAATGGTTCTCTGATCTATATTACAAGTCCTGATATAACTCAGAGAGGGGGCAGTAGGAAAGAAAGAGGTCTGCACCCTTTCTTGCTACAAAGTCTGGCATTTCAAAAACATGCTATTCTTTCTTTTCATCAGTTTGCATGATTTGTGCCCTAGCACACCACAATGAGCCAGCATAGTGTAATGGTTTGAGCATTGGTTTATGACTCTGGAGACTAAGGTTTGATTCCCCACTTAGCCATGGCAACCCACTGGGTGCCCTTGGATGAATCACACTCTCTCAGCCCCAGAAAACTCCATGATAGGTTCACTTTAGAATCATCGTAAGTTAGAAAGTACTTGAAGGCACACAGCAGCAACAACACAATGAGAGCATTGGGCATTGGACTTTAACTTTGGTGATCAGGTTTCAATTCCCTGCTCAGCCATGGAAACCCACTAGGTAACCTTTGGCAAGTCATACACATTCAGCCCCAGAAAACTCTGTGATAGAGTAACTTTAGGTTTGCCATAAGTTGGAAATGACTTTAAGGCACACAACAACAGCACACCACAATGAAGTGTATATCTGCCATTTTGTGAGTGTTCATTTAGTACCTTTCCCCAACCTAATGCTTTTCAGATGTGCTGGACTACATCATCCTCAATCATGCTGTTTGAGGCTTGAGGGGAAGATAATGGATGTTTGGCAAAATATTTAGAGAGCTCCATGTTGATGAAGGCTGCTCAAGTAGGTAGTCACTAGTGATAAAGTAAGCTGTTGTGTTGGAGCAAGACTCCTCCTCTTTTCTCTATTACTTTCAGATGCAGTCATCTCTTTGTTTTTACCGACTGAGGCTGATGCAGTCTGGCAACAACAAGGAAGCGATTGCTTCTGATAGTAAGCTAGTACTATTACTCCAAAATATGTATATCTAATTCATCCTTTTAAGGTGCACCATGAAATCATTTCCATACTATTATCTTACATAACTTCCCACTCCCCAACTTTCATTCTTGCTGACTTTCTGTTCAAAATATAGTCTGCACATATATTATATACCAGTGATGTAGTCAAGTCTTTTAGTCCAAGTCTCAAGTAAAGTCTCTAGTCTTTACAAGATACTTTCAAGTCAAGTCTCAAGTTGTGTCTCAAGTCTGGTTGCCAGTTTTTAACAGAAAAAAGGAGTTGGAGTGTGCTTGATCAATGGGCTTGAGGGGGAGTTGAGGTCTGCTTGGCAGTCTATCCCTGTTACACATAAGAGGAACCATCTAAAGCTTTTGAAAAGCTTCAGAAGGATCTTTCCGCCTCAAGCCTGTTTCCTAACACATTTACTGTTCCCTTCCAAGAAATGCACCCTGCACTCTGGGGACAGGTCTTACTGCTTGAAGTGAATGGAGCCAGCAAGTCAGTCACTAGAAATACATAGAATCATGGAGTTGGAAGAGACCACAAGGGCCATCCAGTCCAACCCCCTCCCATGCAGGAAATCACAATCAAAGCATTCCCAACAGATGGCCATCCAGCAGCCATCCAGAGATTCAAAGACCTCTAAGGAAGGAGACTCCACTACACTCCAAGGAAGTGTGTTCCACTGTCGAACAACCCTTATTGTCAGGAATGTCTCAAGTCAAGTTGAGTCAGTGTGTCATTTTTGTCAAGTCAAGTACAGTAACTGAAGTGACTTAAGTCTGACTTGAGTCCAAGTCAATTGACTCAAGTCTACATCACTATTATATACAACATAGAAACATACACACTGAGAATCAAGGACAACTAGAAAGACCATGCTCAAAAGCCACTTCTATGAGGGATGTGACAACAGCAATGGAACAGTACAAAGCCTTTGCCACAATGGCCCCCAAACTGGTGATTTCCAACAGTGTCTCTTCTTGGTATCTTTTACAAGCAAATATTAAGGCAGCATTATTTGAACAAGTTTTTAAGGATGTTTTGTTGTTTCTAATGTTGGTGGCAGCAACCAACCATTGCTCAAAGTTAGTCTTCAGAAGGAGTGGGCAGCTGCAGAAGATACTTGAGTACAGTTTGCCATTTGGTGGAACCACTATTAATTATTGGTTTGGCTATATCAGTTGCCATGAATAAGAACTGGCCCCAAAACTGGGTTGCAAGAATGAAAACTAGAGAGGGCTCCTGTACTTTTAATGGCTGTGTAGAAGAGAGACTTTCAGCAGATCCTTCTTGTTACATGGTTGCATGACAACTAACACCTGTTGAAATTTCCACTTCTATACAAGAAGAATTCAAGAGGAAATGGAAGGGTTAATTATCTCGAATGGACTTTGTATTATTTTTATCTAGTTTGCATTTTTATCTAGGGCTTTGAGATTGCCTGCAGTAACTGCTGAGCAGTAAGATTTCTGCAAGCATGTCTTGCACTGGTGATTTGTGGAGTGTATGGAAATTTGGGAGACTATATGTGCCAGTTTCATTGTACCATATACAGTTTTGTTGCTGGCTTTTATGGTTAAATAAATCTGCAAACTGTTTAAAATTTTGTAACTGTGTTTGCAATATGGTGGCCCCATAGAAACCAAGGAAGTGGTAGAATGGAATCCGTCATGTGGGCTGTGGTCCATGCAATTCCCATCCCTAGTCTGCAGCAATCCTGTTAAACCTTTTCCTGCCTAAGGGGAAAATTAAATTACAGAGTTATCAAGGAGAGTACTATCCAATGATGGGCAATGCTAATGGTAAAAGGGTGGAACAAAAAAAATACCAGCATGTCAGGGAGGGGATCACACAAAAGCTGGGAAACCACCTAACAGGTGTGTATGTCATGGGGAACCCCAAGAAACCAGATTCAACTCAAATGTCTCACCCTGGTCAACAGTGCAAATCACTTAATAAAACTTCCAGAGACTATCACTTCAGACAACAAATTTAGCTGACTGTTTGGATAATACCACGTGCAAAGATACAAAAGGGGTCAGCGCAAAAAATTTCTTGCTTGAGGCAGAAAAGCAAATGGCAAACCCTTCCCCACAATTCAAGGTATTTCATACCTGAGGCTGGTCAAGTAATTTTGACACTGTGCATGTGTGCACATTGGGGTGGGAATCCTATAAGAGTCTTTCAGTGAGAATGCAAATGTAATGAAATAACTAAAAATCTTCTGCCCCTTCAGTATATCCCTATAACCATCTGCTTAAAGCAGAGTTTGGACAGTTGCTTTTAAGGCAACCAAATATAACAACATTCTGCAACATATATGTGAGCAGCAGTAGCATGATCCCCTGGGTACCAGAGTATCATCTTATGACTGATCAGCTATGGATGTGTTCAATCAGTCACTATAGTCATTCCTCTTTTTCATTCAGGATGAAGCTGCCTTAGTCTTAAAATCTTCGTGGAGGGCTTTTCTCAATCCCAGTATTCTCACAGACTTGTCTACTGAGGACATATGAGACGACCTTCTCAGCAGCTCAAACTCCCTCCAACAGGTTTTTGGGCTCCTAGCTTGTTGTGGGGTCTTTTAATAGGATGTGCTGTGGTTTTACCTTTTTACTGTATTTTATATGTATTTTAAATTATTTTATATCAACATTTTAATTGGACTATTTTGTTTTTAAAACTTTTGTGCTATATATTGTTCTAGCTAAATTTTGTTTATTCTGATAGTGCTTTTGGTCCCATATTGGTAGAATGGCAGGGTATAAATTTAATTAATTAAATCACGCTCTCCGTGAAGGACTTGGTACGCAGTCTGGGGATGCTCCTTGATTCGTCGCTCCACCTTACATCTCAGGTGGATGCGATGGTCAGGAGCACCTGTTATCAGCTTCGGCTGATACGCCAGCTGCGACCCTACCTTGACCGGAGGGACCTTGAAACTGTTGTACATGCCCTGGTAACCTCTCGTTTGGATTTCTGCAATGCGCTCTACATGGGGCAACCCTTGTACCATACCCGGAAGCTGCAACTTGTGCAGAATATGGCAGCCCAACTGGTCACTGGCACTGCCAGGGCCAGTCATATAACACCAGTCCTTAAAGACCTACATTGGCTGCCTATCTGCTTCCGGGCGCAATACAAGGTGTTGGTTATCACCTATAAAGCCCTAAATGGCTTGGGCCCAGGGTACCTGGAGGATCGCCTCTCCCCGTACAATCCGCCCCGCACACTCAGATCATCAGGGCAGCAATTGCTAAGAGTTCCAGAGGGGAAATATATGTCCACTTCTAGGAGGGCCTTCTCCATCTCGGCCCCCAATCTCTGGAACTCGCTGCCCTTCGAGCTCCGCTCAACCACTTCCCTAGCCCAATTTAAGAAGGGGTTAAAAACCTACTTATTTGAGCAGGCTTACCCCTGACCTCTGCCCCAGAATACTTCCTCCCCCCCGCCCCCTTTTCGTGGTCAGCATTGTTCTGCCGGTATGAATTTTATGAATTGTATTATTATTATTGCTTTGTTTTAACCAATTTTGTAGTTGTGTTGTTGTATGTTGCACATTTGCTGTACACCGCCCTGATTTTAAGAAGGGTGGTATACAAATAAAATTTTTATTATTTATTTATTATTAATAGCTTTCCTATTCTGGTTCATGACCTGCTCACTCTACCTAGTGGTAGAACCAGGCTTGCTACACAGAGAAAACTATATGGCAAGAGAATGATTGTCTAGCAACTTTTCTGCTATTCTCTTTTCTATTCAGGTTTTCTAAAATATATGTAAGTGAAGAGACATTAAGAAAGGACCGCTCCCCCAACAAACAGGCAGCTGTCATGCAGTACAGCCCAGGACCACTTGGACCACTTGGTTTCCTGTTTGGGTAGGCCAGCTCTGATCCTTCACTCAAACTACAGGAAGGAACTGGCAGAGCTAGTGAAGGCATACTGGCCTCATGAAGCTACAGAGAGGCAGCCATGGACCAAAGCTTGGGGAAAATTCCTTTTTGGATTCCAACTCTCAAAATCCCCAGCCGGTATGGGATATTCTGAGAGCTGTCATCTTAAAAAGGAACTGCACTGACCCACTGTGGGTACTTGTATTATTCTAAAGCTCATTTGAGAGAGATTATGGTCATTTTGACTGGTATGAAATTAGAATCCAGACCATATGTTTTCATTTCGATAATCCTCTTTTGATTTGATTTAGGGACTGAGTTCTATCTTTGGCTGTGAGGGGATGCTGGATCCCATCAGGAAAAGAGCTGGAATTCTTCCCTGCTGTATACTATCAGCAGTATCATTTACTACCAATAGATCTTATCCAATACAAGTTAAGTTCCCCCTATCTGGAATTCTGAAATCTGAAATATTCCAAAATCCAAAATTTTCAACTTGATTGTCTGAGATAGTGATACATTTGCTTTCTGATGGCTCAGTGTACAAAAACTTTGTGTCATGCACAAAATTATTAAACTACTACATACAAAATTATCTTCAGGCTATGTGTATAAAATGTAAACAAAACATAAATGTTTTTTTTATGTTTAGACTTGGGTGCCATCTCCAAGGTATCTCTTTATATATATATACAAATATTCAAAAATACAAAAAAAAATACAAAATACAAAATACAAAATCCAACACACTTCTGCTCCCTAGCATTTTGGATAAGGGGGACTCAACCTGTAGCAGTAATGTGGGTCAGTGTTTCATATGAAACAAAGTCTTGGGAAGGCCTAGAACTACACCCTGTCCCAGCATAGAAAAAGCCGCATTGTAAAAAATGCACTTCCCTAGTCCTTCCTCAGCCTTCATACAGATGCTATGCTACTGTAAACAGTATTTAATAAAGTCACTGAATACAAATTAACTGTTTCTATGTCTGTGAAGAGTTATTAATATATTTGGCCATAAATGTTGACATAATGTCCCAAAATCCATCTGCCTAGTGGCAAAGGCCAAACTTTCTATATTATGTGCAGAGCAGACAATAAACAGCATGTATAGATTTTTTTAAAAAAATTAAAAAATGCTGTTTTTCTGATGCCCACTGATTTTTTAAAAAATCTCAAGGCTGCATTAATAGCAGACTTAGGATATAAATTGTAATTCTTTTGATGCAAGTCATTTATAAATACAAGTGACTGTAATGCATATGGATATATGCATATATAATGCCAGCAGGATAGCAAAGAGATAGCATTACAAAATCAATATGAATGGATACTCTGGGGGAATCCTTATGAAGCTATGTGAGCATGAATTCACTCTATTGTTCTGTTTGGACACTGTTCCAGACTCTACAAACTGTTTCATTTGATGGCTCATTGCCTGGGTAACTCACATGGGCAGCCTACGTATTACTGCTGTATTGCTTATTTCTCTCCATCATGTGCAATGTCACACTGAACCAATAGTAGAGGACATTACATTCTGCAGAAATAATAATTTCAGCTGAGTGCCAATTTGCTTTCTTATTGGCTTAGTAAGGCCTAATATTACTAGTAAAAATGATGCTATGGAAGTCAGTGTTGCATCTACAATTTGTTTGATAATCATATAGTCCACAGCTGGCATACCTGCATACAAAGTAGTTTTGGTACCATTAATTTTAATCTGCTTTTGTCTATGCTTTGGAACTTGATATATATATATATATATATATATATATATATATATATATATATATATATATTCTCAACAGCTACAGTCACAGACCCCAAAATAGAGGAGAGTCTTGAGCCCTCCCAGGATTAGGCTGGGAGGAGTGAATCCCCTCCCCAAATGATCTGCCAAAACTGGACTCTTATGTAGCTAAGCCTCCCTAGAATTATTAATCAGAATTTTATCAATTGATCGAGCACTAAAAAAATGTGAAGGAATATGATGCTGCTGAGCCTTCCCAAGAATAACAAAGACTGCCTGTGTTCTCTCCTGTGCACGCTTATTTGTGCCCAGGGCATTCTAAGTATACATTGTACCTGTAAATGTAAAGATTAAAGGATATTTCAGCGATGATGGATTGGAAAACTGATCTGCCCTCCCCATGTAAGTACCTGCAGATAAACAAAATTAATACAACCTCTCTGCCAGTGTTGATTCCCCCCCCCCCCCCACTAAAAACAGTTCTGTGGTCCCTGGCTACAACAATGATAGCACCCCAAAAATTAATTAGAGCATCAATGCATTAACAAATAGAGTAAATATCCACAACGCTGCACTGAAGTCCACAGAAAATAGTCCTTCTTGGAATTTATATTTAATAAAATACTTATATCACACCCTGCATCAAAACATCTCAGGACAATCCATTCACTTTAAACATTTGAAAGCAATTTTGGAAAAGATGGCTTAAACATAATTTTGTATTTATTTATTTCACTTGTATCCTCTCTTTCTCCCAAAATGGGATCCAAAGTAGCTTCAATATGGAATTCACACATATGACTTGGATAAAATAGCTAGGTCCAATGTCTTTAATAAAAAGTCATGTTTTTACATCATGTGAGAATAATGCCAGCATTGTGGTCAGTATTCCATAGCGGGCACCACTGAAGACATAGCTCTTCTCCACAGCATGTTGTGGCCTAGTAGGACACAGAGGATAGTCCTTCTAGCCAACCTCAGCCCTGAAACAGGCATATATAGCGAGAGGTGCTGTATGAAGTACTGGAACCCCAGGCCATTTAGGGCTTTCAATGTCACTATACCTTCAGTTCAGACTGGAAGTATATTGGTAGCCACCCCAGAGACCAGTGGTATATAATATTAGTTTTGAATAACTCTTTACTTTCTCTGTGCCACTCTCTCAGAGGACAACATTTAGATTCCATGGAGCAGAAAAGAACTGGAGAAAATATACTGAGGTAGAGTTTCTGAGGGTTTCATCAATCCTCTTTTTTTTAAAGCAGGTTTGGGCAATTGATGTTGCTGGGCTGTAATTCCATGCAGCCCCAGTCAGCATAGCCAATGGTTAGAGCTGATGGGAGGACTAGAAAAATTGTTTTTCTTGCTCCACACACAGTTCTACATTAAAAGCAATAAAAAGTCTTATTAAGCATGGACACATTTTATTTGGCCTATATTTTAATGAACCACTTATGTCAAATAAAATTTGTTAGCTAGCGACTACAAGACTTGGGTTTGTTTTGGTTTTTTGTTTTTGCTGCAGCACACTAAAATAAGCACACCCCTAGAAACTGTTATTAAAGGACATTACTGTGAGTTTAATGTTTCCTGCTGCAACTATCTGTTTTGCTGTTGTTCTCCAAGATGCCTCATGCAGTACTTGCAAAGAAACTGAACACTGAAGCACTCATCTTGTTCCTTGAAGGAGATATGGATATATTTTTTAAAATCTCCTTTCAAAGGGAGGGCTGAAGTGACAGCACTCTGCCTAGCAGGCATAGTTAAGTAATAGTTGTGTGTCCAAATGGACACCCAGTCCTGGCTTTTGGAAACTGGACACATGTAATTTAATTGGTGAACAGCATGATTCCCACTCTGTTGCAGTGTCTTCTGAAAGTTCCTGCAAACCAAAAATAAAAATAATCCCTAAATATGTATCTTCTGCCTTCCTAGATCTGTTGAGTTTTTAAACTAATTTTTCTAAGCTTTTATAAGCGTTCTAGGGATTTTTCTTCTTTTTACTTCAGGTATTTTCTGATGGTAAGTAGGATAACAAAAATCGCTAGGATATTGATGTGTTTAAATTGATTTGCAACACTGTATTGACTTCTTTTTTAAAAAAGAAATCTCTTTTAACATAATCTGAATGTCAGGATTGTATGCAGTGGAGAATGGACTCCTTTTCTTTTAAAATGCCCTGGTGGCTTGACATGTACATTTTTAAGAGCTGGACCTAGTACTGGATTTATGTACAAACTAAGTAAGCAAGACTTTAATGCCTTAGACTATGAAGGGGGCCTTAATATAAAAAACAAAAACAAATTATGTCATTTAAAGAGTACAGCAATAGGGCTCCCTAACTTAACAAATTCAGGCTCGTCTTAATTTGGCCCAGCTAGCTATATGTAGGCACAGAACTTTTTGGTGAGACCAGACATGGGCACTCAAACAACAGTATACATATAAGCCCCTGCCTTTTTTTTCTTGCACAAACACAACTGGAATTAATTGGAGATATGCAAGAACAGTGCTACAATCTTCTGTTGCTTCCACTAAGTTCAAAGTAGCTAGCAGCAGCAAGCTGACTTCTGGGTGGATTGTGCCCCTCACTGCTTCTTTTGATAACTGTTCTAAATGTTGCCGTGACTAGCATTTCTTGTTGCAGTTGGGAATGGTTCTTCTGATTGTTCAGACCTGACAGCCCAATCATAATAAAAACTGTGTCGCTAAAGACCTCTGCCATTGCAGCTGCATTATTTATTCACCTCAAGCAAAAGGCACCTCTATAGTTAGCATATGATGTCAGCAGATTGTTTGGATCCCTGGAAACTGGCAGGGAGCCACTTCTCACATGATATATGAAATCACTGATAAATGCTTCTTTTCAGAGAAAGAAAAACAGCCTAATAAATGCACCTCTTTTTTTGGCTCACATCTTTCCTCCCACCACGACTGGGATTTGTCTCTCAGTGGCATGGCTCAGGAGAGTCTGTGAAGTGGAAATGAGTGCTTAGGATCACAGATCAAAACCAGGCACTTGGTATGCTCAGGATGCTGGTCCTCCTACCAACATCAACCACCTCTGTTGGCTTAATTTTGGAGTGCTGCCAATGACCTAGTCAGTGAGTCAGACAAGAAAGAGAGAGAGGGGAGATGTACCACAGAAGCTTTGTAGGGATTCAATATTTCTGGCATGTAGCTTCAGTTTTTTTTCTTTTTTACTGATATGGGGGAGGATAAAATTCAAGAACAATTCCTTTCTTAGACTTGCACAGAAGAGAAGAAGGAGATGGGGGGGAAGAGAGAGAGAGGGAGATAGAGAGACAGAAGGGGGAATCTTACAAATTCAGTTGCAATCTGTAACAAAGAGACGCTGCAATGACTGAAAATATTCCAAGATGCTTCAAAATACCACTGTCTCTGTTATAATAATCATAGTGACAAGTGTTTAACAAAGGAAACCTATGTTGCCTTGGCTTGCAAGGAGGTGACACCATTTCAGTGAAGGCAAGTACATTGTTCTATCATGTCCTTTATACCCATGTTTAAATATACATTTATAAAAATAATACTGTGTAGCCTAGCACTCTGAACACAGCTGCCACAGTAAAAGCACTCATAAAAATAACACATTGGTTCAGGGGAAGAGATGGCTATTCTTTTGGTCATAATGTATGAACAGGTCTGAACAATCCACAACTTTGGTTTGGGCAGCAGTGTTATGCTGGCTGGTAACTACCATGTCAGTGGGATGATGAATTAATTCTCTGTTTTTTAGTCTAAATTGGGAAGGAAATGAGCTATCCCAGGAATCAAAACTATTTAAGAGGGTAATGGTCAGTTCCTTCGCTAGCTCATTTAAAGTTTAGTCTAGAACCCACAGTAGATTTGCTATTTCACTGACATTGAAGCCACTAGCTGCCACTGGTCCTATGAATAATGTTTCTGCACTGGGTTTCTTTATAGGTTATTTGCTTTGCTACTTAAACATGACCCATAAAGATTAATAAATGATTTGAACACATAACATTCTACTGTGAGATCATGTAGTTGTGCTGATGGGATGTGTGGGAGCAAAGTATGGTGCATGTTAAGACAAAGGCAAGAAGGACCTAATGTTAAGACAGGCAGTGAGGAAGCCAGTAAAAGGAATAATATGTATGAATAAATACAGTGGTCTGGTCCAGATCGGTGTTTTGCGCTGGCCTGGCCATATACTAGGGGTGCCTGGGGGTGGAGCGTCCACATGCCCCGCAACCCTAGTACATGGCAGTGGCGTCATCATGGCAGCCTCCCATCTACATGTGGACCGCCATGATGCCGGCGCCACGTCTGAGTGCCCAAACATAGCACACAGGAATTGGCATCATGATGGTGTCACTTCCTGGTTGCGGCACCGCAATAAAGGAGCTGCTCTAGGCAGCTCCTTTTCATTGCGGCGCCACAAGCTTTGTTCCCATGCAGCAACCAAATGGCCATGGGAACAAAGCCATGGGAGAAAGCATTTTGCCGCTTCTCCATGGTCCTGAAAAGTGCCAGATTGGGGCCCCTGGGCTGCTGGTGAGGCTCCCTACCCCCAACCTGGCAAGAAAAGGCACGGGTGCAAGCTGCCCCTGAAGGGGTAGTCTGTACCATGCCAGTGAGCCCTTGGTATCCACTGGGATATGATTCCAGGACCCCCCATGGATACCAAAATCCGTGGAAGCTCAAGTCCCATTTATACAGTGGCATAGTAAAATGGTGTATATAAAATGGCAAAATCAAGGTTTGCTTGGGGGAATTAACTTTTAAAAAATATTTTCTTTATGGAGAGCTGACTGTAATATGAATTCATTTTAGCAAAACTTGCAGATCAGGGATATCTGTAGACCTAAAACCAACTAACCTTATTTTCATCTAGTCCCTAGTAGTGATTAAACTAAATTCTGATGGCTTTCTGACCTATTCTAGCAATATTAGATAGCAAACATTACCATGCAAATTCAGTGAAATACAAGTAGTATGCCAGTAATAAGTTGCAAACAGTAACAGCCAAACTACATGATATAAAATTATGCTTCCCAAATATTTTGAAGAGAAATCCATCCACAAACTCATTCAAGCTTTTCAGACACTAGATCATGGCCTAAATACCCTAAAGACACTAGACAGCATCTGATTTTGGAAGCTTTGTCTGGATAGTACTTTGTATCCCCCAAAGAATACCAGGTGTTGTGGGCTATATTTTAGAAGAAGGCAATGGTATTCATTGCCTAAGAAAGCCCTATGAAATTCATGGGGTTGCCATAAGTTGACAAGTAACTTGAAGGCACATACACATAAAACTAATTCCATCCTTTCAGTTCTATATCGGTCCGCTACAGGACTGGTGCCAGGTTTGACAAGGCACTGGGCAAGGTGTTCTCCAACCTTCACTTGAAGTTTCCTTGATAAACCTCCACCCCCAGCATACCAAGTCGTGAATGAAGTTGTGCAATGATGCTGAAAGCACTGGGACATCCAGCATTTCACTCCTTCAGTCTAACACTGTAAAGGGAAGCACCGCCACTGAGTAAGGCAGCTAACATCTGCTGTCATCATTATGTTCCCTACCACCACCACTGTCTCTTCCCCCACATATGTTTATCTGCACAGTGCTAGGCAATAAAATAATGCTATCATTTAAAAGGAGAGGGAACTAGTGCAATAACTTTCCAAACCTCTTCTTTTAGTGCACCTGGAGCACCTGAAATGCAGAACCTAAGGAAAAGCTTGCTCTTCACTGGTGTAGTCTAAAGCATGGTGGGAACATGTGGCTCTCCAGATACTGTTGGACTGCAACTCCCATCATCCCTAGTCAGAATAGCCAGTGCTCTGCCATCGTGGGATCTGCAGTTCAACAACATTTGAAGGGCCAGGCATTCTACCTCTCTGACATAGAGGCAAATGCTAAGAATGAGGATGGGCCTTAGAAAATGGCTGCTCACTCCATTCATATAAAGAATTGTCATTAGCAAAGAGGAGCAGTGTGCTGTCATGGTTTGAGCATTGGACTGCAACTCTGGAGACTAAGCTTCGAATCCCTCTTGGCCATGGAAACCCACTGGGTGACTTTGGGCAAGTCACACTTTAGAGGAGGGCACGGCAACACCTCTCTGAACAAAGCTTGCCAAGAAAACCCTGTGAGAGGGTTGCCTTAGCACTGCTATAAGCTGAAAGCAACTGGAAGGCCCACAACAACAGCAAAGCAGTGTCTATTTGTGGGATATGCTTTTCTCTTTCTATAACGTTTGCTTCTCAGATGCGTAGCTAAGAGATTGCTGCACATTATTAATCGCTTTTAAGTCCTCTGGTATAATTATTTAAGGGCACTCAGGTTTAGTGAGCATTTTAATTTGCTTTGTGGCATCATATCCCCAAAAGAGGCATTATATTCCCAAAGAACCCAAAGGAGGATTAGGAATGATTCACAGTTTCCCCAATCCTCCCAGATTTAAGACACTGTGCAGGAGGGACAGTTTCAGGACAGGGAGGGATGATGAAATTAGAGCAGAAAATAAGAGAACAACACTCCATAAGGGCTGCCACAAGGTGTCGGATCTGCATGAATCCTTTTCTTCTACTGTCTTAAATACAATAGAGCCAGTTGCTATGGAAACTGGTGTAAAAGCACCCACACAGACAGGCAAGCAGGGCAGGGCAGGCAGGCAAAGCCTAGAAATGAAAGGGAACAAAATATTTTCAAGGCCACTTAGAAGCAACTCTGAAGAATTAGATTATCTCCATTCATCATTTACACCCAGGGTATAACACTCCATGATATATCCTCCGGGGAGTTAAATGAAGATATTGGTGAATTATAAAGTCTGCAGTAAAGTGAATTTAGTGGAATATTGGACCCCTTCTGCAATCAAGCAGCTAAAGGATGTTGTGTTTACTTCAATGGTGCTAATAAGAATTCATCATATAGTGTGAGAAATACTGCACAGTGCCACGATCATAATGCTGTTAGGAAGTAATAATGATTTCTTTTCCTGCTGCTAGGAAATATGAATAATCTTCTGCATCTGTAGGAGCTGGAAGATCAAAGCTATTTTAGTTGCACTGTTAAATATACGTGCCCTAATGTTTAGAAGTATACCACCTGCATGTCATATTGCTGGATGATTGTTGGTTGACTGTCTTCAAGCTAGGCTGTTTCCTTCTAATCAGTATTTACTTTCTTTGTAAACTTGAAGATGTCATGCTTAATACCCTACAAGCCCCATCCCCACAAGGGGTTTGGAATATCTATTATCACTCTGCACATGTTTAAGTACATTTTCATTTATTACCAGCTTGCCTATCTCTGCCATTTGAGACAGGGTTTGGAACATGGCTCTGGCTGAAATCAAGCTATTATTCTAGGCAACATATTAGTATGCCCGTTTCAAAAAGCAAGGGCAAATAAGCCATTCAAACAAAACAGCTTTCCTCTGCCAAGCAATGAGCTGAAAACTGGGAGCTGAGGAAGTGTGAAAGATACGTTGACACCGAGCTAAGGCTGTACCAGCATGGTTGGACTGTAGATCTGTCTGGACCGGAGACATTTTGTGTCAACCAGCACAGGCAGGTTTCTTGTCAATAGCCAGCAAGGCTACTAGGTTGGTTTTAGAGCACTGTTTAAACCAGAGTTGGATAACCTGTGGCCCTAGTCTGGTAGTGTTGCCTTAGTGAAAATTGAAGAGGGCTCTTGTCCTATTAATGACTGTGCAGAAAATAAAATGTCTGCAAGTATTGCTTGTTACCTGGTTGCATGACAAGCAAGACCTGCTGAGATTCCTTCTTCCACATAATCATTAAGGGCACAGGAGCCCTCTCAAGTTTTCATCCTGGCAACCCTAGAAAAATCTACCACACCTTGCCAATTCCTGCATGGGTTGGAAAAAAGAAGGGGATAGAAAGGAAGAGGTGGTAGCAGATGCAGAGAAAAGAAGCTGTGACTTCACCTACTTTTGACCCTAACCCTGTCAAGTGATTGACACCAGCCCTACCCACTACTAGCATGCAGCTTCAGAAGAAGTCCAGATCCTGGAGGAATCCAGAATTCATCATAGAAAATTCTGTCACGTACACTTGCCTCATTTAAACAAAGGGCACATTTGTGCTTCTGAACATGTTCCAGTCAATATCCTGGTTCCTTGCAAATAAAGGTGAAAGAAGGCTAACAAAAAAAGCATATTGTCAATGCCATGTTGCTCTCCATTCCATGGGGGTGGAGGGAAGGGGATGTGGCTCTGAAGGAGAGTGGTGTGGAGGAAATGGCCTGGCCTTACTTGCCTGGCCTGGCCTGGCCTTGCCTTGCCCTTCCCTTGCCTTGCCTTGCAGTACAGGCACGTAGAGCCAGCTACTGCACTTGAGAGCCCTAAATTGCTATTCAAGTCACAGCACCAGCAATAAAAGTTAGAAGGATAAAGCCCAAAGGAGCATGTTTCTTGTGACTGAGAAACTTTGAGTCTGCTCACCACACTAGAATAATGATTAGTGCGCGTCATGCTCAGCTAGAGAGTACAGTAGCTGTCACCACCGTTGAAGCTTTCTCTAGAGGAAAGGGCTGAAATTCCCAATTTGCACAGGCTCCACATTACCATAAATAATTAGCTTCCTGAAAATAGTCTTGCAATCAGTCCAGATTAGAACCATTCCTCTCCCACATGCCCTCTCATGGGGTGGGGGGACCCATATTGACAACATCCCCTTGTTACATATAAGATTGCAAACATCCTCACGCTTGAGCTTGCAATGCACACCCCCTGTCTCCGCTACTTTATTCACGATTTTTGGTGGATGGTGAGACCAAATTCACCTATCACCTTCCTGATAAAAGAAAATTACGAGTATAAAAAACCCAGAAATGTACAATTATTTTGGTCTGTGACTGTAAATAAATGACGATGAATTGCACAACTGCTGGTTGGAAGGGGGGGGGATGATTCTGCACATTACAACTAAACCTGAGATCCTTTTGAGGAAAGCAAGAGTCTCTCAGCAAGCCTGCCACTTAACACAAAGAAGTGTCTGTATATTTAGCTTTGAGTTTCTTCATCTCCAGCAGCACAACTAGCTGCTTTCAGTCTGGTGATTTTATTTCCTTGCAGTCAGAGAGATGGGGGAAGAACTGTCAGGCTGCTGCTTTATCAGTCAAACCCCATTTCCATTGAGGCTGTAGCGTGCACAGATTTTAAGCATTTCAATGTTAGCAGCTTTCTCTTCTGTTCCATGGAGAGAATTAGCACTGAACAGGTGCATGAATGATGGCTCTGCCTCTCATGTCTGGCTGGGCCATTAAATGGAGGCATTCTACCCTCTGAAATTAGATCTGTTATCAATAATGTTTGGGATATGAGACATGCAATATGAGACAAAAAATATAATCATGAAATGGTTGCGGTGCTGTGCTCCTATGCATTCTATTGACTCTTTTTTATGTGTACTGTACGCTGACAGTATAAGACAATGCAAGTGTACTTTATAATGAAAGGTGAGCCATGTTGCAACCCAGCATGGTGGAACAGTTTGAGTTTTGGACTATAACTCTGGAGATCAGGGTTCAATTTCCGGCTCAGCCATGAAACTCACTTGGTGCCCTAGAGCAAGTCACATTCTCTCAGCCCCAGGAGAAGGTAATGGTAAACCACCTTGAACAAATCTTCCCAAGAAAACCCCATGATAGGTTCACCTTAGGGGTGCCATAAGTCAGAAACATCTTGAAAGCACACAACTACAGCAACAAAAACAACAAGCCATGTTGCCTCAAATAACAAAATCATTCTATACATGCTTTTTCTCAGGGGCAAAACTTTTTGCTCATCTATCCTTTCTAACAGAGTCTTTGTTCAGTTAGCTTTAGAAAGTACAGGTCAGAGCTTGGAAAAGTTGATATTATTATTATTATTATTATTATTATTATTATTATTATTATAGATAAAAGCTCCTAGACCATTCCAACCAACATGGCCAGTTGTCATGCTAGCAGGGGGATTCAGGTAGGTTTATTTTTAAAAGTTTCCAAGCTCTGTTATGGGCTCTGTATTTTCCTTGGAACTGGCAAATCCACTTCATTTCATTTGGATTCTCCAGCTTCTAAAGTAGCAGTGGGAGTTATGTAGCTGTCTAGATATTGTTAGACTGCAACTCCTAACATTCTCACCATTGGCTGAGCTGGCTAAGGCTGCTGGGACTTGCAGTCCAAAAATATCTTGATGGCAGCAGGATTCCTATCCCTGATCTAAGGCATAGAGCATGGTCTTTGGGACTGGGCAGTGGGAAGAACTATCTCTGGCTCAGAGTGCCTATAGTGAATATTGCTGCTATGTGTTTTTAATCTTCTTGAATCTCCATGGGATTTCATCACAGGAAGAACTGCTGTATAGACAGTAAATTGGTCTTCACTGTTTAGGTCAGGCTCCCATGACAACAGACCAGTGACAAGTTTTCACTTTCTGGGGAAATATGAGATATTGATGGCATGCTCAGTGCACAGAACAGACTAGTCATATATATTCTAGAGTTTGAAAAGGGTACGTTTTTGGATTCTACCTCCCAGAATCCCCCAGCCATCTTCACTACTGGCTGGAATATTCTGGGAATTAGATTCCAGATGATGATGATGATGATGATGATGATGATGATGTTCACAGTCGTCTTGAAGTGTCAGAAACTAGAAAAGAGACCTGCTTCTCTGCCTTTTTTATTTGTTGTGCTAAGCATTTATGTTAAGTTATATTCTCATCTTCTTTGTATATTATAAATTAGAGTTATATCCTTTCGCTAAATTTATATCTGCTCATGTTGACCTTAATATGCGGGGGAAATGTAACACTGCAATAATGTATGTTGCAATAACCTGTTTAAAGCTTTTAAAAATTCTTAATGGCAACTAAAAACCCAAAGTGTTACTGGAAGAAATTATCTTCTAATTAACACCAAAACTACAGGGATTGACTGAGGGAAAGAGAAGTGAACCAATATTAACAACAAGCATTTTATAAAAAAATCATTGTGTGCCTTTTAATAGATCTGGGCTAAGATAATTATGACATTGGCTACCTTAACTGAAATTCTTGTAGTTGATAGAATGAAATTAATGGTCATATTAATTGTCTAAACAGTGCAGGATCAGACATTATGCTGAGGTTTTTGTTACAGGCAGAAATCTCAGTGCCCCCCCTGATATTGCTGGACTGCAACTCCCAGCATTCCTCACAACTGGTTTAGATGGCTAGGGCTAATGGGAGTTGCAGTCCAACAACATGAGAAGGGCCAAATGAATCCTATCCCTGCTTCATGTGGATAAATTTTAAAGACTAGGAAAGAAAAACATAACAGGTTCTCAACATCAGTTGTTTAATATTTGATGATATGATTAAATTTTACTAATGTAGTGTGGCCTTTATTTTCCCAATTAAAATTTCACAAGAATTCATTTTTATCAGATGAGACCTCTATTTATCATATTTGTTTGATGAATATTAAATGCTCAAGTTAAAAATATTAGTTAATACTTTAGCTGTAACAGCTATGTAACAAGTTAGTATTTATGATCCACACTTGTTCTAAATATTACTTTGGATAGTTTTATTGCCACACAGGACAAGTAAAGTTCATTACAAATGAGAAATTGTTTAATCTCCTAGCTCTGTGCAATAATCAGCAAAACAAATTATTTCAGTCCTCCTCCTCCTGTACAGTTCTCCTTTCTGCCTTCTTCATACTAGATCCTGCCTTTAGTTTCTGCTGTTTTCATCATTGCCATCTTCAGTATCATTCTGGTCAGGGTCCAGCTGCTGGCAGACTGACAACCATAAGATCTAATTTCCAAGGTAGGGCGAGGAAAGAAACTGAGGAAACAGAAAGTGGTGTGGCCAGTTACTAGACCAGCCCTCCATATTTAGAAAAGCCAGACATGTGGTTAGGATTCACATCAGTTGATCTAGAAATCAGCTGCTAATATAGAAGGAGAAGACAGATGAACTAAACTTGTTTGAAATAAATGCTAGGATTAGCTATGTCACCTGGCCATAGTTGTAAAACCCAGAAGGCCAAATGTAGAGACCTACTAAAATCAATGGAATTTAACTCATAGTTTGACTTTTAAACTGTAATTTGTTCCTGTCATTCATTTATTACATTGTCTGAAAAGTAACCTGTTGCTGTTAATTATCACAATGTTGACAAAAGGTAACTTGCTTTACTCGTTGCAATGCTTGTTACTTTGCTATTATTTCCTGCATGGCAGGGGGCTGGACTGGATGGCCCTTGTGGTATCTTCCAACTCTATGAGTCTATGATTTGTGTGTTGCTTTTTTTTTAAGAAGAAAAAACTTAGGATTGATAACCAAATGGCATGTAACATGAAAAAATTATATAAAATGCCCCTAAAAATGAACTTTTGAAAGTTGCTAGAAACTATTACTAATTGATACCAATGAAAATAGCTCTAGAAAAAGCCTTATGTTTTCCATTACTGTTTGGGAAAGAAATAATGAAGAGAAAGGAGATGGAGGCCACACATATGGAAAGATCTCTAGTTTTAGCCTTTCCTGAACAAGTGTAGCCTATCCACAATGATCCATGATTCAGTAACTTCCAGCTGGATTGCTGGATTCCTTATACATGGGGCAGCTAAGTTTTAGTTAGTTCACAATTAAGTGACTAGGACTGTGACTAGCTAACCAAAAACATGGGTTGAGAAAATGTTTCCCTAAACCTATTTTTTGGGCTTCAGGGGTCCCCACACTCCCAAACGTGGTAGGTCAAAAATTGCATAAAGCTTAATGACTTCACCAGGAGCCTTATCACATGTGAAACTGGAACTCCAATCTGGGGGCCTTCTGCAGTGAGGGAGAAGAAGGGTCACTTCGAATCCAAGGCAATTCATGTGATGTATTATCACACGTGAAGAACGAAATTGTGGGCAAAGCAGTGTGAGAGCACTTTGAATTACCACATCGGTACATACCATGCAGATTCAACTATTGGAATTGTCCCCCTTGCACATGCTCAGTGGAACTCTGGATGCTGTCATCTTTCCCCGCTTCCTCCGTTTGCCCCCTCCTTAGCTGTCTTTCTTCCCTGCTACCTCTGCTTGCCCTCTCCTTAGGACACAGGGGGCCAGTGGGGGCGAGATGGGCTGAAGCAAGAGGAGGAGGATGAAGGAGCAGGATGCAGAGGACTGCCTCCAATCTTGTCTTTCCTCCTCTTCCTCTCTCCCTGCCACCTCCGATCGCGTCCTTCCTCTTCTTTCTCCCTGCAGGATGCAGGGGGCCAAACGGCAGGTGAAATCGGCATGCTCTTCCACACAAGACCAATTTGGAGTGAAATTGAAGTGACCTTGGAAGCAATTTTTGTGAATTTACTTGTTACCGAATTCACAAAAATGTGGTGTCAATTCGGAGTGACTGTGGAACCACCTCGGAACGACCCCCCATAGAAAGCAATCACATGTGATAATACATCACGTTTCAATGTGAATTTGCATGATTGGACCAGGAGTGACTTCGGATTTGAGCTGCAAATCCCCACGTGTGATAAGTCTCCAGGGCTCATCCCCAGGTCTTAGGTTTTGGCCTGGAAACTTCAGGGCCTGGGACAGTAGTCCTGAAGTGGCAACCCTAATAGTTGCAAAGCATATTAAAAGGGAAATGGTTATTTAATCTTTAAATGATGGTCTTTGAATCTTGCTACGAATTTGGCTTTGCTTCACCATTATTTCTTTGCCCTGTGTGAGTGAAATCTGAAATTGTACCCATCCCCAAACTTCTTGTGGATTTTTTTTTTCTCTTTGCACTGCCAGTTGCTTCATGTCAAGAACATTTGGTAAAGATCTGAGGTAGAAAACACTCTGAAGATCCAATCTAACAGCCGCTCAGAGCATTCCATAGCTAAAACGAAGCCATGTAGTGTTATCATGTTGATCTGTTGCTAGGATGCATCAATAGCTAGTCATTTTTTTGAATAAGGTAAACACTAATGGTCTTAAAGCATATCTTAAAATAATGTGACATTTGCCAAGTGTGGAACAGAATCCAGGCCTGTTATTTCCAGTCCATTATTTAATTTACTAGGTAACATTGCAGCTTACCATAAAATCAGTACCATTAACTGACTGTCTCAATTGAAGCTGTGGATAGGAAGAAGATTGCTGAAAGTGGAAGAATTATTAATGCATTGATTGCCTGATCTGTGCCATGTAATGTGTCAACAGCCTGCAGTCTGCCATTTTGTCAACATAATTTTTTTTCCTAGACTGGGGGTGGGCAAATTGTGCCCCTGAGACTGCAAGGCTCTTTGTTGTGGCCCTTGTCCTTTCCAGACTTCCCTTTTTCTGGACAGATAAAAGTGAATTGTCCCTCCAAGAAACCTCTAGGAGGTTTAAATATCCTTTAAATATGTTATAGGACTTCCTACACTGGAGCCAGTCACACTAAGTTATAAACTGGTTTAGAAACTGGTTTAAAGTGGGGTTGTTCACACTTACACCAGTTTTTCCCAACCCAAATTCAAGGGGGAGCCAGCACAAATCCCCCTGAGCAAATTTTTTTCAAAGATCAAGTTTTCCCCCGTTTCTTTTCCAAAACACTGGGTTTTATCAAGGTGTCGCCAATGGGGTTAATGTACAGGGGGCAGATGATTCCCACCCCTTTGCTCTCTCCCTGCCAGCCAAGCACCATTGCTTTTCCCTCTCAACACTTGGTTGTGGGAGTGAAAAAAAGCAGCTCCAGAAATGCAGTGGATTCATCACACTTTGGAAAGTGGTTTCTTTAAAGTGCAGCCTAACTTTTTTTCTTTTCTGCCCATCAGTCCCCTTATCTACATCGATGTCTGATTCCTAGCCCAGAGCTCACCAAAGCCAGGGAGAGAATTCTCCTGGGAACACCATTAGATGGTGTTTTTTTAAAAAATAAAATAAAATAAAATTTGACAGCTCATTCACATATTTGCTATTGCATGGCCACAGTAGACGGCACCTTTAAATACTCGTGTCATCAGTAAGACAAAGGTATGCATGATTTGCATGACAGTAAAAAAAACCTATCATTTTATTATCATTTTTTCTTCTTTCCCAAGAAATAAAACCACAACAGACCCTGCTTCCAAGTTGGTGCAAACTAAAGCTCTTGCAGGCATATTATATTGCTGAGAGATTGTATTATTATATTATTATATTATTATATGGCTGAGAGAATGTGACTCCCCCCAAGGCTAACTTATCCCAAGGTTTCTTGCTAAGGGCTGTTCTGAGGGACTTGCCATTACCATCCTCCAAGGCTGACCAGGGAGTGGGGGTGGGGGGGGTTGGCCAAACAGTGTGATGTAGATGTGCATCATTTGACTGACAGTGTAAAAAACAACAACCCAAGAATGAGTGAAATTTAACTTCATCAGGATTAAATTGCCACAGAGAGATTCGATCCGGGTAAACATAGTGGGAACTTTGATTTGGTATTGCATCAACAAATCTCCCTGGATCTACTTGTCACAAAAACGCTAATGTGAATGGGGCCCCTGTTTCACTCCAAAAATATACCAATTATCAAAGAGAAAAGTTGCTTTGCTTTACTGGCATTTTTGACAGACCATACTTTATTGAGAGGGTGCTGGCAAAGAAAATAGTAACATAAACCCACTGCAGCTGCCCACACTGATCCAAACCAACTAAAAATATTTAGCTTTAAAATTTCCATTCTAAATGTACTATCTTCTTTGCATTTTAAAATCCAGTTCCTATTGGTACCTGCAATATAAGCAACCTGTCCCACATCTGGTTGCTACCAAAAAAAAAAAAAAAAAAAAAAACCATGCTGTGTAGTATAAAGGTTTTTGAAACACTTCAGCATAAACGCTGTCAAGACATAAATGAGGGGTGGGTGGGTTACCCTACCAGCTGTGTGCCTATTGATATATTCAAGAGGTATTTCAAGATAATTGAGTCCATCACCCACCATATTTTAGGTTTGATCCAAAATAGGTTAGTTAACCATCCGTTTCACTGAAGACTGTGAAACAAGGTAACTGTGATCTAGCCCCATTGCCTATAAGCTTGGCTCCTCTTTCTAAGAACAGTTGAAAAGCAGGCTGGAGAAACAGCCAAACGTTACTGCTTAGAAATCACATGGCTGGTTCTTTTTTTTCCTGAGACCTGAGTCTGTTACCTAGCTAGTCCACACCAGCAGTTCCACAGTAGTAGGAAAGAAATATTGTTTTACCAGAAATAGTAGGGGAAATGATTATTTTCAGTGGATTGTGGATAAAAAGACAGTGAGACCAATAAAGACAGCATTTATGTCAGGCAGTCTTATTCATGGATGACAGCTTTTTGGAGAAAGGTGAGATGATATTTCTAAAATGCTTGTACATGAAAACTAATACACACAGCCAAACACCAAAAATAAGAAGACACATATTCAGAGTCTTAAAAAAAATAATGTTCTGGGCCTGCTTAAGACATTTGGAAATATGAGGTAGATAGAGGTCTTTCTCATGATGGTCAGGAAGGTTAGGGAGGAAGGAACCAACCAATTATCCAATCCACCAACCAAGCAATCTTGACCACTGTACCACCGTAAACCCCCCCCCCCCCCAATCTTGATAGAAATGAATTAGAACTGGGCCTAGTTAGTACTAGTTAGTACCTAGTAGGAATCTCCAGACAGGGGCAAAAAAGAATCCTGCCTGAAAATAAAATCAGTTATTGCCAGTCAAAACTGAAAATGCTATACTAGATGGATCAGTGGTATGAATAAGATATATCTTTCAAGATACTATAATTCTATTACCACTACCACCACCACCGCCCCATGATAGCACATCCTTTAACATTTCACAGATGAAAACTGGCACATGTGTGGCCTAGGAAGATCAGAGTGTGGTCAAGACAGCAAAAGTTATTAATGAGAAAAAACACAGAAGCTAGGATAAGCTGCAGCAGTTTACTCCTTTGCCTGAGTCTACTGGGGAGAGCAAAATTCTGCTCTCTCTTCTCCCTGCTACTGAGTTGAATAGGAAACACTTTTGCAATTTTAACTCAATTTGCAGCAACTAAAGTAACCTTAGGACAAAGGAGGGAAGGAGAAGGAGATAAGATACACTGGGTCATTTTAAACGCTGCTGAAAAAGTGGGACAATAAATGATTTATCAAGACTGTCCCTGACAGACCGGTAGATTTTTGGGGGGGGGGGGGTATATGATAGCAATAGGATCTATGCCAGGGTGTTTGGTGAATTTGCTACTGCAGGGGCAATGAATCTACTCTGGATTTTACCACCATTCCTCTCACAGCTAGCATCCAGCACCATGAGAATTCCCACACACCTCAAACCAGCTTCAGAAGGAATGTAGATACAATCCAGAGTTGATTCACTGCCCCTGCAGTGAGAGGAAGTAATCTCAGTACTGCCTTCAAAAATGTGTGTATTTATTCTCCATTTGTTAGGCTTGGTGCTTTTTGTCTGAATGGCATACTCTGTGAGGATATGATTGATGTTTAATGACATTAGCAGGGGCTGTCCTTGGACCCTTTCACATGGGGTTAAAACTCCGGCTTACCTTTCCCAAATTCAGTGCTAATTCAATAGGCAGCTG
The DNA here is from genome assembly GCF_019175285.1 of Sceloporus undulatus. Taxonomy (NCBI): domain Eukaryota; kingdom Metazoa; phylum Chordata; class Lepidosauria; order Squamata; family Phrynosomatidae; genus Sceloporus; species Sceloporus undulatus. Next base: position 68,845,114 of record NC_056522.1, on the reverse strand, counting down.
GGTGCTATCACACAGAAATCACTGCTAAATCACCACCCTGGGCCGTCCCCGATGCAGCCTGGGTCCTGTAAGCTGCTTCAGTGGTCATTTTTAGAAATTGGAAGCTTTCATTTTTGAAAAGCAGCTTACAGGACCCAGGCTGCATTTGGGATGGACCCAGGCGGCAATTCAGCAGCTATTTCTGTGTAATAGGACCCAGCTGCCTCCTGAATTAGCACTGAATGGGAAATGTGAACCGAGTTTTTAACCCCATGCGATAGGGTCTCTTATAACATCACACTTGTAACATCACCAGGGCTCACCCCCTGTGATATCACAAGGTCTCTAGACACTGAACCTTGTCAGGTTTGGACACTGAACTCTCAGGGCCTGGCATAGTTCTGGACCTACCAACTCTACCCTGGATCAATAAGTTCAAGATGAGGTGGTAATATGTAAAGACAGTAACACTATCTGTGGCTTAAAGAGAGCGAATGGGATGGAAGACAAAAGTCCTGTAAGAATCTTGCCTTGTCTAATGTGTAGTAGAAATCCAGTTCAGCAATCCATCTTTATCTCTAAATCAAATTGTGATGGTTTACAGAACAGAGTCTTTAGAGTTTAATAGATTTCCATGAGCCAAAATACACTATCATTAAGTTTATAGGATGTCATTTTAAATGACCTGTGTGTTATGCTGATTAGTTAAACAGTTTGTTTTATATATTTCCTGTCTTTTTCTGCTGTAGTTGATGTTTCATTATTTTACTGTATAGTAATAGTGGGACTTTAAAATCACTGTACCAGCCCACCCTGGTATCATAAGATATTTTTATAAATATGTTTTTGTTTATATGTAAATGTGTATAAAAGCAAGTTATATATGTTTCCACTCCTAACTGAAAATACTGATTATATTTAAAGTCCTAAACAGCTTGCAACCTCAATTGTTGAAGAAGTACCTCCACTTATATATACCTGCCTGAAGGCTGAAGGGCCATTCTCTGGGTCCCGCCAGCAACAGCAATACTGTGTGTGAGAGGATGTAGAAGTGGGTCTTCTTTGCTGTGATCCCCCAGCTGGGGAATGTCCAATTGATGCCAAGACTACTCTAACTCCATAGTCTTGTTAAATTAAGTTGTGTTGGAAGGGCACTGGAAAACCAACATCCTCAATTGCTTATTCACAGAATACTAAAACTCCCACCTAAAATGGTCACTGATCCAATTGGGACTTTCTTCCTGCAGATCACTGATCCAAATGGGAATTGCTTTCCATACTCCTTATTCCACCACCATCCTCTATTGGAGGGGGGATTGTTGGAGGGAGCAGAGCTGGGGGAAAAACTGTTGTAAATTTGGATCCTTCATAAACCAGATTAGGCCCATGAACTGTAGACTCTCCACTTCACTACGCTACACTATTACAGCACTATGATCCATTTTAATGGCCTTGGCACCATCATCTAGAATCCCAAGGTTTGTGGTTTTGTGAGGCACTAGAACTCTCTGGCTGAAAATTTGAAACATTTCTCTTTAAACTGTGAATCCTAGGATTCCATAGGATAGAACAAAAGACAGTTAAGGTGAAATCATAGTGCTACCATTATCTTGTGAGAAAAGGGCCCAAGAGGTTCTTTTGTCTTGAAGTACAAAAGGGTTCAGTCTGATCTCCCATCTTAGAGCACAGGTGCTCACTAGGAACTCTCCTAGGTGCTACTCAGGATCCTATCAGGTCCTACTTCAATCCAGAACACAGCAATGGGAAAATGTTCTGTTTACACCAATTCATATTACATACTGTAATTATAGTGCTATATGTATTCTACTTTTAACTGCCATGGCAACAGCTCTCTGTTGCAGAGCACTAGTGCCTCCTCAAACTGAAAATCCCAGGATTCCATAGGATGCAACCATGTCATTTACAATCAGCTTTTAAAATTCTATTGGTCAAAACGCTTTGGTCAAAGGGTCTGGAATCATGCTGGTTGGGGGATTCTGGACATTCTCAATCCAAGCTTTAGACCTGAACACAGTTATCTCCTCCAACACTGCTATGAGATAAAAGTGCATCTGTCACAGGCTCCTGATGGCAGTCTGGATTCTGTACTATCATTTATGGCGTTGTTAGTGGTGAACAGATCCACTTTCCCCCATGTTTCTGTACAATTTCATACTTTCAAGGATTTCTGTCTTTTCATCCCTCTCAGGGTGAGCATTGCTGTTCTTGACTGCAAATGTTAGTCCTTTAGAAGTGGAAAAGACAAGAAAGCCACCCCCCTTGCCTGGAGCAAAACTAACCTTCCTTCCTTCCTTTTTCTTTCTTCAAATTAACAGCAGACATTTTACACCTTTGTCATCCATTTCTCCCACCACAAAACATCAAATAAGCACTGTCCCCTTTACAGCTAGAGTCTCTCCAAATATAGTTGATTTCCCACCCACTGTAGAACTTATTATCTTGGTAAAAGCATAATGAAGGCTTGAGTAATGGGACTGCAAAGTGTGGGCGGAGGAGGGGAGTACTCTTAATTGCACCTACAACATTATAATTTGTACTCAGGAGTCCTAATGCTGTGGTTAAAAAGGGGCCCACACATGAAGCCTTAGTTCTAGTATAATGACTGGGCAGTTCTCTCACGTTCCAAGGGGAAGCCCCTCCTAGCAGTTCTGACTTGCAGGACTGGTCTGCATGGCTCCTCCTTTCATCCCTAGATATACTATATCATAATTCATGGTTCCCAACATGCTCTGAGCAAGAGTGACATATTCCCAGCAAGATTTTAATACCAAAACTGCAGCCTGCCTGACTCAAGTCATTACCCACACAAGATCTGTTAAACCAAGTTGTACTATTATGTTGATTTTTAATCCCAGAATCAGATAAATCTTAGTCTGGGATTAATTTTTCACTGTGGAGAAAAGCCATATTTAAATAAAATCACTGTTCATTCTGTCTGACTTTTTAAATTCAAGTAATTGATTCTGCAAACTACAATTGCTGGCCTGTTAGAAAAACTGTGGACTGGCCCTGTTTGTGTCCCTTTGTAGCAGCTTAGGCCCTATTCACACTGAGCTATTTGCCCTGGATGTAACTGGGCAGATTCGGGAGGCCCCCTCCTGAATCTCTCCATAAGCAAGTGCCCACTACAAATCAGGGGCATTTTAACCCGAATGTCCTCTTAGAGAAATCGGGTTTAAAATGAAGTTGCCTGGCTGTCAATCACATTATTTCCACGATCGTCATAGGTGATGTTTGCAGCACTCATTGGGGCATGGGAAGTGTGCTTCCCCCCCTCCTTTTTTTAAAAAGAGCCAGGCACCAGAATGCACAGATTCTGTCAAATTAAAAACCTTGTATATGTGTGTGTGTGTGTGTGTGTGTGTTGTGGGCATTTGGGTCAGTGCAGGTTATGAGCTTCCCTTGGCCTCATTTTCAACTCCAAAATGCAAGCTAATGCCATCTCTGCATCCTGTATCCCCCCTCCTTGCCACCCCAGAATGCCTCATACACATGTGATGATGATGATGATGATGATGATGATGATGATGATAACAATAATAATAAATTCCTCACCTCGGAATGCCAGAAAAGGATGCCATACCATGCATTCTTTTTTGCTTTCCCTAGGCTATCCCTGAATTACTTTTAGAGACAGTAGCAAAAGCATGTATCAATTTGCCAATTTGCCAAATTGGAAAGGGAAACATTGTAACATTGGAATTGTAGCATTCATTAGCAAAGGAAAAAAAGTTTTTTGCAAAGTACTCTTTGCAACATTTCCCCTTTGCTGGAAGCGAGGAAATGAAAGGGAAAGTGAACAAGCAGCTAGCCATGTTCTAGCTATCTATATATCTACCTGAAGCAAAAAACATGCACATTTTTTTGCCAAAAATAATTTTAAAAAATATAAAAAAGGGAGGAAGGTGCCTGATGCGAGCTCCATTCATGTCCTGGCTCTGACCTAAACTGAACCGACCCCTTTCCTCCTGCTTACTTTCTCTTCAGAGGAGGTTTGCCATTGCCTTTCACTGAGGCTGAGAGGGAGAGTGACCTGTCAGTTCCAATTAAAGTAGATAATAATAATAATAATAATAATAATAATAATAATAATAATAATAATATCTCTTAAGTTCCAGGAGCAAGAGGAAATGAAAGAGAAATGTAACACAGGCATTCTGGTTGTAGCATCCACATATAACACAAATAATAATAATAATAATAATAATAATAATAATAATAATAATAATGGCTCTTAAGTTCCAGGAGCAAGAGGAAATGAAAGTAGCACAAGCAAGCACACACACATTCTATGTCACCCAAAAAATCATGCACATAGATTGTCAAAAATCAAAAGAGAGAGGTGCTTCTTCTTCAGCCTGATTTCCCTACATCCCTCCTCCAGCTTGGCCCCGCAGCCCAATTTCCCTTAGCAATCCTCCTCCTCCTCCTTCCTTCCTTCCAACCCTCCCCTCCCTCTGAGCTGCCCTGGCTCCTTCATCCTCCTGCTCCATTATAGAATGCTCTCCATGGCCCCCTTCTTCCCCCGGCTCCCTCCTCCTCCTCCATCACTTTCTCCAGTCCCCCCCCTGCCCTCCCTCTGGCAGCCCTTTGCAGCCCCCATCAGTCACCCTGATTTCCCCTTTTTGCCTCCTGTCACCCTGCCTCCTGTCAGATTCCCCTTTTTGCATCCAGGCTCTTTCCTCCTCCTCCTCCGATGAAGGGGAGGGAATGCTCTGTCCTCTGCCCACCCTCTGACCTAAATCCCTCCCTGAACTTGCCCTGATCATGATCAGGGGCAAGTTCATATTCAGCAGAACCTGGTTTTTTTCCAAAAGAAACAGCAAATGCCCCGATTGCAAATGTCCCACGCTAAGGGGCATTTGACACGAAATGGGTGTGCAAGCCTCTGATTCACTTGTGGGGGATTTGGGGTGAATATGAACTTCACGTGCAAGGATCGATTCCTGATCCAGGGTGAAAGATAGTCTGAATGGGCTCTTAGATTTGAAGGCATTTGATGAAAAGTTTTCCATGGAATGGCAATGAACATTATCACCTGCTAGCTGCTGCAGAAAACAAATGAATGTTAGGCTGCTTCAAATGTTGGTGATCATGTTCCTAGCATAGGGTCCTTTGATTATTTATGGAAAGTGAAAAGCAAAAGGTTTTATTTACTGAAGCACCAATTTTCAATATATATGAATATACATATACAGAATGCATATATGCAATTTATGTGCAGTTTATAATCACATTTCAGACAGAAACTAAGCAATTTAGCTTCATCCCTATGCCAGGAAAATCATCACCTCCTTGATGATTGTGTGGTAGGCTGTTTAGAAAACACAGGCACAATGCTTCCCCAAATCATTTGTCACTACAGATATACCTCAGTCCGTATGTTCTTGAGCATTAATTCATGCCCCAAAAATTTGGTGCCAGAGGAAGAAACAACATGGAAAGAATAGGCATAGGATCCTGTAATTCAAAAAAGAAGAACAGTTTGACATGTGTCTGCAAACTTTTATTCAAAACTAACAACAAGGACAACATGGACAGGATAAGTAAACAAAAAGATTTTTAACCTTTTAGAAGCCACTTGAAGACTTCTTCCAAGTCATGACTTTTTCTTTCATCCGCCTTGTCTCTTCTTAAGTTTCCATTTTGGTGGTTGAACTTACAGATTTTTTTTAACATGTTGGGATAGCTGGTAAAGCAGCCTTACCTGCTCTCCCCTTTTCTGTTCTCCTATTCACACATGCTGAGTAAGGGATTTTGTTTGTGGAAGGTAAACACACAGATACAAAAGGGTCATCCTGCTGATTTACAAATGGTTATAATCCTGCTCTTTTCCAACTCAAGGTTGGTTTATTGTATTCATAGAATCATAGAATCATAGAATCATAGAGTTGGAAGAGACCACTAGGGCCATCCAGTCCAACCCCCTGCCATGCAGGAAATCCAAATCAAAGCATCCCTGACAGATGGCCATCCAGCCTCTGTTTAAAGACCTCCAAGGAAGGAGACTCTATCACCCTCCGAGGGAGTGCATTCCATTGTCGAACAGCCCTAACTGTCAGGAAGTTCCTCCTAATGTTCAGGTGGAATCTCTTTTCCTGCAGCTTGCATCCATTGTTCCGGGTCCTGTTCTCTGGAGCAGCAGAAAACAAGCTTGCTCCCTCTTCAATATGACATCCCTTCAAATATTTAAACAGGGCGATCATATCACCTCTTAACCTTCTTTTCTCCAGGCTAAACATCCCCAGCTCCCTAAGTCGTTCCTCATAGGGCATGGTTTCCAGACCTTTCACCATTTTTGTCGCCCTCCTTTGGACACGCTCCAGTTTCTCAATGTCCTTTCTGAATTGTGGCGCCCAGAACTGGACACAATATTCTAGGTGGGGCCTGACCAGAGCAGAATACAGTGGCACTATTACTTCTCTTGATCTAGACAATATACTTCTATTGATGCAGCCTAAAATAGCATTGGCCTTTTTAGCTGCCGCATCACACTGTTCACTCATGTTCAACTTGTGGTCTACTTGGACTCCTAGATCCCTTTCACACGTAGTTTCATTCAGCCAGGTGTCACCCATCCTATATCTGTGCATTTTATTTTTCTGCCCTAAGTGCAATACCTTACATTTCTCTGTGTTGAATTTCATTTTGTTAGCTTTGGCCCAGCTTTCTAGTCTATTCAGGTCATTTTGAATCTTGATCCTGTCCTCTGGGGTATTAGCTATTCCCCCTAATTTGGTATCATCTGCAAATTTGATAAGTATGCTTCCAATTCTGTCATCCAGGTCATTGATAAAGATGTTGAATAGCACTGGGCCCAGGACAGAGCCCTGTGGGACCCCACTGGTCACTTTTCTCCAGGATGAAAAGGAGCCATTGTTGAGCACCCTTTGGGTTCGGCCGGTCAACCAATTACAGATCCATTTAACAGTTCCTTTGTCTAGCCCACATTTTACAAGCTTGTTTGCAAGAATGTCATGGGGAACTTTGTCAAAGGCCTTACTGAAATCAAGATATACTATATCCACAGCATTCCCTTCATCTACCAAGCTGGTAATTTTATCAAAGAAAGAGATCAGGTTTGTCTGGCATGACTTGTTTCTCTGAAACCCATGTTGACTTTTTGTGATTATGGCATTGCCTTCTAGATGTTCACAGACTCTCTGTTTAATGATCTGCTCCAGAATCTTTCCTAGTACTGATGTCAGACTAACTGGACGATAATTGTTGGGATCCTCTTTTTTCCCCTTTTTGAAGATGGGGACAACGTTTGCCCTCCGCCAGTCTGCTGGGATCTCTCCTGTTTTCCAGGAGTTTTCAAAGATTATTGCCAATGGCTCCGATATTACATTTGCCAGTTCTTTTAATACCCTTGGATGGAGTTCATCTGGTCCCGGAGACTTAAATTCATTTAGATTAATAAGGTGTTCCTCTACTATCTCTTTACTTATTCTGTGCTGAAATTCCCCTATTCTGTCCTCTGCTCCATTATCCTCAGGTTGAGCACCCTTTGCCTTTTCTGAGAAGACTGAGGCAAAGAAGGTGTTGAGTAATTCTGCCTTTTCTCTGTCTTCTGTTAGCATTTTGCCATCTTCTCCACGCAGTGGCCCTACCGTTTCCTTCTTCTTCCTTTTGCTGCAGACATATCCAAAAAAGCCCTTTTTATTGTTCTTAACCTCTCTAGCAAGCCTGAGTTCATTCTGTGCTTTAGCTTTTCTGACTTTACCCCTACACATGCCTGCTATTTCTTTGAATTCCTTTTTTGTGATTTCCCCCTTTTTCCATTTCTTATACATGTTCCGTTTCAAACTTAGCTCGGTTGAAAGTTCCTTAGTCATCCATCCTGGTTTCTTGAGACACCTCCCATTTTTCTTTCTCACTGGAACTGTTTGAAATTGTGCCTTCAGTATCTCCCTATTGTTTATCTCAGCTATGCTGCTGCAGCATGACACTGAAATTGTTTTTCTCCAACCTTCTCCCACTTTCCCCCCAGTGTCAATGCTGCTTAAAAACTTTCAACTAGCAATAGCAATAGTGTTTCCATTTTTAAACTGCTTAATAGTCAACTCAGCACTCTCTAAGAATTTTATCACACTGGAGGCAAGCGTCCTCCTACTGTCATTAAATGGACATTAAATCCTGTCAATATTCCACAATAACAGGATGATTTTCACACAATGTCTTGCGATGTCGCAATTATTGGGCCATTATCCCGTGAATAAAGTGACAAAATTGCACCACTTTTTATTCATGGGAAAATCAGAGGAAGGCAATCCCCTTCTGAACAAATCTCACAAGAATACCTCTTAATATATTCACCTTAGGATCGCCATAAGCCATTGGCTTCTGAGGGAGAGAGGGGGTGGGCCAATCCCACCAGGCCTCCCCAAAGGAACTGAGCCCTTCCCAGAAGGCATCTGGCTCCATCTTCCACTCCCTTCCCCTTTTGTGTCATGTCTTCTTAGATTGTAAGCCTGAGGCCAGGGAACCGTCTAATTAAAAGATTGTATGTACAGTGCTGTGTAAATTTACAGCGCTATATAAATAAAGCATAATAATAATAATAATAATAATAATAAGCTGAAAATGACTTGAAAAACAAACAACAAAAATGTATTCTATAAGCATGTAATTACTTGCAGCTCTAGTTATTTATTATAAGAGTAGCCCCAGCTGTGTTGACTGGCAACTCTCAGAAGTCCCCAGACAGCTGACCCTAGAGTTTGCATAACTTTCCCTCTCCATCTGATACAATGGCTCTTCCTCTACCTCTCTCCCACCTGCTCAGGAGACAAGAGGGCAGAAGGACTCAAGGAGAAACACTGGGTTGGCATGAGTCATGGATGTATTTTCAGAACATACCAACTGGTTCAGAGGAGATGCCTATACAGTCTTAGCATGCTGTTTTTCTCCAGCAGGCTAACTGAGGACATGGGAAATCCCCTAAACAGTGCAGTACCACCTTCCTGCTTGGATTCCCTTGGAACACTCATTCTGAGGCATATATGGAAGTCTGAGTTTGGTACCATGGTTTACCTGGAAGAGGACTTTTCAGATGAGGAAGGGGAAGAAGAGTACCAGGAAGAGGCAGAGGAAGCTGGCAGTCATGGCATGGGAAGAAGCAGATGCCAGACCTTTCCATGCAACTCCTGAAGATCACGAGGAAGATACATAGCCACAGAGGAGCACTGTGAATTAAAATGCCAGTTGCAAAGCAAAAGGAAACACTCTGGTCTGCTTTGAAAGGTAAACAATGAGCTAATTTACGACCCCATGTCATCCCACTGATTTACAAATGGTTATAAATTAGCTCAGCCAAGACCATTTTATTGCTGCAAACAATCAGCTCCAACAGTTCCCTTATGACATTATCTGATGTGTCTGACTTTGTGGCTCTCTGAACTTTGGCATGTATCTTGGACTGCTCTTTCTGGTGACTCTGTTATTGGCATTGGACCTCACTCAGGATTGCTTTTCACATTTGGACCTTGGACTTCCTGGACCACACTTCTGCTTCCACTGACCCTCTGTGAATAACTGGCCTGTTTTTTCCACTCCCTGTTCCTGTGGACTGTAGTTGCACTTATCTGGACACTTTCAAGCATTAAACAAGACACCTAGAAAGGTTCCTATAAAACACTGAAATCTTATATAACCTTGTTGGAGTGTACATCTCCATCAGTATACTTAAACTGAATTGCAGAATGAGAACTCAGATGTGTGAAGAACAGGAGCAGAGGCTGCAGTTGCCCTTCCCTTTTCTTATCATCATGATGGTTGCCCACTGTAAAACTTTCTGCTGCTGCCACCATGGATGCTTAATCCACATTCATGATATAGTGGCCTTGATCCACCTATAACTTCAAATGTAGCCTGAGCCACCAGCAGGGAAGAGGAGAAGACCATTCAGAAAGACATGGTGGTCCCAGGGAGAACACGATAGGGAAAAAGAGGTTCCTATGCTTGCACCAATAGGTATTGCATGCCTTCTTGTGCAAGATCCCAGAAAGTCCAACTGTTTGTAAAAAAAAGGGCTTATGTGAGTATATACCCACATTCATCCTACTTATTTGTACCCCACCTTTACCTCCAACATGGCGCGCACACACACACACCATGTAAGGAACTATTGTTACATCTGTGCTTGGGGAAAGGCTGCTTCAGTCAGACAATGGAATAGGGCCCAGAGAGTAGGAAAAAATTAGCCTGGCTTCACATAATGTCCCAATAACATCCCAGTCTCAGACATCATCATTGGGATTACGGTTCCTGCCCACCCCCCACCCCCAATCTTGAATGTAGATCTTTATTTGATGTTAGAAAAGAAAGGAAACATATTACCATTTCTACTTTCCTCCCTTCTTTCCACTGTTTTTCTTCATTTATTTTATGTTGGTGAAATTCTATTTTTCCACTAGGCAACTAAAATAAAAATAAAACTGCCACAGGCTATTCATCTGGAATAAACCTCAGCAGAGACTCAGGCCTAATGAAAGAAAAGCAGATTAGAGAGCGTGTGTTAATGGCCACAGCTGCTACTCGATGCTTTTTACTCTCACTGGCTCCTACTTGGTTTTGAGAAGCTTCATGTAGCTGATACTCATCTGGTGCTTCTATATCCAGCATCACTGGGGAACTCTCCAGAAAAAGAACAGCCATCTTTCTAGTGTCATATGCCAAACTGATTAAACTGATTGTGTTAACAACCTCTTTTCCTTTTCTCTGTGGAATGTAAAAAGGCTTGCAAAATACCCCAGAATCATATCTGTTATGCTTCTTTGGGACCAAAGCAATAGTGGGAACTGAGCATCCTGGATTATGATAGCCTGAGTTTTTATAGGCAAAACACTTGGCAGCCAAATGCTCTAATACCAAACACACTTACCAGGAAGCAAGATCCATGAAATAAGGTTGAATTAACTTCCAAGTAAACATGAACTACAAGATTGTGTTACATGCCAAACTATGGATTCTTTGGATTACAACTCCCAGCATGCTACCACCAGCATGACCAGAGACTTTTAATGTTCTTAACATTGTGGACTTGAGTGTTCCTAACATTACATAATTTTGTGCATGAAACAAAGTTTGTGTATACTGAATCATCAGAAAGCAAAGGTGTCTGTGTCTTAACCACCCATGAAAAAAGCTTTGGTTATTGGAATATTTTGGATTTTGGCATTCTGGATAGTGGAGACTCAACCTGTAACTGTAAATGTAAATCATCACTTAAGGGTACTGTATAAGCTTGTCTTTACTAGCTGTACCTCAGTCTGAAGGTGGCGTCTATGTTTTAAAACTCCAGGGCATCAAAGGTCATGTCTGAGAATAACAATGAAGCTAATGGCCTACCACCAACAGAGGACACTATGAGTGTGCCAGGAGTCATGCAGGGAAACTCTATGATATATGCATACTGACCAGCAGCTACAGGAAATCTGATCTATATTTTAAGAAAGCTAGTATACCTTCTCTAAGAATGAGCCAAAAGCATTCAGTGCTACTTCAAACACTGCAAAATTCTTTCACAGGAATAATGTAGGAATAAGATGGCAACCTGTATGTAGATTGTTCTATGTGATCATCACAAAAACAGACACAGGAACAGGTGATCAGAAGTCTGACCTTGCTGCAGAATGTTATTTTCAATTAATCATCTTTTTTCAAGAAGAACTGTGAGATAAAGGCAGAGCCTACAGATTCAGAATGCAAGGCAAGTATACCCTGCATTTCCAGAGTCTCCCACTGAGCTTAGAGAAAACCACTTTTATAAACCAGAGTCAAAAACCTTCTTCACATAAATGGTATGGCATTGGCATTTCCCACTAATAAGCCCAATTTCCTTCTCCCTATTTAGAGCAGGAGTGGGAATAATGGAGACCTCTAGTTGTTTGACTACAGCTCCCAGTTTCATTCACTGCTGAGTGTTTTAGCGTGCTTCTTGCCCAAGCAAAGCAATCACTAAATCACATCCTATATATTCTAATAACAAACTAAATTCCATGCTGGAATTTTTGGCTGTGGTCCCACTTGTGAAAGTATACCATGACTTTACAAAGACCACAGCAAAACCCGGAAAAATTACTTTTGGACTACCACAAACCCCAGCCAACAGAGCCAGTGGTTGACTGGGGAATTCTTGGAGCTACATTGAAGGAAACTGGCAGGAAGAAAATCACCTTGTTTAAAATGTGGTGCTGCAAAAGAGTTCTGTAGATACCATTGCACTCCTGCACCCCTTCCCCAATAAATGGGTCATAGAGCAGATCAAGCCTGTACTCTCCTTAGAAGCCATGGTTCATAAGTTCGCTGTAAAATAAAGTCAATTTGACAGCAGTAAACAACAATCTCTAAGGTCCCAGGCGCACTTCTGTATATGTCTACTCTGCCTCTGAATTCAATAGGCCTGGCTCCCAGCTAAATGAGTAGAGCATTGTAGCATGTAAGAGGGAGAACACCATCACCTCCACCCCCACTCCACCCCGGAAACAGGTTTGCTAATCCTATGATGGATGAGTTCACACTTCTTCTGAAATCTCAGGTTGGCAGCTTGGGTGTGCTCCTAGATTCATATTTGAGCCTAGATATGCAGGTTTTGGGCTGTGTCCAGGAGTGCATTTGCAATTAAAACTAATGCACTAGTGGTAACCATTCCTTGAGAAGTCAGATCTGGCTAAAGTGACACATGCCTTGATTACGTTCTGTTTGGATTACTGTAACACATTCTACATTGGGCTGCCTTTGGGAAATGTTCAGAAACATCATCAGGTCTAAAATGCTGTGGCCAAGCTGTTGACCAGGCTGGCAACAGAGATCATGTGACTCCACTGTTAAAACAGCTTCATTGGTTACCGGTCTGTTTTCAGGCATAATTCAAAGTTTTAGTTTTAAAGCCCTACACAGCTTGAGTCCAGACTATTTGAAATACTGTACTTCCTGACATAAACCAGGATGCGCCTTAAGGTTGTCAGGGGATGGCTTTCTCTCAGTCCCACCATCTTTGCAGGTGCAGTTGTTGGTGAAGATTCAGGAGAGAGCTTTCTCTCTGTGGCTTTTCCCAGGCTGTGGAACTCCCTTCCTGCTGCCTTTCCATTGGTAGTGAGATGTTTACATTTAAGGAGCATTTGATGACAGCAGATAGAGTTTTTAATGGGGAGGGAGTGTAGTGGGGTTTTTTTAAAAAAATATTTCACCATCTTTTAAATGCCTTTTTATGCTGTTTTAACTTTTGTTTCTAAATTAGTTTTATTGTGCTGTATTTTAACTTTTATATTATTATTTTAATTTACTGTGTCTTTAATGTGTTGTGTGCTACCTTGGTTCTTGTACAGGGGAAAAGGTGGGGTATATGACTTTTCATCTAAATCTGCTTATAATTTTAATGTATACTAGACTTATGCATGTTTCTCTATCCATGTCTACATAATGAACCAATAATTCCTGGCTTTCTCAACAATATGCATTTGGTGACTCTATTGATATATTCAAAAGCAACTGTATTTCTCTTGATACTGTTTACATCAAGTGTGGGTAATATGTGACTCTCTAGATGTTAAGATTGAAGTTCCTAGCATTCTTCTCCACTGACTATGTTGTCTAGACCTGATGGGAGTTGACATACAGCAACAACTGAACAACTGCACAATGCTGTTTTACACAATCATTTATGTTGGGATGAGCAAATCTTGATAAGTTAATGATTATAATACAGGTGCAACGAGGAAAATGCACAGGGTTGAATAAGCCCTGTCCTTCCAAAAGTGTAAGCAATCTTAAGCACCAATGTGAATCAATTGGACAGGCATGCAAATAGAGGACTCGTGTTTGTAAAATAGGAGTCATTCTAGAGAGGCAGAAACAGGATATAAGGAAAGAAATTAAAAGTACATGGATATGAGGACATTCCCTATCAGTTCTAGATTTCCCTGAAAATATGAGGGAAAGGGATAGATTGTTTCTGGGCAAAAATTGAAGGACATTTTAATGGAAGCTGTACCTATTTCTGAGGTATTGCAATACAAGGTGTCATTGAACCATTATATGGAATAAAAACCTGCTCTGGTTCTAACCAGAGTTAGCTTCTATAAGAGAAAGTTTGACACTCTTCTGGGATACCGATTAAAATTTTGCATTATCATGTGAAGTCCCTTTAAGCACATTAATAAGACTCCTTCATTAGTTATCAAGTGGCAAATTCAAACCATTTCTCATTATCACTTAATCTAGTTCTACAATTTGATCATAACCACACATTCTTATTACTGCTGCTTCTTCTATTATTATTATTACAATCATAATTTTTCTTCCAGTATTTTGTACATTATTCAATTAAACATAAGGGTATGAAGTTAGTCTGGAACCATGCTTTATCTTTTTCTAGCAAATGACAACAGCCAACTTAAATTGTTGTTTCCCAAACACTGGAAGGAACACAATTTACTCTAAATAATTTATATTATATAGTAATGAAAATAATGAAATATAAATCTGCTCTAATTTACATGATGAATAAATGATAATATTCATTGCAATAAACTATAATTTATATACAGCAAAATTTATTACTCACAATAATATTTTTAATGGATAATAATCATAAAAGCACAGATGTAACAATTTGATGGGTAGAGTTCCTCTGTGTCCTGATCCTGCAAATACAGATGTGGAAGTTTTTATACAACATCTGAGCTAACTTGTGTTTTTAACTTTAAAAATATTCCACCATCATTCTACTGCCCAGGCTAATGTTTAATACTGCATCCCAGCACACAGAGCTTAGCTGAAGGTCCTCCTAAAGTCTTGAAAGTAACTGCTTGGTCACCACTTACATCCATGCTCAAAATGCTACACCAGGGATTGTAGTATCTATATTTGTCTTCTCATCTGTCTCCCACCCACAACCTTTTGCTGTTGTGTGTCCATCTAGCTCATCTTGTATCATTAGATCTCAGGATGCATACAAGTAAGAACAGATATAAACAATTTAAAACAATAAAATAAATATATCAAAATATTCCAAACAAGCTAACAATTTAAATACAGGTTAATAAGGATAACACACTTTAAAATCATGAGTGTAAATATTTTGAGGCGAATCAATTAGGCCTCATAAATAGCCATGTTTTTACTAGGCACCTAAATACCCCCCCCCCCCATTGATACTAATCAGGCTTCCACAATTAGAAGAAAGGGCACACAACTAAGAAGGCCCTCTTCCATATCTTCACAGTGTATTGACCTCACTGATGAGACACAATGAGACTTTTTTGGGTGCAGGCATATATATGGTTGTTAAAACATGGAATATTAAACTCCAGGAAGCATAAGACTTCTTGGAACTAAGGTTTTTTTTAACTATTTGGTTTCAACCAATAATAGCAGGCAACAGAACAGTGCTGACATGTCTGGAAGACATGTCAGATCTACCATCCTCTCCAAAGCCTTGGTAGCCCAGGGCAAAATGAAGGGGAGAAATAAATACGTTAGTTTTTTATAATGTCACAATCTTCAGTGTTGTTTTCATTTAGTAAAATACTTCAACAGATCATCTCTACAAAATTTAAGGAGAACAACGTGGCCTTCTCCTTGTCAAACAGCAAATTCTGGGGTCCTACCTTTTTTTTTTTTAATTACATAGGGTACATTGAGATTTTCCACCACAGATCCAAAATGTCTGATTTGACCCTGCACTTAAAAACCACTGTGCTATAGATTACTGTCTTGGAGGATGGGGCAGGATTGAGGGCACCCTTAATTTTTCATTCTCTTTGAATATGAATATGTCCAAGGGGTTTCATCACATTCAAGGTCAAAATACATCTGTGGCATTGGGTGCCCATTAATGCTGTTCTAGCCTATAGACAGCCAAATGCTATCTTTCAAACTGCCTCTCTGGCACCTTTCACTGACACTGAGATCACACACAAAATGTTTTAAAAACCCCAAATCCATTACTCTTTGTACTTTCAGAGTAGTGGCTAGCAGCCAAGATACTAAACCACCATGCAAGTGCAATAATTCCCAGAAATACTCTGCCTGGAAGTTCTTACTGCTATTATGACATGTCTTTTTCTCTTCTCTTTTTTTTTTTTTTAAGAAGAAAGGCAAGATCAAAGTAAGAGCAGCACACTGAGATTAGTTATTATTTATATTGGCTCAACAACAGTGAAGAGCAGTCAGACAACTTTGTGCTCAATATGATATATCCACTGCAATCCAAATAAAGTTATAGAGATGGTGATATTTAATATAACCCCTTTGACTACAAATGTTTGAGAAAAGAAATAATTAGCAAATGACATGGTTGTTACTTTCTAGCTAGAGGCAGACAAAAGTTCTAAAGAGAGTGGAAAGTGATTTAGGAGAGGTGCATATATGTGATTCTTCTATTGCCCCAGAGTGAAAAAGATTATAAGTTGTTCCAACAATACCAAATTTTGTTTGTTTGTGTGTGTAAGAGCAATCAACCCTATTCAAAATTAACTTTTTTGGATTTCATTGCCAAGAATCCTGCAGCTATTATGGACACTTGTTAGGGGGATTCTGGGAGTTGTGGGCCAACAATATAACTTAACCAAGCTCTACACATGCCTATCTACAAAACTACAGAAAAACTAAAATTTCCCCAGCACACATGACTATTGCTTGGTGCATCTGAAAGCATTTTGAAGATTTTTTAATGTCCTACTTTTATCAACTGTCTTCCATCACCAACCTTTTTATTTTTTTTACAGATGAAAAAAGGGAGGAAGAGGAGAAAGAAAGAAAGAAAGAAAGAAAACTGTATGCCTCTTATTTCCATGTACATAACTATTTTCTATCCTTGCTTCCTCCCATTACAAGGATAATAAGCTGTTCAGACCTAAATCCAGTCAGAACTAATGTAAGCCCATTAAATCAACTAAACTTTACACAAGTGTTGTCTTACCAAGTTCTCATGGATTTAGTGGGACTGATCTAGTGGAGACTAAACACTGGATATTGCCTTAGTTATTTATATCACTTCTATTTTGCCTTTCCACAGACTCAGCTAGTGGACCTGCTGCCATGGTGGCTGTGAATCCAGTCTTAATTCTTCCTGTGGCTGCTCCAAGCTGAATGAGAGCTCCCTTGGTACTGGACCTCGTCTCATCAGAGCTTTGGCATGGACAAGCTCTGTACAACTCAAAGCAGCTGTAGGATGAGTGGCAATAAAACCAAGCTGCCACTTATAGTGGTTCATCCACTAGCTTCCACTGTTTTTGATCAAAAAGGGTACCCTGAGAGGCCAGCAATCATAAAATACGGAACTAATTAAAAGGTAGGGGGTAAATCAATTTAAAACAGAACTAAAACAGAACAAAATGACATAAATAGCATCCAAACAGTTAAAAATCCCTCAAGCCAAAAAACTAGCTTACATGCCAATGGCCTGTCCGAATGAAGAAGTGGTTTGCCTGCTAGCTCAAGGAGAACAAAAAAGAGAAAGAAAGAAAGAAAGAAAGAAAGAAAGAAAGAAAGAAAGAAAGAGGGATCTATCCTGACCTTCCTTGGCAGGCAGAGCCTAGAATTAGTGATTAGAAAGATCCTTCATGTATCTCCAGCAAGGATGTCCCTGATGGTGGTGGGACTGGGAGAAAGATATCTGCAAATGTCTTCAGACTAAAGCAGCTCCTTTTGAACAAGCAGCAATCTTTTGAACAAGCTGGTCCCAAGTTGTATTATTTGGTCTATTTAACACTATTTGTATGTTAAGGAAGACTAACATTATAGTATAATAGTCATGATTTTTATCTGGAAGGCCCATACTCTGTCTTTGTATACAGTCAGTGTAAAGAATACAAGCCGTATAAACTACTATGACCTTCAATATTTATGTCCTTTTAAAGAAACAATTCCTCTTCCTCAAGAGCTTTTCTATTTGGCTCTGTCACCAGCTTGCTTTTTGACTTCACTCAGCTTAATAAATCTTTCAACGTTTCTGTTTCCACATCTGGAAAATGATGGTAATGACATGTGTCTTGCCTTACGTGGGTAGTGCGAGAATTAATTTAAACGTTTGTGAAACAGAAGAAGATTCTGTGATAAATGATGGGATACATGTGCAAAGTATTACATCACTGAAACCATGCATAATAACCAATTACAAAATTACTGTATATCATATGCATGTAGAGCTTTTCTGTCTTTGAGAAGTCCCCCATTCTTTAGCAGTGTACTTGGAGGGCTGACTCAAATTGTAATGGTGGGGTTCAGACAAATAAAAGTGCACCCTCATGTGCTTTCTGTTTTGCAGTGATCAGCACTCTGACAATTTGGAGATTTCTGAAATGATATAGCTTCATAGCTGTATCTAATTAAGATGACATGGTTAAAACTGAGCAAAGTCTCAATAGATGTATGTGTGTGTTAGCATTTAGGATGGTTTGCTTACCAAAGACCTATAAGTTCAGTTGGATTGCCGTATGCTCTCAGGGAGGCTGGAAGAGTTGAGATGGGCAATTCTGGGGAGGTCCTAAAGAGTGGGGCAAATGGTTGATGGGGGGGGAGTTAATTAAAATATTTAGGAGGCAACTTTGCATAAACTGTCAAAGGCAGTTCACAAAAACATAACATAAAAACATACAATCAATAAAAACATTTTAATCAAAGGAAGACAAGAAGACATTACTAAATGATAGAACAGCAGTCCACCAATCCCTCTTCTATTGTCTCAAGGCCCCAATTCCTTTAAATATACAGAAAAGAAGCTGCCCACGAAACAGGTTGGTAGATAGCTGGAGCAAGAGTGCTTGAAAATACATTAATAATCTGATTGAGAGGCTATGCAATTCAGTCCCAAATCTTTCTTCCCTGCCAAAATTGTGCCAACTGTATTATGTTTAGCTCAGCTGTTCTGAATAGAAATTAGACTAATATAACCAAATGTGGGCTCAACACTGTTTCCTATCTTGCACCTGCTTTGATGATTTTCTTGGCTGATCAAATTGCTCAGCTCTATCTTAGATGGAACCAAATGACTATCTCAAACACCCATTGCATGGATCACTTCAGCTTACTTATTTTGGAAGTTGCGAACAAACTATTAGGAATGGTGAAGGCCATCATGAACTCATGCTCAATTTAGTTTAAGATGACATATGGAATCACAGAATCGTAGAGTTGGAAGAGACCACAAGGGCCATCCAGTCCAACCCCATTCTGCCATGCATGAAATCACAGTCAAAGCATCCCTGACAGATGGCCATCCAGCCTCTATTTAAAGACCTCCAGGGAAGGAGACTCCACTACACTCCAAGGGAGTTTGTTCCACTATCGAACAGCCCTTACTGTCAGGAAGTTGTTCCTAATGTTGAGGTGGAATCTCTTTTCCTGTAGCTTGCATCCATTATTCTGGGTCCTCTGGAGCAGCCGAAAACAAGCTTGCTCCCTCCTCAATATGACATCTCTTCAAATATTTAAACAGGGCTATCATATCCCCTCTTAACCTTCTTTTCTCCAGGCTAAACATCCCCAGCTCCCTAAGTCGTTCCTCATAGGACATGGTTTCCAGATC